>NC_081575.1:116433162-116567653 GCF_022355385.1 Mustela nigripes | reverse complement strand
GGTCTCTTCTGATTCCATACAAATTTTAGGATTATTTGCTCCAGCTGTTTGAAAAATACTGGTGGAATTTTGATTGGAATGGCATTAAAAGTATGTTCATCATCACTAGCCATCAGGGAGATTCAAACTAAAACCACATTGAGATACCACCTTACACCAGTCAGAATGGCCAAAATTAGCAAGACAGGAAACAACATGTGTTGGAGAGGATGTGGAGAAAGGGGATCCCTCTTACACTGCTGATGGGAATGCAAGTTGGTGCAGCCACTGTGGAGAACAGTGTGGAGATTCCTCAAGAAATTAAAAATAGAGCTTCCCTATGACCCTGCAATTGCACTACTAGGTATTTACCCCCAAAGATACAGATGGAGTGAAAAGAAGGGCCACATGCACCCCAAGGTTTATAACAGCAATGGCCACGGTCGCCAAACTGTGGAAAGAACCAAGATGCCCTTCAACGGACGAATGGATAAGGAAGGTGTGGTCCATATACACTATGAAGTACGATGCCTCCATCAGAAAGGACGAACACCCAACTTTTGTAGCAACATAGAAGGGACTGGAAGAGATTCTGTTGAGTGAAATAAGTCAAGCAGAGAGTGTCAATTATCATACAGTTTTGCTTACTGGTGGAGCATAAGGAATAACACAGAGGACATGGGGAGATGGAGAGGAGAAGGGAGTTGAGGGAAATTGGAAGGGGAGGTGAACCATGAGAGACTGTGGACTCTGAAAAACAATCTGAGGGTTTTGAAGGGGCGGGGTATGGGAGGTTGGGGGAACCAGGTGGTAGGTATTAGGAAGGCCACATATTGCATGGAGCACTGGGTGTGGTGGAAAAACAATGAATACTGTTATGCTGAAAAGAAATAAAAAATTTTAAAAAAGAATGGATATATAAATAATAAAAAAAGAAAGGAATATTTCAAGGTTTTTCTTAAAGATTTCATGTTTATTGTTATTTTTTTTAAAGATTTTATTTGGGAGAAAGAGTACACATGCATGCAAGAGAGCACAAGTGGGGGGAGGGGCAGAAGGAGAGGGAGAAGCAGGCTCCACACTGAGCAGGGAGTCCCACACGGGACTCGATCCCAGGACCCTGGGATCATGACCTGAGCTGAAGGCAGAGGCTTAACCGACTGAGCCACCCAGGCACCCGGAATATATATCAAGTTTTAAATTTGTTTGCTTTAAGCTCACAAAGTAGTATGTGTAAACAACAGAGCTGTCTGGACTTTGCCAGTTATTGTTACTTGCTCTGAATATAAGCCCATCTCACAAGAGAGCCGATGGGGTTGGGAAGTGACGAATTTATAGTTGTGGCCGGCCAATGAATCACCCAGGAAGTCTGAGAGACCAGGACGTTTTTACCTCCAGATCCTGGGGCTTCCAGGCTTCCGCCCTATCGGGCAGGCACATCTACTTCTCCCAATGAAGGAAACAAAACTAGAACAGAAGAGACAGTTGGCAAAGCCACAAGGTCAATCCTTGCCCTCTCCTACCCGGTTTCCTGTGCTGAGCTAGGATGATCGGCGTGAGCTGCCTTGGAGCAATACAGCACTCTGAGAAAAGAACTGAAATAGGAACCAGGAACACTGCTCTCCTCTCTCAGCGTCTCTGAAACGCCATGGGATTCATCTACTTGTCCCACAAATTTTAAATGATTTCCTACTACGTGCTAGAATCTGTTGTAGGCACTGGAGAGGAGGGGTGGTCATGAAATAATTTTCCCATGTAGTATACATGGCCATGGGTCTTGCATAAGGTCTAATTATTAATAAGGATTCTTACTGTTTATCTAAACGGATGCATCTGTAAATCTCACTAAGCATATTGCATTACTGTTTACGAAAGATGAGGTTGCTGTTTATTCTTCAGCATGGGAGACGCACATGCCGTACTCTGCATTTATGAGGTACGGCTCAGGGCAGACAAACCCTTAAGATAAATACTCCATTCTAGGACCCACAAAAGAGGATGAACTCCAAAACTTATATGTGTTCAAGTTTTATCATGGCACATTTGGCCCCAGGTTCCGTATGTGTCAGAAGACCCACGTGACGTATTAGAGAGGGCAAGTTCATTTTGTTATCATCTCAAATGGCATTCTTATCCCTCCTCCAATACTAACGTCCTAACTTGCCTTGATGATCACGGTTGGATTCATCTTCCATGATTTCATCTAAACTTGTTTTAGAATTTCTGCATTTAAAAATGTTAGGCTATATCACTTTCTTAAAATACAGGTTTAAAAATAGAACAAACATGTTTTCCATTTACAACTCCCACAAGCTTAATTCTTATTCTATAACCATGTTTCTTAATGTTGCGTAAAGGGTATTATCTAGTCCTGTTGGGTTCTACTGTATTATGTCCACCTCTGCTATCCCCGCAGCCTATAAAATACCTGACAAAGAAGGAGAGGGCTTAATAAACATTTGGGATAAAATAAAATAGTTTAACAAACAAGTACTTGTCACCCCCTTTTAATCTGCAGGTTTTAAACTTCCCATGTCTCCACTCTCATTTTTTACAGACTAGAGAATCCTAATATTTTCATGGATTCTCACCAAATAAGGCTTAGGTGCTGTAATGGAGTTGACCATATGTCCCAGTTTCCTCAAGGAAGTGTTAGTTTATGCCTAATGTCCCAGTGTCATTATTACTAGTGACACTTTCCCTTTCAAAAGTATCCTGGTCCGAATGAACCTGTGTCCACTACTCTCTTGGACTCACTTGAGCCCCTCTACAATATTCTATATGTGGACTTCAGGGGCCTCCAGTGAACACTTTCATGTACATTGCAGTAGTTTCTGTTTGTTTTGTTCCCCAGTCCCCTTCCTGATGTAAACCATTTCTGTGGACCTTCAGACCATTGGGTATTGGGTAGTAGATGTCTAAGAAAAATCTAGGCCAGTGCTTTTCAAATTTTAATATGCGTATGTATCACCTAGGGCAGCTGTGAAAATTCCAATTGTGCTCAGCAGGTCTGGAATGGGAACACAGACTGTGCATTGTTTTTTAAAGATTTTATTTATTTATTTGACAGAGAGACACACAGCGAGAGAGGGAATGTAAGCAGCGGAGGGTGGGTGGGAGAGGGAGAAGCAGGCTTCCCGCTGAGCAAGGAACCTGAGATGCTGGGCTCCATCCCAGGACCCTGGGATCATGACCTGAGCCGAAGGCAGGCGCTTAACGACTCAACCATCCACGTGCTCCCAGATTTTGCATTTTTAACTGGTTCCTGGATGCTACCGGTACTGTTGGGCTGAAGGCCACACTTGGAGAGTCAAGGGTCTGCAAGTGTTCCTAATTAGCCACAAACGTAAAGAGCAGCCATTAGGAGACAGTTCCCCTTAGTACTTCTGAATGTGCGCTTTAGACGCCATAGCGCTGAGGTCAAGTCCTGCCTCTATCCCTTACTACCTGTATGACTTCAAGATCTAATAAAGTATTTGATCTCTCTAAGGCTCATTATTCTTATATATGGGAGAGAAAGCAGATCCATCTCAGGGGATTAATGTGAGAATGAAAGAACATAACCACTATGAAACAATACTGTCTCTCACCCATTGTGAATGTTCAAAAATGGTGGTAGTTAAACCTGTCATCATCACAGTCATTAAACTACAGCTCACATTCTTCTCCCGTCCACTCTGTGTAGCACTTCCCTGCGACTTCTCCCATTCTGTTCAAAGCTTAACCTCACAGGGTACTCATTCAAGGAAACATCAGAGGGTAACGAGCCATATTTTGAACAGCGCCGTAAAAAAGGACACTTGGGCATGCCAGATTACCCAGTGGTCAGCACGTGCAAGACTTGCAATCAGGACTTGAACAGAGCCATAGGAAAAGCAGGAACAAACATTTGGTTGAAAGATGGTGATTAACCCCAGTTCACAGATGTTCCATTGTCACTTGGGCAAATTGAGGTTTCAGGGCTCTGGCTGCCTCCCCGAGTTCACGTGCATCTGTAACAGCAGCCAGGAGCAGGTACTGTTCAACTGTGCGTACTCTTCTAAAACTTAGTACTACTGGCAGAAGAACCAGTGGGGGGACTATTAGAAAAACAGGCAGTTTGAACAAAAGAACTCTTCAAACTGGGTCTCATTTTTTTTTTTTAATTTTTAAAACTGGGTCTCATTTTAAGCTTTGTCTCCTCTTTTTCCTAACTGGGTACCAGGAGGCAAAATTTCAAGTCTTTCAGTTTTATTTTCTTTCCTTTAGGCTTTCAAAAGCCACATAAGCAGAACTCTTGTTTTAACTATCATGAACGGATAGGATTGAAATAGCAATCTGCAAACAAGATTTGCTATTTAAATCTATGGGGTCACAATCATTGCTGCAGTCATCAAAATTATTCTCCTCTTCCTCATCTGAAGCTATAAACATTTCTCTTTCCTCTGATGTCAGTCCTAATGCAGGACCAGAGTTCTCCATCCGGGCAGAGTTAACAATGGAAGGGGAAAAATGAGAACAGAAACTTGGATAATTTTCTCACTGGAAAATTAATCTCTAATTAGGCATTGTAAAATGAGATGTTGAGTTTAGAGTCACAACATGCTCTATTTTCACCTCCTACAATTCAAAGCTCACTATAGATTATAACTTTCCATCAATTCACTTAATAACTTATCAATTTCACATCTGATTTGACCACAGTACCTATAGCATGAAGAACATAAGAAGATCACTCTCGGGTGCCTGGGTGGCTCAGTTGGTTAAGCAACTGCCTTCGGCTCAGGTCATTATACCAGAGTCCCAGGACTGTGTCCCACATCAGGCTTCTAGCTTCACACGGAGTCTGCTTCTCCCTCTGACCTTCTCCCCTCTCGTGCTCTCTCTTCCTCACTCTCGCTCACTCTCTCTCAAATAAATAAATAAAATATTAAAAAAAAAAAAAAGGAGAAGATGGCTCTCACACTGAGCACTCACAGAACTACCAGAACATGCTGCCTGAGGCCCACCACTATCTACCGGCTAACTCAGCTCCCTCCTGCAGCGGCTATCCTGGCACCTGGATGGCGGGTGGATGGCATCCACTTTCAGAGTACATCTAAGTGCATTCAAAGTACAATAGAACATATGTTCATAACAGAAGATTAGCCCAACTATCAGGCTGCAAAAGAGGGCCTGCTTATTGAGAAAATAAGTAGATACAATTCATATTTCCCCCCTTGGCACTGACAGATCTCATTTGGTGCATAAATCTCAAAAATTCCTTAAGATGATCTCCATGAAGACAGGGAGAGAAATCTCTAGCACATTTCCATTATGTCATTGGAGAGATGGCTGTTTCTTAGACAACGGGTGGCCAGGACACGGGCAGCAGCAACATGAACATGGCCACTGAAGTGTTTCTCTCACCAGACTGGTTCTATAGGCACAAAGCTGTTTCTCCTCTAAGCCAGAAGTTGGCAAACTATGACCCACAGACAAAATCCAGCCCACTGCCTGTTAGTGGAAATAAAGTTTTATTGGAACCAACCATGCATATTCATTGATGCATTGTTTATGTCTATTTTTGTGCTAAGACAGCAGAGTTGTAACATAGACCATAGGGTCAGCAAAACCTAAAATATTTACAATCTGGCCCTAACTAAAATACTATGTACTTCACACACACACACACACACACACACACACACACACACGCAATCAAAAACCAAAAAACCAAGCTCTCCCTGATAAATAATTGATGTACTGATTTGGTTTGAAGAATTCATAAATCTCTTTAATAATTTAAAATAATTATAAGCCTTCCCAAAGATATTAAAAAGCTACCATGATGAAGTTTTTACTAAAAATTTCTATACCAATATCTCTTTGGTATATAGTTAGTCACTAACAAATAAACCAAATATTATTGGTGAGAAAAATATGTCTTTCTCTTTAGTAATAATAATTACTGTAATATCTTTATTAAAGATAATAAAGTTTTACATATTAGAATTCAAGTGGGAAAAGGCAGGTAATAACATAGAAAGATATGTTACATATATATGAATAACATATTCAATATCTTTGACTTCTACAAATATATGGTCAATAAAAACTAGTATTTGAGGTTATGCTCATATCCTAAGCCTAACTTAGGATGCGCTAACTGGGAATAGACAAGTTCATCCAAAAGACTCCTCTGTGAGTTATATGGGAAATCTCACTATAAAAGTATAGTATCATCTTAATTTAGATTTAATGCACCTCAATGCAAACATGTAATTATTTGAGAACCTAGAGCCAATAAAGGGAAATTATATTTAAATGAAGAAGAGGGTTATCCCTGTATCCTGCTTCAGTTAATTATAAGGCATGAATACTTACATTCCACAAGGAAAAAAAAAAGGAGAGACAAAACCATCTGACATGAGTAATTTGCAACTCAGGTCTAGGCTACGTTTTGTTTGTTTTTTAGAAATAGCCAATGTATTTTTTCATTAATTTTCTTTTTTTTTTTACCTAAGTTCCGGTTAGTTAACATACAGTGTAATAATAGTTTCTGGTGTAGAACTCAGTGATTCATCAACTTAGTGATTCATCACTTACGCACAACACCCAGTGCTCATCACAACAAATACGCTCCTTGAGCCCCATCACCCATTTAGCCCATCCCCCCTTCCTCCCCTCTGGTAACCATCAGTTTGTTCTGTAGAGCTGAGTCTGTTTTATGGTTTGCCATAAAACAAACTCTCTCTTTTCCCCTCCTATGTTCATTTGTTTTCTTTCTTAAATTCCACATATGAGTGAAATCATACGGTGTTTTTCTTTCTCTGACAGACTTATTTCGCTTAGCACAACACTCTCTAGCTCCACGCATTTCATTGCAAATGGCAAGATTTTCTTCTTTTTTATGGCTGAGTAATAGCCCGTTGCATATGTACTTCCCATTTTCTTTCTCCATGCATCTGTTAATGGACATTTAGGCTACTTTTGAAATAGAGTCTCTCTCCTTTCAAAGACCCCCAAGTACCTGCTGTGGTTTTATTTTCACAGTATCTAGATGTGTCATGATAATCAGATAGAAAATTCAACAAAATTATTTTTCTCAGGAAATGAAGTACATAATTAATATCTATATTTATTATCAGCTTTTTATTACTTGAAGTCAATATGTGAAATTATGTATTTTTCACATTGCAAATACTCTCTGATCAGTGAATCAGTGATTAACTAAGTGGGTAGTGATAAAGAATGATTTTATTTTTAAAAATCTCCACCTTCACTTTAGAGTACTGACCTCCTAGTTCTTACTTCATGTGCATCATAAATAATAATTAAGAAGTTATTAATAACTGGAACAATGGCTTACAATTCCAATTATTCTGAAAGGCTAAGGAAAGACTTTGGAAATTCAAACACCAAGACAATTCATGTTGCATTATTCCTTCCTTCCTTATCAGGTACAAAGAAATTACTCAAGAAATGCTTACTATATGGAGATATTAAAATAAAAATTATTTTTAAAAAGCATACAAATTCCTAAACATGAAACTAATATGTTCAAATAATGCCAAATTTTTACATGAATGCTTTATAATTTTTCAGTGCTATATACTTTCATTTAAATTCCATCAATTAACATGTAGTGTATTGTTGACTTCATCAACGCTTCTATATATTTCTTGTAATTACAATACTAAATCTCTGGGGTGTCTGGGTGGCTCAGTCGGTTAAGCATCTGCTTTCAGCTCAGATCATGATGTCAGGGTCCTGGGATGGAGCCCCAAGTCAGGCTTAGTGCTCAGCTGAGAGCCTGCTTCTCCCTCTCTCTGCCCCTCTTGCATCTCATGCTCTCTTTCTCATTCTCTCTCAAATAAATAAATAAATAAATACCTTTTTAAAAAAAGACAAGAACGGGGCATCTGGGTAGCTCAGTGGGTTAAGCCTCTGCCTTCGGCTCAGGTCATGATCTCAGGGTCCTGGGATCGAGCCCCGTATTAGGCTGTCTGCTCAGCAGGGAGCCTGCTCCCTCCTCTCTCTCTGCCTGCCTCTCTGCCTGCTTGTGATCTCTGGCTGTCAAATAAATAAATAAAATCTTTCAAATAAAAAAGACAAGAATACTAAATCTCTGCCCATCAGTACCAGCCTTTTAAAGAGCATGTCATAGCCAACGCTCAACCCCAGGACACACCGATGTTAGATGTCAGTAGGTAAGAAACCAACTCAACAAATTTCTGCTTGGTAAGTCAAATAAGAAGTAAAATGTAAAACAAGGGATTTTGTTTTATTTTGGGAGGGAAAAAAATCACTATTCCTCTCATGTTTATAACAAACACACACACACACACACACACACACACACACACACACACACACAAAGCAAGCAAGCAAGAAACAAAGAGAAAGAAAAGAAAATGATAATGTTTACCCAAATCTCTAAAGCACGAGGGCTAAAACCTGACCCCAACTTCCTAACTTTGAAAATTCAATTATTGCATCTGTGGATTTGGAAAATAGGAAGTGTACCTTTCGAGCATATAAATAACAAAGGAATTGTGCCTTCACTTTGAAAAGTTATTGACACACACACCAATGCAGTGACATCCTGAAGGGCACATTTGAGGATGAAATTGAAGCAAAGGGCACAGATTCAACTTCACCAGCTTTTCTCAGCTGGGCCGCCCTGGACCGGGACCACCGAACGGTGGCGAACACGCCTCAGGAACGTGGGCACCAGTGGTGCACATGAGGTGCACTGGATTCGTGACTTCTTTCTCTTGGATTGGGGCTCTGAGTGATGGCAAATAAAGCCCAGTCTTTGCACCCAAACTTCCTCTTCCTCGAGGAGCCATATTTGTGTAGACTGGCGTCCTACAGAGGCAGGACCCATCCTTTTGATGACTCTCCCAGTGTGGAAGCCACTTCTTGTTGTCGCCTGAGACTGAGCAATTACCTGCTTCTCAGAAGATGGAAAAGAAAGAAAAGAAAAGAACCGAATCAAGCCGCATGACCCATGGAAATGATCCAAAGACAGAAACACAAGCCCGAGGAGCGATCTCTACAGCTTGGCCTGCTGAGGCCAAGAAGCGGGGTTGTGCCAGGGGCCCTCCCTCCTTCACAGGATCACCACAGCCTTGCTGTCTGTGGTACCAGGCAGGGAGCGACCGAAGACGGAGTCTGAAAACTCAACACTGGCTCCGGGAGGACCGTAGCTTAGTTGACCAGGTGCCTGGGAGCCACTGTTCAGACCTTAAGGAGGCCAGTCTCCAGGCTGAGAGTTAGTCTCTCTGGCCCTCGGGGCACTCCACAGGGGCTTGGTGTGGGTGGGGGGAACACCTATGAAAGATTTCCAGCGTCCCCAAAATGGACCACCTGCCTATCTAGACGCTATAGAAATGGAAAGTGTCAGCTTTTTAAACTTTCCTTTTCAAAACTGATCTGCGATGATCTCTCAGTTCCCCAGAAGTGGGCAACCTAATCCTAGCTTTGGAGCTACGGTTTCAATGGATAATCACATGTTTGCTTAGTCAAACTGCAAAACCAAACAAATTTGAAACAGCACGTCTTCCCTGGAATGTGTTCATTTCTACCTACTCATGGCTATGTGTAGGAATTTAAACTAAAACCTGTTTTTCACATTAACAGACAAAGGGGGCTTTGTCTGACTATCTCAATTGCCTTCCCACACAGGAACCTAAGTGATAGCAAGCTGTTACGATGGTTGACTCATCCTCTAAATATCAGCTCCCCCATTATGTCATATCTCTGCTTAAAGATCACCTTGTGAGAGAGCTTCCCTTACCCTCTGAGCAGCTGCAGCCTGTGGTCCTCTTAATCTTACTTATTCGGACCTGGGACCTGGCATGCTTAAAACTTACTGATCCACGGTCACTCCCCATTCCACAATGTCAACTCCAGAGAAAGAAGTCTTCTATTTGACTAACTGATGTATCCATTGTGCCCGGAACAGTCTTTGTGTTTTGTTTACTTTGTATGTGCTCAGTAAATACTTTTAGAACAAATTTATCAACGGAACCTTCTGAAAATGGATATAAAATTTTGTATGTGTGCCATTCTTTGAAGACGAAAGGCACAGTTCAGATCCTACTCCATATGGATTCCATCTGGGGCCTGATAAGACTACGAACTTCAGTTGCATGTGTGTGTGTGTAAAGCCATTCCATTATCTGTAACACTGTTCCTGGCAACATCCATAACTGAACGTTCTGCGACTGATCAAATGCTCACTGTACTAGAATCGTAGAAAATAGATAAGCACAAACTGAGAAGGCAACCACACGGGGAATGTTTATATTTTAAAGGCTTGCTGTTGTAAATGTAGTAAGATTTGCAACCCAAAAGAATTGAACCCACACTTAAATCATTTAGGTCATTCTAAATTCTATCCTGACCCTTCTTACTGGGCATATGTTTATATTTACATATGTGTCATCAATGACTGCGTACATTTTGTCCGTCAAGGTTTTCCTAAGAGATCTGAGCAAGAGTTGCAGAAGGTCAAGTTTGGATGCAGCGCTTGGGGCATTCCAAGGCAGACATGTACAAGCCTAGGTTGTGCTTAAGGGCACAGATGACTTTGCCCTGTTCTGTCTGCTTCCCCTCTTCCCTTGTTTTCTAAGATAGGAACTGCACGGCCCGGGCTGAAGGAGCCACAGAAGTGAAACCATGTGCACCCATGGAGATAAGAATTCTGGATGAGAGCGAGGGTTAGGAGGGGAAGTTGAAGAAGCACGGAAAGGGAGATTGGGTCGTTGTGTCTAAAACTGGAGACCAAGAGGGCTCAAAGGAAAGCAAGTGATAAGAAAATTAAATTAGAAAGGAATAGGAAGATAAAACAAGCTCAAAACAGCCATAAATAGTTAAATGACTAAGAAACACGAGCAAAATGGTAAGGGTGGGGGGAGCCAGAACTGTAATAATGAAGGAAAAAAGAAACCCGTAGCAAAGGTCACCGAGACTGTATAAACGGGAGAAACAAGGATCTATCATGAAAAGAGAAAACCCAACGAGGATATAAGTAGAGAAGGGAGAAAACAAAGAGACAACTGGGCACACACACTCACGAACACAGTCGAGTGGAGTCGGGGGGAGCCATCCCCAGAACTCACTGATTTGACTGCCATGGTGTTGCGAGCACAGTAATAGCCCCGCAAAAAGGCCCACCCGCCAACCCTTGGAGCCTGTGACCAAGTTACCCTCCCTTTGTAAAGTCCCCTTTGTAAAGGGAGGCTAACTCTCTGTAAGGGCAAGTCCCTGTAAAAGGGGACTTGACAAAGGCGATTATGCATATGGACCTGGAGATGGCGAGAGGGTCTTTGGGATTATCCAAGTGGGCCTACTCTCATCCCATGGGTCTTTAGAGCGAGAACCTTCCCCAGCTGGGGTCTGTCCGAGAGGGAGAGAGATGTAACAGTGTCACCTTGCTGACTCTGAACCCCAAATTCCTGTTACCTTCTCCCACTTCCTGCCTTGCCTTCGACCTGGATCCCTGCCTCACCCGAAGCTCCCACCTCCAGCACCAAAATCACGTTAAGACCATCTTCATTTAAGAGCGAAAAGAAGGAAACAAATATTAGAAACACCCCAAATCTCAGAAGCGAAAACAAAACCAGCTGATCAGAGAATTGAAAGTCTGCTGAAGCACGCTGTCTGTTGTGAAGGATCCTGAAAGTGAGCATAAAAAGGAATCAAAGGCCTCCCTTCGTATTTTGGCCTTGTCACTTACTAGGTGGTGTGGTCTTGGTAAATCCTTCCGTCTCTTTCTTCTATAAACCAACGCTAATAATGCTTTCTTGCTCCCCCCACCTCACAGGGCAGGAATAGCTAATATGATTGTTACATAACAGAGTCTATAAACTCTACAGCCCTGGACAAATGTAAAATCTTGTCACTAATCATTGGGTCTCAATTATTCAATGTCCTATTGTCTTAAATTATAATAGTCAGAGCCGGTATACCTTTGCTGGAAATCACGAAGCATGGCTAATATTCCTGCCTTCCAAATTCGACACAAACAAGTTGTTCATCTCCAGTGAATTACTTAAGGATTGAAGCGGAAATGTGTCTTCGATTAAAAAAAAAAAAAAAAGTCAGTGATTCTTTTTAGTCAAACAAGAAAACATCCATCTATCTTTCTAATACATGTGGGATTCCATGAATTATCTTTCTTAAAACAGGTCCCATCTGAATACAAGTGACCTAAAACAACGTCTCCTATCCTGGTGCTCACGATACATTTCATTTTTCATGTTGGAGAACCTTTGAAGGTATAAAACACTAAAAACCGTGTGGAGAAGTCCTGTTTCATTCACACGATGTACCTCCCACCCAGTGTGCTGTTTTGACATCGGAGCCAGGACCTACGCAGACAAGAGCTCTTAAGAATATTCCATGTTTTTCTTTCTGGTATCACTTGTGCTCCCTGGTACTGTCCCTTAGTGGCCATTGTGTTTGGCATAGGAAAAGATAAATTATCCCAGAATCCAGAGGCTACCAGAAGCCTTCAAAGATGACAAGGAGAAACCTGCAAACAAATTACCCTCTTGAAGAGCATACAATTCTCTGAATTCTCACCAGAATTAAGGAAAAAATGAAACAAATGGGATCTGGAGGGAGACAAACCATAAGAGACTCTTAATCTCACCAACAAACTGAGGGTGGCCGGGGGGTGGACATGGCGAGGGTATGTGCTATGGTGAGTGCTGTGCAGTGTGTAAGCCTGACGATTCACAGGCCTGTACCCCTGGGGCTAATAATACATTATATGTTAATAAAAATTAAAAAAAAATACATGTCGTGAGATGTACCAAATCAAATCCTTTAACAGCAAATGGCAATATTTATTCCTTCGGGTCCTTGAGAGCAACATAACAGAAATGCCTCCACTTATTTGTCATTTAGGGGCCTGAACTATCCAGAATATAATCTTAAATCTGGAAGTAGACTCGAGGCTTTCCAATGAACTTGCCTCTCAAGATAGGGAAGTTCTGAGACCCTTTCCCCCTCTGGCCAGGGTTGACGAGTTTCATACTGTGTTTACCACCACGGTTATTTAACGAGCCCGGTTATCTGGGTTCCTGTGACAGCCTTAAATTCAGCCCTCGGAGCCAAGAGGTTGGAGGCCAGTGACGGATGAAGGGAAAGAAGAAAACCAGTTAGAGTAGCTAGAGTGTCTGGAGTCACTGGAACTAGGCAAACATTCGGACCCATCTCGAGGCTCCCTGAAGGCCCCCCCATTTCCGCAGAGTTCCTGTGCAGGTAACACCCACGGTGAAGGTCAGATGCACGGAGACAAGAAGCGCGACCTCCAGAGGCCATCGGTGCTGCCTCCTTGGCCTTCCGGCTCACCTGTGGCAAGCGCCATCGCACAGGCTGCTGCTCGGCCATGAGTGGCTCCGGCCCACTCTCCTCCTCAGGAGCGGGACCTCTTGAGGGGGTCAAAGTGTGTGTCCTCAGCCGTGGCTCTCCCCAGCTTGGGGTACACGGTGGATGTGCAATTCATACTTCTTAAGCGGACATTCCTCGGTTTTAGGTTTTCACGCTAATAATTTTGAGGAAAACGGAAGGGTAAAACTTCAATTATCTGGAAAACTCCTGCAAGATATTTCCCAGGCCTTTCTCCGCAATGCCTGGTGGATGGAGGATCATTCTAGATTCAATTCGTCAGTGATGCTGCTGTCCCTAATTCTTCCGCCTGCAACAAGGTTGGGCCTTTCCCCCCTCCCTAGCAAAGTCATAGCAACTTTACACAGAGGGGATACAAACGGCTTCATGAATTATTTCTTTAAATTATTATTGAATTTCTAGATCTCTTTTAGCCGGTGGGTCCACTAATTTATATTTCTGACTACTTAATAACAGGATAAAATATTTACAGTAAACACTCTGCCCCCAAAATCAGGAAAGCGTAACTAAGACGCATCAGTATGATTTCCGTCCGTCAGGAAATTATTGATGCTGGAAACTCAC
Source organism: Mustela nigripes (assembly GCF_022355385.1). NCBI lineage: Eukaryota > Metazoa > Chordata > Mammalia > Carnivora > Mustelidae > Mustela > Mustela nigripes. The sequence goes on along the minus strand of NC_081575.1, from coordinate 116,553,724 downwards.
GCTAGGGTGCCAATTGCTAAATTTGGCTGTTTTTTTTTTTTGTTTTTTAAAAACAAAAAAAAAACAAAACTGTTTCTGAGCATCTCAGCTCCTGAATCTGGATCCCAGCAGAAGGAGATCACCGCAGGTGATTTTAATGCAGTCATCCTTGCGTACAATACTTGAGAAGAAGACTTTTTTTTTTTTTTCCCTAGCCATAATAAAGATGGGGGGGGAAAAAAAAAAAAACAAGTTAGAAAACCTTCTTTAGGTTTTATAAAAAGTTTAACCTCCCAAAGTCAAAGGAGTCAATGAGTAAAATGGCTCTAAATTAAGGGATGTTGGGTTTTTTTCAGATTTTAAAAATACTTTAATTTTTCAGGTTCCAGCACGTTAAGGAGTGAGGCAGAGATGGTCCGGCATCCCGGCACACCGGTGTTCTGACCGCTCTCTTCTTTACAGTTCATCCTCGCGCATAATGTATTTCCCACAACAATCACATAAAGTACCAAGTGATAGCGATTTTTGAAGAGAGGCCCGGATCAAAATGATTATCCCATTGGTTCTCCAAAAGACAATTCATGATTCAAAAAAAATATGCATATACAAAGAGCAAGATTTATTTGAGGACTGTCAGTAAAGCAGAAAGTCAAAGTCATTTGCAATTCAGAATTCTGTGGCCCTTACGCTCTCCAAAAGTGGTTTTATTAAATTGAGGTAAGTTTAATTTTAGATAATCAAACCTCAAACCAAACCAGCATATATGTTGACTTTTTTTTTTTTTTTTTTTTTTTTTTTAAACCTGGGCTGAGTCTCCAAGACTTCTCTCCTTAAGCGGAGAGAAAAAGAAAAGGAAAAAAAAAAAGAGCCCCCTTAGATTTTCAGCTGGGCACGGTTCCTGAATTTGCAATTGCGCTGATTTCCCCATGAGTCACACTTGTTCCTGTGTATGCCAGACTTTCCCCTTTTGGATGCCTCAAGAGAAACTTCTATTCGACAATGGAACGCTGGAAAGTGATGAGGAAACCATACAACTGTGTCCAGCTCAATAAGACAGAGAATGGCCTGGTGTTTTAAAGCACAGCTTCTCCCAGTTGAGTGTGTAAGAAGGGCCTAGGGGGCTTGTTAAAACATACATTCCTGGACCCCACCCTCCAGCCCCAGAGCTTCCAGTTCACTAGGTCTGGGATGGGGTCCACGAGTCTGCATTCTAACAAGCTTCCAGGTGATGTGGATGCCGCTGGTCCACAGACCACCCTTTGAGTAGCGCTGGTTTAGAACAAATTTTCTCCGCCTCACCACTACTGACATTTAAAGCCGGATAACTCTTTGCGGTAGGGGTTGCTGTATGCACTGTAGGACACCAAGCAGCATCCCTGGTTTATGCTTACTTGATTCCAGCTCACCTCCACAGGAGTGAGAGGCAAAAATGTCTCCAGGCATTGCTAATTGTCCTCAGGTTGCTAAACTGTCCCCCATGAGAACCACTGCCTTGGAGGGTATGTTCTGAATAGAAAAGATCAGAGTTGGATTCTGGGTGCACCCTTTTACTACCCACGTGATTCAGGGTAGCAAGGTCCAAATCATTAATCAAGAGGATGGTTTTGCCTCTCCCATAGAGCTGTGCTGAAGGACCAACTGAAGGAGAATGTATTTGATCTTGTAGCCTGCGGCTGGCCCAGAAGCAAGCCTCAAGAAGGGGTAGTGAGTAGCTTTGTTTGTTTGTATGTTCCAACCCCCTCCAAACTTTGTTGATCGCAGAAGGCTTGGTTTCTGTCTACCGAGATCGAGAAATCAGAGCGTTTGGAGGCAGCAACCAGAAAAGAAGCCCACGATCTATTTCTGTGGTCACGAGGCTCAAAACCTGGTTCTGTGACTAATATGCTGAACATACTGTTGTGATTCTGAAATAATCCTGATTGAAGACATAGCTATGTTTCTCAAGACGTCTCTAGAATGCTCTGCCAGCTCGTCAGGTCCCTTGCATCTCAATGACCTTAGAAGATAAAAATCAGCTGTTGTCCAAAGAACAAAAGCAACCAAAGGAGTTGAGATAAGAATTGCACAAGAGACTGGCTAACTGGGTAAAGCAACATTTACATATCTCAGATCCTAACAAAGGTCCCCCAGAAGGAGCACTGTCCTTAGTTTTTCTCTTTCGCCACCAGGAGGAGTACCACACTTTCTCACCACTCACAAGCATTCGGCAGATGCGCTGGGCAGAGGCTGGCGGGCCAGAGTTGAATAAATTCAGTTACTTCCTAATGGGATAAAAATACCTCCTGGCGCAGATTCAGCAGAGAAGTCTGTAGGAACCACTTCTGTATATAAGGTTCTTTGAAGCTTTTCTATTCCAAACACCATAGCAATAGCTTTTTATGTTTCCAGGAGGCAAGAGTTGACAAAGTTAACTGTCTCATGGTGCTCTTTCTTCTCTACAGTTAAGATAAAGCATTAGGAATAAGACATGTAAAAATTAATGCTACTAAAGAGAAAGTTCTGTGCCTTGGAGATGAGAAAGTGCATGACCAGTGGCCAGCAAAGTTATTTTGCAGAAGAAGTGAGTTGTTGAAAGAATGTGGAGAGAAATGGCTGTCCTTTAGCATCCCTGAATCAAGTATGAAAAGGCGATGCCATTCACATCCCTACCCACTTGTTTGCATTTTCATCTACTCCATCAGCAAGCGGTGAATACGCTATCCCTGTCTTGATAATTCTGTGTGTGCAATTCTTCTTCTTCTTCTTTTAAGCAGGGGGAGTGGGAAAGGGAGAAGCAGGCTTCCCGCTGAGCAGGGAGCCAGACACAGGGCTCGATCCCAGGACCCTGGGATCATGACCTGAGCTGAAGGCAGACGCTTAATGACTGAGCCACCCAGGTGCCCCTGTGTTTGCAATTTTTAAGACCTTTCTTTTTATAGTATGTTTGAATGTAACTGGTGTGGCTTTTCAACTCCTCCAAAATATAAGAAGAAACTTGCAAACAGAGTAACCCAGATATTTTTCAGATTGTTCCCATGTCCATAGGATAATTTGAAATGGCTTGTGTTGTCTCTGCCTGCTAAAGATAATGTAGTAAGGTTGGCGATGCTGCCCATGGTGGCGATGGCGGTGGTAGTGCTTGCAGTAGTAGTGATGGTGGTCGCAAGGAAGATGTGAACAGTGGCAAAGGTGATGGAGATTTTAGCTAAATTTCGTGAAAGCCTGCCCCCATAGGACAAAGACTGGACAAAGCAATTTATATAAGTAGCTAATTAAAGCCTCTCCCTAACCCTAGCTTTTTCATTTACTTGTTTTATTATTTCTTAAGATTTTATATATTATTTGAGAGAGAGCAAGAGAGAGACAGAGCAGGAGCTGGGGCAGAGGCAGAGGGAGAAGCAGGCTCCCTGCTGAGCAAAGAGCAGGAGGGACTCGATCCCAGGACCCTGAGATCATGACTTGAGCCAAAGGCAGATGCTTAACTGACTGAGCTACCCAGGTGCCCCTTCCTTTACTTGTTTTAAAGTCAGGGCATCCGTACCTTCTGGAAAACCTTTCAAGGCCCCCCAAACACAAAGATTAATAAGCAAATAGATATAAAGGTTATTGTTACATAAATGCTAAATTAATGATTATTCCATAGAGAATGCTTTTGTGTTCAGATAAAACCCCATAGAGCTGTATTTGTAAAAGGCTGGCTCTTCATCTGATGACTTTTTGGTCCATTTTCATTTATGTCCATATAAAAGCAAAAATACACATACTATATGGAGTCTGCCATATACACAGAACTTTTTTCTTACTGCAATCTGCTCTTTAAAATTTTCCCTACAGTTGGGACATCTTTACAATGAGGATGTGTTATATGTACAACCAAAACCAATACAGCTATGCCATCTTAGAACAATCAGAAGATTTAGTTTCTGAGGGTATTCTCAGAAAAATCACTTGCATTTACAAGTCGGAAACATGGGTGTGCATATTTATTAAACTGTTTCCTAAGTCACTAAAAAATCACCAAGTTTTTGCCCAAAACAAGTCAAAGTACAGATGAAACCAACAACAACAAAAAATAATTGAAAATGTACCTATAACAATATTAAAAAATAATTAAGTCCAAAGAAGCTTATGTGTATGTCAAATTTCACTGGGATTCATCTACTAGAAACATACCTAAATGGAGAGATGGGCGTGGTGCCTGTAGTCCTATTATTAGCAACCATAACTGTTATTTTGTGTTATGTATATGTAACATTTACATATATACGCAAACTTCACATCATTTGTTAGATACTCTATTTCCTCTTGGCTATAATCATCCTGGGTCTTGTACCAAAGTCACTCCTACATAAAGGACATCAGTCTGATTGGCATTTACCAGAACATTCCAAAATCAATAAGGCATGTATTTTTAAGTGCCTCTTTTTTTTTCTTTGCTAGTTATCTTTAGGTCAGCAGAGAAAGGAGTTCTAAAGAACCAGAACTGGGAGTTCCACAAATAAACAGCCTGCTTCATGGTTCTTTGTGGAGAAAAATCTGGAAACTCTCAACAGGATTTTATTGCTGATCTAAAGTTACTTGACGAAACTCAGGATCCCAAATGAGGGCAGTCCTTTGGATAGTGAGGGTTTGCCTACTGTCTTCTCAGAGTGAATTCTAAAGTTAAGACTTATTCTAAGATCAAGTCAAGAAGACTGCTTTCGGGCCCTGCTGGAAGTTACCTCACGCTTCTTTCGCCTTCCTTACAAAACAACCCAGATGGAGTATACATGACACCAAAAATAACCCTGAGGTGAATTTTATTATTAATCGTTTGCCTGTGGTCCCTGCCATTTGTGTCTGTGCTGTTCTAATCCCAAATTTCTGACCCCTATCCCGAATCTACAACCTCAGATACAAATTACCCGCCGGGGTGATGACTGGGAGAGTGGTTCGCCACTTCTTAAAATAGTATCAAAATAGGGACTTCCTCTCACTGCACAGGAAAATCCACTTTCCAGTTTGTGCATAAAACTTACTTGGTTATGGCTTATGAACAAATCGGCTAAGAAGTGACGAAACTTCAGGAAATATGAAGACTGGAGAAGGGAGAAATTATCAAACTATAAAAGGAAATAGAATTTGGGCCTGGAAAAGAGAACAGTGTGTTTCCCCTGGCCTCTGAACATAAACCAGAAAATACACAAAGACCGCTCACATATTTTTCCTGATTCAAACACAATAGAAATTTGAAAGAGAGTAAATTAAGAAGTGAGAGCATTTTAATGCTCAAAAATGTACAGAGAACACTGTAATATCGGTTGCGGGGGGGGGGGGGTAGATAAGACAGAGATACAAAAAGTATAGGATGTTCAACGAGATGCACAGAAACCGCACTGAGAGAATCAAGGATTTCAGCTGGAGATGTGCTCATGGGTCCAAGACCCACCTGCTATTAGTACTTACGTAAAACACCCCGACATGCACCCCAATAGCCAAGATTTTGTCTCTACAACTCTCTCCACTAAAAGGAGCCCCGGGATCCTTGGAGAGTAATCAAATCCACAACTTGTGGCAGAAGAATCAGAATTGACCTGGTACACTTCGTCACCACCAGGAAGCACGAATGCTCTCAGAGATGGTGGTGACACGGACAGACGAGCCAGCTTAAAGGATTTCACACTGATGAACAGATGTCAAATTAAACATCAAAAAAGGGAAAAAAGAATTCTGCAGAAACCCACAAGAACACGATGATACTCCAAAACAACAACATGATCTACACAAGAAAGGTATATTTTATTTCCCTTGCGAAATATTTCCTGGAAATGTCACCCATGCCTGTCCAGTTTGAGATCTGCTGAATTTAGGTGAGGTAGGGAGTACAGAAAAGTGGTTCGCAACCCTGGCTACATGTGACAATCACTTGGAGAGGTGGTTTTCGTTTCGTTTCATTTAGTTTTGTTTTTTTTACATATCAGTGCCTGCACACTACTCCAGATCAATTTAGTCGGGATCTCTGAAGCTGGAACTCAGGCCTGGGATATTCGAAAGTTTCCCAGACCATTCTAGAGAGATCTGAGAACCAGTGCTCTAGACAGGAGGAGTCCTGCCATCCTGGGTCCTTTTCTGCTTTGAGCACTAGGAGAATCGGACTTATTAAATGTATCATTTTCATTAACATACTTGGGACTTAGTGATTTACATTTGTAACTGCTATTCAAATCTGATGTACGTAACCTGGAAATTTCGGGGCGCCCGGCTGGCTCAGTCGGTGGTGCGTGCAACTCTTGATCTTGGGGTTGAATGAGGGTTTGAGGCCCACATTTGGTGTAGAGATTACACAAAAATAAAATCTCTTAAAAAAACCCCCAAAACCCTGGAAATTTAGGCCTCTCAGAACATTTAGACGTTCAGTGAAGTTTTAAGGGTTAGACTTGGGGGAAAAAAAATCTAATTAGCTAGTATTTGAAACCTCAACAGAAAAGTGTGTTTGTGTCTGTCTGTGTGTTTAACATTAATGCAAGCATGTTAAAGATTTACAAGTAAAAGATTTGTAAGTTGAGTTTGAAATTTTATGAAAGGTGCTTTTAAAAGTGTAACTTGATGTGGATATACTGAGAAATTATACAAAGCAGGCTCGACGTTACTAGTCTTGTCCCTGTGTAGACACAAACAGAAGCTCAGGCGAAAAACCACAGGTAGAGTGATGTTTCTGGAACAGGTTTGTTACTGGGGTCCTAAAGGAGATATGAAAACAAAGACAATTCCTCGAAAATTAGAAAAGGGAACAGGACAGACCGGGCACCATGAATCTGTTCCTATGCTTGAACAAGGAAGCCAAAAGGGGCCCCCACTGCAAGACTGTACTGTACCTTGGGAGCCTCCACTGCAAAACTACTGAGATGAATCCAAGAGGTCTTTGTGGAGTGATTCAGCCACCAGAGTTGAGAGCATGTGACATAAGTTTTAGCGATGAGGCCACAGCTGATTTATTCTGGAAGAACTAGCCGAAGAAACAAGATGAAAGCTGCTGGTGGGACTGAGCAGAAGTACTTCTGGGCAAGCCAAGGATAAAGACTGTTTTGATCCCATTTAGAAGTGCAACAGCCTGACAGACGACAGGGGTTGGGGGAGATGCCGGCCGCATGCTCCCTAAAGGCAGGTGAGCCGGTCCTGCGGGAAGGGGAGAGGTGGATCTAGACGTGACGTGATGCCCGAGGCCTGGGAGGGTTGGCCTGGCCCGGAGCCACTAGCCATAATAGGAACCTGGGAGCCCTGCAGACATGAGGTGTCACATTTAAGAGCTCAGGTGGGGCAGACGGGGACATAAAAGCATACATTTTAAATAACCAATGTGCAAACAAAACACACTGGTCTTGAGCTAAAAATAACAGGCAGGTGAAGATCAAAACAGCCAAGCGAGGACACTCTCTCGGCATCTTGAAACACACTGAAGAATTTGCAAAATGTGGGCATGTCATCTAAGGATGAGAAAGGAGTATGAGGGACCACAAAGGAAAGAAAGAAACGTAAGCTACAGAGGGCAGAAAATCGATGCAGGTGGTGATGGAAAAGATACCACGGGAACTAGGATCATGAACTGCTTGCAGAAGCAGGAACACATGTTTAAAACCTAAAACAGGGGGCACCTGGGTGGCTCAGAGGGTTAAGCGTCTGCCTTCGGCTCAGGTCATGATCCTGGGGTCCTGGGATCGAGCCCCGCATCGGGCTCTCTGCTCAGCAGGGAGCCTGCTTCCCTCTCTCTCTGTCTGCCTGCCTCTCTCCCTACCTATGATCTCTGTCAAACAAATAAAATCATTAAAAAAAAAAAAAAAAGGGTTTTCAGGTGCCAAGAGGTGCACAGGTGAAGCGAAGGCAGCAGTCAGAGGAAGCTCATAATAGATTTAAGGGGACTAGGTTGAGCCAGCGGTTTCCTTACAAGTCTGAGCAAAGGAAAGATACTTGCAACAGACCATTTGGTCACAAAAGAATAATAATACATGGGCAATAGAGTTGGGCTGGCACTTGGCAGAGAGGAAGAAAGCCAGGCCCAGGTGAATGTGGGAAAGTGCCTGATGAAGGAGAAAGGCTGTGAAGCGTTATATCTGCCCCCGCCACCATGGCTGTCAACCTTGGCCGCACCCTAGAATCACCTGGGCCGCTTCAAGACATACATATGCCCCACCCTCAAACACAGAGCTGGAATCTCTCTGGGGCTTGGGGCCTGAAATTTCTACAACTGCCACGTGATTCCAGTGTGCAACCAGGGTTGAGACCCACTGTTCTGCACATATCGAGCAAAAGCGTGGCGTCTAGATCACCAGGCCAGAATAGCCACTTGCACCTGAAGCCCTCCAGTAACTGTGTCCAAAGTCATTTCCTTCTTTGACCTTGGCAGATAAACGACTTGATTTTCCACTTGGCTTAAGGAGCTTTAAAACCCAGAGGGAGGAAAGTAAGAAAGTTTTCTCAACTAATCATCTTGAATATTTGCAATCATCTCGAGCTAGAAATCTAATACACCAGTGCTCTTCATACTGGTAACAATTCAACCAAACACACGAGTGGAAACTAGCAACACTGAGAAAGTCTTATTTAAATCAGAAAGTGTCTACAAATTCTCAACTTTGGGGCAGTCTGGTCTCCTTAGGGGACGTCTGGCAATGTCTCAGACATTTCTGATTGTCCTAACTGGGGACCATGCTACTGGCATCCACTGAGGGGGTGCAGGGGGCACTGAGAAGCCGCAAGCAGTGAGCAGGACAGCCCCCAGGGCAATGCAGAACCATCTGGCCTCAAATCTGGCCCAGTGGTGCCGGGCTGGAGAAATCCTGCTCAAATAACACAGTTCACATTTCCACAAATAATGGGTAATATTCCCATCTCAATGCAAATAAAATAAATTTCAGTGTGGACACATTTTATGCCAAATTAAAGAAAAACAAAAAGGCCAACCACAGAAAACTGAACCGCAAACAAAATTATTCCATGGGCTTATCACAATGAGAGATTAAGGACTGGAGGACAGAACCTTGGCCAACCAGTACACTGAAGTGAAAACTGAATTTCAAATGGAATCTGATTGTTGGAGTTGACTTTACACTCAGACAAACTGAGACTTTTTTTCAAATTGAAGACTTCTAAAGAGCCTGCTTTATCATCAATATTTAGTAAGTGATGCCTAAAATTAAATATTCATGTGGAATATGATACTTTCAACTCCCCAAATTATGTATTTGTAGAAAAATAAAGGGTTTGGAAGCAATGCACTTATATTCATTTCTCCCAAACCATTTAGTAAATTTATTCACTTTATGGAAATCATAATGAAAGTGGCATATTAAGATGTTTTATAGGATTGCAAAGCATGTGGACAGTGAGAAATGATATGACCCTCAAATATGAGAACACAGGTGTGGTTAAAGCTGGAGAAAGAGTCTTATTTGGCTGAAAGACAAAGAAAACTAATCCTTCATCTCCAGCCTCAGATCTGTGATAAGAGTAACGTTAAATGGAAACTAGAAGACTACTTTAGGGGAAGATTTACAAATCATTAAGATTATTTATTAGAGGCCCAAACACATTAAAACATGACCGGGAGTTCTAAAATAGGCAATTTAAATCAGTGATGAAACCCACTTCCAAGTGCTTGCTAGATAGTGAGCCGATTATCGACGGCCTGTGAGCGAGAAGGACCATGCCAGGGGCTAACTTGGCTGTACATTTTCTTCTGATCAACTGGGGGTTGGGGCTTTTATTTAATGATGCCTAGGCTCCTCCCCAGACCAAATAAATTAGAATCTCCAGGGGAGGGGCCTGGCCTCTGGTATGATACTGTATAGCACATCTGAAACTTTAATGTGCATACAGATTCCCCCGTGTTCTTTCTAAAATGCAGATTCCGATCAAGTGGGTCTGGATGTGCCTGCGATTTTGCATTTCTTGATACCAACGGTGCTGGCCTAAGAGTCACACTTTGAATACTGAGTGTCAAAAGCTTCCTAGACGATTCTAATGTGTAGCTGGCATTGTGAACCATCAACGGTTGAGCCCCTGGTTTTGTGTTGGGTGCTAGGTGGGCATAGAAGTGAAATAGAAAGTGCGAAAAAGCATTCCTCAAATAAGGAATTACTCGATCCTAAATCAGAACTTTCAGGCCACGCAATCCATGTATCTTTGTCATAACTTTCAAAAGCAAAAGAAAAAGCCAGATTTTTCCAAAGGGAACAAATTCCAATGTGGACCCAAACAATGCCAGGTACCCCTTTGGAAGAGTGGTAGATAACTTCACAGGACAGACAGAATCATCACACCCATCAGCCTCGCAGTTAACATGCAGCGAACATTGACTGCGCCAAGTGCTATGTCCGAGGTGAGACGTGGCTTCTTGAATTCATGCCAATTCTCAGAGGTAGGGTCTAACATTATTTCATAACCTAGTTGTAGGAAACTGAATCTTGGAGAGCTACAGTAGCCTATTTTTAATTCATGCCAATTCTCGGAGGTAGGGTCTAACATTATTTCATAACCTAATTGTAGGAAACTGAATCTTGGAGAGCTACAGTAGCCTAATCCTAGCTCTAGCCCTCAAAGCAGCTTTGAGGGCTAGAGCTAGGATTTCAGCCGAGGGCTGCCCGAGTCCTGAGTTTGAATTTGAATCCATGGAATTTTTACTGTATTTGCTTTTATGCCGTGAAAAAATATGTTTTTATTGAGCATCGACTCTGAAAAGCTTCTTTGCAACTGTCAGAGTATCATTGTAATTGAGTGGTAATTCTAGAAAGCATAGAAAGTATACTTGGTAATCACTGAATTCAAATACCAAGCTCACGTAGACCTTCAGAAACAGCACCTAAGTTTTCTTCGGATGTGGGGGTACATGGGTGATCTGGAAGGTGCCAAAATGGTATACGGGCAGATGCTGTTCCTTTAGAACGCATTGGAGCTAGCTTTTCAATCTAAATGGAAATTTGAGGTACAATGACTATGCACTCACAGATAAGGGGATGATTATTATTCGTCCTGCACAAATGTCACCCATGCTGTGAATCTTTGCCTAAAAGTGTGCATTTACCTGCCACACCGCAGATGAACTCTAAAAACGTGATGCTGAGTGAAGGAAGCCAGTCGTGAAAGGTCACGGACTGTGTAGTTCCATTTATACAAAAGGTCCATAAAAGGCAAAAGGCTTGAGAAACAAAGGAGATGAGCGGTTGCCAGGGGCTAGGGTTGGGGACAGGGAGTACCTGCAAATGGGCATAAGTAATCCCGCTGGGTGACCAAAATGTTCTAAGATGGATTGTGGGGAGGTCTGTAACTCTGTGTAAATTCAGGAAAAAGCACTGAATCGTGTACTTCAGCTGGATGAATCTTATGATGCGTAATAAATACATCAGTAACATTATTTCAAAAGTACGCATTAAGAAAAAAAATTAAAAATAGTTACTTGCAAATGAAGGACTGAAACCAATTTCATACACTCAAACTGGGCCACCGCCTTAGAAAAATCAAAATAAGGGAGAACAAACACCATTTTCTTCAGACTACTTACTCAGGATTCAAGAGGGATCTGACCAAGCATCATCTGTGGTTAACATAGAAACATCCCACTGATCTAGACACCAGACTTCTAAGAAATTTGACTTTCTAAAATCAGAAGCAAAGAAGACATCTGAACAACTCTCAGGATCGCCTACATAATTTATGAGGCCCTGAGCAAAATGAAAATGCATGACCTCTTGTTCGAAAAGAATTCAGAATTTCAAGATATGTGACAGCAGAGCAGGAAACCATGCGTGAAGCCCTTCTGAGCCCGGGGCCATGAGTGACTGGCCATGGCTAATGCCCAGAAAGTCAATCCTGGCACCCAAACCGGCTGCCGCAGAAGCCTTGGGCCAAGGTTATGCACTTTATTCGAGAACTTTCTTCTATCATAGGACTCCTCAAACTCTCGTTTGTTTTTCTTTTATATGCACACCTAGATGCCTTGGCTCTCTAAATCCTGGGCCGTGTGGGCAATCACAGTGAGCTAATGAGAAGTGAGCAAAGCTTTTCAGAAGGAAGATGCCTCCTTCTGATTGAAACGTGGAGAAAGGGACACTAGAAAAGCAGACCCAGGTATATGAATTACTACAACGAGCAAAGAAAGAGTGACCTTTTCCATTACAAACATTACATGTTTGCAAGGAGGGCGGCCTACCATCTATTTTAGAGGGTATGTATCAGGACGAGTAAAGACTGAACGGGGCAGCCGTGTGCTGGGGAAATGCTTAATAGCTGACCCTCTGGAGAAAAGCCCCGATTTGCAGCCTTCGCCAATTTCCATGGTGTAAATGCTCCCACTGTGGCTGCTTCCAAGGGACCAAGGTGGGGAATGGAACATGGGGCTGGAAAGAGAGGCACCCAATCAGTCCTCTCTCCAGGGCTAGCCGGCTCCAGCCCGCAGCTGAGATGGGGAAAACATTCGGTAGCACAGGCAGCGAAAACAGGACAGGCCCAGGGCTCGGGAGGAGGAACAAAATTCAGTCCTGTTTCCTAATAAAACATTCTGTTCCAGGAGTGAGCAAAGACAGAAGGTAACTGTTGCTATTTGTTCAAATGTAATTTTAATTCCAGTGGCAAAATCCTCATGGATAATCAAAAATCGACTACATAACTATTTCCCTTGTCATTTTCCTTCCAAAAGTAATTATCTCTGAATGATTTCATAGTTAAAGATTGTATGCTTAAAGAGTAACCAATTGTGAAAGGAACTGAAAACCATGCCAGTGATAAGGGTTTTTTTTTTTTTTTAAAGAGCAATATTTGTTTTTAAAAAGGAGGGCTTAGCCAAGTAAAAATATTTCCTCTTTTCTGTTCTAATGATTTAACCTATAAATCACCCTGTAGGAGTACTATCATACCAGAGACATGCAACTCGTACTTTTTAGAGCAAAAGCATGAAGACTTCACTGTCGGTTTTAGTTGTTTCCAGTAGAAATGAAGGTAGATGGCATGGCAGGTTGAAACGTCAGCACTTCAAATCACCACAGGCTACGTCGAGGATCACTAGCCCACCCCAGGGTGCCCACCTCAGAAGAACTCCAAAACCTCTTAAAAGTCAGGCAGTCTTGCTAATTTTGGCCATTCTAACATCACTAGCCATCAGGGAGGTTCAAATTAAAACCACATTGAGATACCACCTTACGCCAGTCAGAATGGCCAAAATTAGCAAGACAGGAAGCAACGTGTGTTGGAGGGGATGTGGAGAAAGGGGAACCCTCTTACACTGTTGGTGGGAATGCAAGTTGGTGCAGCCACTGTGGAGAACAGTGTGGAGATTCCTCAAGAAATTAAAAATAGAGCTTCCCTGTGACCCTGCCATTGCACTCCTGGGTATTTATCACAAAGATACAGATGGAGTGAAAAGAAGGGCCATCTGCACCCCAAGGTTTATGGCAGCAATGGCCACGGTCGCCAAACTGTGGAAAGAACCAAGATGCCCTTCAATGGACAAATGGATAAGGAAGGTGTGGTCCATATACACTATGGAGTATTATGTCTCCATCAGAAAGGATGAACACCCAACTTTTGTAGCAACATGGACGGGACTGGAAGAGATTCTGCTGAGTGAAGTAAGTCAAGCAGAGAGAGTCAATTATCATATGGTTTCACTTAATTGCGGAGCATAACAAATAACACGGAGGACAAAGGGAGATGGAGAGGAGAAGGGAGTTGGGGGAAATTGGAAGGGGAGGTGAACCATGAGAGACTGTGGACTCTGAAAAACAATCTGAGGGTTTTGAAGGGGCGGGGGGGTGGGAGGTTGGGGGAACCAGGTGGTGGGTATTGAGGAGGGCACGGATTGCATGGAGCACTGGGTGTGGTGCATAAACAATGAATTCTGTTATGCTGAAAAGAAATTAAAAAAAAAACAAAAAAGAGGCGGTCACCCAAATTCTGGCTCTGGGCATGATAGCACAGGAGACACTTCCAGACGGCGTGTAAGGTGGGAGCCATCTTGCTACGCAGCAGGCCCAAATTTCCCCACCCCTCCTCCGCTGCCCTTCTTGTGCCCAGAGGTGACTTGTACCCAGAGAGGGCTGGGGCGATTGCCCCTCTCCGAGTAGCTGCTCCCTCCTCCCAGGCGGTCAGGAGTTCAAGTTTCCTTCTGTTACCTGCTACAACTGTCGCCAAAATCCACTTTTTCCGCCCAAGTATTTATCAAATGCTTATTATAGGTAGGCACTGTTCTGGGACTCATAATTTCATTATTCTTGTTGGGTACCGGTCCAAATTGTGATACAGTACTTGGAAGGCAAGGCAATATGCTGTGCACACAGCAGCCCATTTAAAAATAAGTTCTGGAATGAATGCCAAGATGAGAAACACTGACTTAAGTTAAAGAAGCCTATGTAACTATGACTCTCCTCATTATATCTGTTCAATGTAAGCTCTATTTTTTAAAAAAGAAATCTCAGAGCCTATATGGAGATATTAGTTTTAATTGAGTGTCTTCCTTGCCTTTACAATGAACTTGCTATTATGAGCACCTGCAAAGTCCTACTTAATTTGAGATCCTCTTGGCCTGGAATAATAGGTTTGTTAACATTCATTACTTTGGTCTTTTTTTTTTTAAAAAAAAAAACATTTTATTTATTTATTTGACAGAGAGAGAGAGGTCACAAGTAGGCAGAGAGGCAGGCAGACAGAGAGAGAGAGGGAAACAGGCTCCCCGCTGAGCAGAGAGCCCGATGCGGGGCTCAATCCCAGGACCCCGAGATCATGACCCAAGCTGAAAGCAGAGGCTTAACCCCCTGAGCCACCCATGTGCCCTATTTTGGCCTTTTAAAACACATACATACACACACACACATAGACACACACACACCCTAAATGATTAGACATGGGAGAGTTACTGCCAATAGGAGTTGCTGGTAAATGGGGCCCATCTTTGAGAAGCCACAGCCCAGAAGATGAACGCAGGTTTGTCTCTTGGAAGTAGCTGATATCACAAGCAACTGCCACGAGATGTTCCCGTATGAAGGAACAGTGACAAAAGACTCATTGTTGTGAAAGTTGCCCCACACCAGAAAAACTCGTGTCAGGCCCCCAAGCTGTAGACAGGCCCGAAGTCTTCAGACCTCTCTTCCGTGATCTAACCTTGGTGTCTGAAGACAGATGGACATTGTCGATTCTCACTATACTTCTCACCGAGAAGGAAGAGTAATAGCTTTCAAGAAGTGGAGCAGTCCACAGTTCTTGGAAGTCTGAGAAGGGAGGAGGAAGGGTGGAGAGCCTACATGGTTATCTAGGCTATGGAGGCACATACACATGCATATAGGCACAACGTATGACATTCATAATGTGATAGGGAAATGCAATGTAATCCATCGTATCTGTAATGTAGAATACATGGCATGGATAACGCATAACCATAGGAAATACAGGTTACAATGTATGATACATTTTCCCTCCCACACTTAGTTCAGTGCTCTCCTGGGCTTTTGAAAAAAACCTGCAGCCAACTGCCCTCTGAAACCTGGAATGCTGTGAAGCCAACAGAATCCCCACTTTGGTATTAACTCAGTGATTGCATTCTTTGAGAGACAGGCCAGAGCAGACAATCTGGTGCCAAATTGCATGAGGTTACACTAACTACTTGGGTGGCCTTATGCAGGTCACTGAATTTCTCAGTTCCCTTATCTGCAAAATGGGGATAATAATCGTACACATTCTCTAGGATTATTATGAAGATTAAAGAAGTCAGTATTTGTAAAAATCCTAACCCAGTGCTTGGTAAATACTGAGTGCTGTGTAAGTGCTTATAAAATACTGAACCCATGGGAGAACCTTATTGTTCTTCTATGTGCAAGGAGTCAGAACGAATTTCACTCATCTATATTCAATATGAACACATAATTCACTCTTAATGTCTTAGTTTTTCTTTACCACAAACAAACTTCTTTTCGGAGTTCGAATAAATCACAGAAGAATTTGTTAGTCACTGTTAAAATCAATGTGATTTACAAACTGGAATAAAAGTGCCATTCTCTTTCCTCGAATGCACCAGACGATCAATAACTTTTTCCTAAATTCAAGAAATGCCTTTAAGTCACTGCTTTGGCGCTGCGAACATTGACATTTTTAATTAGGTAATTAACAACTCAGACGAAAACCATTTGATGCTATTGTGAAATCACCAAAAGGCACAATATAAAATGCACTTTAATGCTCGTATCTCTATATTTAGACAATTGTACCTTTCTATAGCCTAACACGTCTTTCATTTCAACGGTTTGTAGTCTGATGCCCTTCATTCTTGACACCATTTATCTTGACACCAATATCTTAACATCTCTTGACCCCTGACTTGTAGTTGAAGGAAGACAAACACACAACCAGACTGACTGCAGGTGAAAGCAACATATGGACAATCTATTTTTGAGTCCCGAGGAATTAAAATTTTAGAAGGTTCCTTTTCTCTCTTTAGCCGAGAGTCTCAAGCAGCTTTTATACTTACAAGTCAACAGATTAACATTCTTGATGATTCACTGTTTCAAAATAACTCACATTGTACTTCCAAAGTGACTGCTAGAAATATTGCTGGCATTGACTTCCTTAAGCATATTTGTTAAGTGGTACTGAAATGCAAATGCCCAAGGGAAAGATCAGAGCTCCTACATTTGGACTAAAAGGAGGACACACACAGAGATCTGTTCCTTCTCTGAAATAGAATGTATGAAATGGCAGGTTTAACTGGTGTTTGTTATAAGTATGACACTGTGGGAGGGAGACAATCAACATGAATTCTGAGAAGCAAAGGCTGTTCCTTGAATAGGTGCAGAAATGGGCTGCCATGATTGTAGGTACCTCCCCTACTAAAGAGAACTTTTTCATTTTCATAGCCTCACTCCTTAGTTCCTGGCACACAGAAGGCAATCGAGAAACACTTGCTGAACTATAAAGACTGAACCGATGGACTGCGCCTGCAGTAACTTGCCCTTGAATTGGGGAAGTGAGACTAACACATGTGAGATCACACATCCGGAAGACAAATAATCATAGTAACAGAGTTGGGCCGTTCAAAATGTCAAAGAGGATGGGGGAAAAGGAGAACCCTGCTATGGTGGGAAGGCACAGATCAACACGGAGTTACCACTGGATCCAGCAACTCCACTCCTAGTCATGTTTCATTTCAAGAGAAATGAAAACATGTGTCTA
Organism: Mustela nigripes; assembly: GCF_022355385.1. NCBI lineage: Eukaryota > Metazoa > Chordata > Mammalia > Carnivora > Mustelidae > Mustela > Mustela nigripes. Next base: position 116,536,582 of record NC_081575.1, on the reverse strand, counting down.
TAAAAACCTTGCCCATGAATGTTCATGGCAGCATTATTCGTGACAGCCAAAAAGGGGAAACAACCCAAATGTCCATCGACCGATAAATGGATAAACAAAATGTGGTCTATCTGTGCAGTGGAAGGTTATTCGGCCCTAAAAAGGAGTGAAGCTCTGACACATGGTACAACAGGGATGACCCTTGAAAACGCACTAAGGGGAAAAAGGCAGAAAAGGCAAGGCTGAAAGGTGATTACTGGATGTCAGGGGAAGGGGTGTCCAAGGCAAACGGTAGAGGGGCCATGGCTGTGGATGCAGCACTTCCTCTTGAGGTGCTGAAAGCTATTCTAAACCATGTCACAGAGGCACAACTCGGTAAATGTACTAAAACCCACTGAACTGTGCACTTCTTAGAATGGTGAATTTTATGTTCTATGAGTTCTATCTCGAGGTTTACAAAAGATGCCCAAGAGGCATGGGTGCAGGAATTCAGCCGAGAGGGAAATATGGCTGATGTTTAAAGACCTTCCAAGGCTTCAAGAAGGCCATGAGAACCAAGCCAGGTCTTCAGGAACATACACTGGATCTGGGTGAGGAGAGAAGGCACTTCAGGTGAGAGGAAAAAGAAGACAGAGTGAGGCTGCTTGCTGTTCCAGGCACAAAAAGAAAGGCTAACACCCGCTGGCAGTACCATCCATAAGCGTGTGCCCTACCCTGCTACAAAGCACATCTGCCTCTGCTTCCAGAGGAAGTCACCAGAAGAACGGGCAGCCAAAACGCAAACTGTCTAAGCCTCTACACTTGCTCCTGTGGCTCACCATTTGCACTTAAAAACATTGGCTTGTAGGTTTCTACCCCAGCAGATCCTATCAAAAGGAGTCCCAGACATCACATCATTTCATCCAGAAATATTTCAGTATCAGACTCTTGATTAACCTTCACCTAGCTTAACCTTCCACTGTATCATGACACACGTCCTAGGACTGGGCAGTCTTCTGTTTCTTTCCCAATATCTAAGGTCCTGAATTGCAAGGACAGGGTTGTCTATGTGTCTAGGGGGATGGAGGACAGCGGCAGCAGCTGGTCATGTGAACAGATTTGGAAACCCCTAGCACTGTTTGTCTTCATAGGTTTTCGATGGTTTACTATTAGACATTAGAGGTCATGCCTCCACTTGGAATCAGTTCCATTCAAGAGACTGTATCATGGTGTTGCATAGCAGAATGCTATTTAAAAATAACATTCTCAGCACATTCATCAACATTCCAAAAATACTCTGCTTGGCTCTAATGGCTGGATCTGAGAACAGGCTGGTCATGATGACCACAAACTTTGGGAAGGATTCTCACTGAAACACAGCTCGGTGGGACAAAGGAAGGGAACAGAGGATCTTGGGATCAGAAAGACATCCAAGGGGAGCTAATCCAGGCCCCCACCTGATAAACAAATTCCCTCTGACAACCCTTATGGGTAGGTATCACCTTGACCTTAACCCTCATGGCTTTATGTCCAGCCAGCCTAAGAGAGGCTGGTTTTTACCTCCACAGACTGAATAGCCTGGTCAAAACCTGGAATGAAGAGAGAAGATATAAACTCTAGAAAAACACATAACCTCTAGGGAAGGTTCTCAGTCTCATCCTACTGACATTTAGGGCTGCGTTAATTCTTTGGCGGGGGGGCTGTCCTGTAAAATGTATATTTGGAAGAATCACTGGTCTCTGCCCACTAAATGCCAGTAGTACGTACCCCCACCCTCTTTGTGAAACCCAAAACTGTCTCCAGACCTCACCAAATGTCCCCTGGGACCAAAGCTGCCCGGCTAATACCTATGGTCTAGAGCGTAAATGACGTCTGGGAAGCAGATTCATCAGCCCCTATTAGGCATGTATTACTGATCCTCAACTGATAATTCTGACACTTTACATTTTTTAGTGGCTGTTCAGGGCATTTCTTTACAAGCTGGCATACTACGCAGTGCTCTCTCAGACCGCAACCAGAAACTGTTTCTATAAACAAAACAAAACAAAAAACAAAAACAAAAACAAAAACAAAAAAACTGCCCCAGCTGCAAAAAAGGCAAAGCAATGAACATTTAAACCTACCCATGACGAAAAAAAAAAAAAAAACCAAAAACCCTACACATGGTGAAATTGTTATCATGTTTTTTTGTTCCCTCTGCACACATGAATGCTGACACGACAGGTAGTCACTATGAATAAGATGACAACAAGCACGCAACCCCCACTGATAGATGGATGATGTTTTAAAAATAAAATTTTCTTTTTCTAAATTAATTTGTCAGCCAGCTCTTAAGAAACTCAATACCCATTTTCTCTTAAAAACCATGACATAAAAGATGACCACTGTGCTAGACTTAACTTAAAGAAATCTACTTAACCCACATTTCCATGGGAATTTATACACAGGTAGTGAAGACCCACAGAAGGCAATAATGCTACTTAGTTACCTGAAACAGTAGAACACCACCGATGAAGACAACTGTGCCTACCCTGAAACCCGAAGCCTCAGGACAAAGGGATTTAACAAGAGAAAGACCAGGAAAGGCCTCTAAAACTGGAGTGATACAGCTCTGAAAGGCAGTTTCGGACAATTTCAAGGGCTTAAAAGCTGATGGAAATTGGTCTTAATATGGTATTTCACTAGCAGCATACCTATGATGATAAACAAAGTCATTTTTTTTCTAAATATAAAACAGAAAGAGCAGGAGTCAAACAACACACATTTTTAAAATAAGTTGCCAACATTTGGAAGGGGAAGGCAGGAGGGAACAGGAAAGGCAGTGGGGCTTTACATGTGGGAGACACTTGCCCTCACTGGTCGTCAAGGGGTGCTGCCCATTGGGCATCGGGAGTGTGTGACTGTATACAACAGGAATGGGGGTAGATCAGGGTAGGCTGAACCCAGGCCTTCTTAACCTTGGTATTATTGACCTTTAGAGCGGGACAATACATGGTGGGAGGTTTCCCGTGCATTGCAGGATGTTGGACAACATCCCTGGCTTCTACGTACTAGAGGCCGGTTGCCCCCTTCCCCCAGTCATGCCAACCAAAAATGTCTCCAGACATTGCCAAAAAAGTCCCTGGGGGAGGGGAGGGCAAAATTGGTCCCCGGCTGAGGACCACAGGGCAACCCGTGTTATGTTCTAAGAGCTACAGGAAGGAAGCTGTGATCTAACAGCTATTCGTATGTACAGGATGTTCGGAGACACACCACCTGACAATAATGTACACCTCATCACCCGACAGTAAATTCTTTGACATAACCCAAACTCAGCAAATGTTTGTTGACTTTTGACTAAGTTGTTTGACTAATAAAAACACGATTGGACATATTTTCTGCTTTCGAAAAAAATAAAATAATTAGGTTTAAAAACTAGTACATTGTATGTTCTCATTTCATATAAATATACACACACATACACATATACAGACATACACACATATAACTGAAAGACATCTGGTAACATGTTAACTTTTTTTTAACACTTCTCATTTCTGTTTTTTTTTAATTTTTAATTTTTAATTTTTTATAAACATATAATATATTTTTATCCCCAGGGGTACAGGTCTGTGAATCGCCAGGTTTACACACTTCACAGCACTCACCAAAGCACATACCCTCCCCAATGTCCATAACCCCACCTCCCTTGGGTTGGGAGAAGGGGGGTGGGGTTATGAACATGTTAACTTTTAAAACTGAGTAGTTACCATTTATTTTGGGGGTTACTTTGTCCTGATCCCTATCCCAGCACTTTACATACATCATTCTACTTAGTTCTGACTCCAGCCCTATGAGATAATTTTGCTGACCCGACTGTGAAATAATACTGAGGTTCACAAAGAACTTGCTCAAAGTCACCCAGTTAGTAAGTTCCAGACTCAGGGTTGGAAGCCATGCCCGACTCCAAATACAAACCCAAAGGATGACACTGTCCAGAAACTTAGGGTATGATTCCCAAGCTCCTGGCCACATGATTACACCATACCTAAATGGCTTAAGACTGTCTCATTTTGAAGAAAAATGACAAACATACTAACATACAAGAATAGTTCAAATGAGCATATAAATTTTCCATCCATTTTGGTTCCATCTTCTTTGAACATTCTCCAAACATTAAAGACTGTCAGTGAGTTCTGCTTTGAGCCCATCCCCAATTTCAGCAAAGCTTTATACAGCAGATTCATTAATAAATAGAAGAGTGTGCTCTCCATTTTGCATGAGGAAATGCATTGTAACCACTCGAGCTTTATCTCCTCTTCTGGGATGGCTTTGGCCATAATCGTGCTTGTATTAAGAAGAGCAGTAAATCGCGGGCTCTGTATGTATCAGCTCCAAGATGGCCTGGCAGCACCCAGCGTGCTCGCGATGGAACAAACCCTGATATTGGAAGCAAAAGGAGTCTTGCACCAAAAATGCCAGATCTGAACGTTTCCCACATGGGCGATGTTTGAAATATCTATTCCACTTTTGCCTGCCACTTCCCTTCTTTCCAGGACCCTATTACATAAAGGCTTAGGTGTTCTGGGGAATAATTGGGCATCAATTGTGGCAGGGTGTGGGAGGATGCCTAGGTTACCTCCAGGATTACACACTCTATTTAGGAGGTGGGCAATTCCTATTTATATAACCCCAATGAAGATAACACCCCAGCAATTTGGGAGGGAGGATTGCCAAAACCAGTAGGTAATTTCACTTGAACACCTTGTACTAAGTGCAAATCTGATTACTGCCTTCATCTTCTTAGAAAGGAACAGGTATCATGGCAAACAATAGTTTGCGTTGGCTGTTCAGTGTGGGAAAGCCAAGGGGCTGAAATTCAAAGCTGAGTAGCACCCCAGCAGAGAACAGCTGCTAGATCTTAGCATGCAACAAGAAAACAGGGCTCTGTACCCAGATGGCCTACGGAGATGCCAAATACTGACTGTATCGGTGGCAAGTGTGGTCGTGGGGTGCCTGGGGCTGGGGTACAGGCATGGGGGAGAGTGGAAATTCCCACCAATGGATTTAAAAACTTCCTCGGCAGGGAACCGCATCAGATCTGTTGTCTTTCATCTCCTAACCCAGTCCTCTAAAGCTCTGGTGTCAAAGATGGTAGCCACTAGCTGTTGCGGCTCTCCAGTGCTTGAAATGTAGCCAGTTGAAATTAAGATGTGTGAAATTCACAGGAGCACAAAATACATGCCACGCTTCAAAGACTTGGAATGAGAACCACCCATGATAATACATCTCCTTACTAATGTTTCTGATTGTGTATCAAAATGTTACTATTTCAGATATATGGGTGGTGGGGGGACAGATCACTGTTTCTACTTTTTGAACTTCCTTAAACATGGCCATTAGAACATTTAAAATTATCTATATGGTTTGGACTGCATTTCTATTGGACAGCACTGGTCTGAAGGCTGAAATGTTACTTTAAGTCATGATTTATGTCAAGCTCAAAGATGCTTTCGTAACAAAGTGTTGCTTGACTGAGCTTGGCTCTCTATCACAAAATGTTAACTTCAAACGTACTTGAAAACTGAAATTTCATTCACTGCCTTCTTGGCAAAATCTGTTGGATAAACAAATCTGCTGTTTTGAGACATGAAAAGGGATGGTTAACAATGTAAGTAAATGTTCTTCCTTTGCAGACATACTTAAACCATGTTAAGGCGGAGATGAAACAGGCTCCAACATTGGAACAGGCTCATAATTAGGTGCTGATGTTGAATATCCTGCAATGCTTCAAAAAGACACGCTGATGGAGAGAGGCCAGGCCTGCACCAGGCAAGAGAGAAGAGAAGGTTGAATACCATAATCGCGATTGGTACACGGAGAGAGCCGAGCTCCACCGTTCTATGCTTTGCTGGTACCACTGGCTTTTCCATGTCTCCTCTCTGTCCCTACCACCACCACCTGACTGAGTCACGCTGGGGTCAGAGGCAAAAGCCGTCTTCCTCATCACTCTCAGGAGCCTCTCCACCCACTGCATCTCCCACGGCTAATCTGTCTTGCACTTACTCAGCCATTGTAAGCCGTTCCAACCTTTGGCTCCAGAGACTACCATAATGGCAAGGAGACTTCAGGTTGCGAATAATGTCAGCCATGCATCAAAGCCTTAAAATCTGTATAACTCACTGGAGCAAGATTCCAAAGATGAGTGTTAGGCTCGGTAACTGTCAAGTCTTCCAATCTATTCAAGTCAATCTTCAATCTCCTTAATTCAACATATAAATGCAAATATAAAAACAATCCTCTTGCTTTGCATTTAATTCACCTAGAAACTATTCCATGTAATTAGAACTCAATGAAAGTAGCAGCGCCTGCCAACGGGAACCAAATTTTCTTTTCAGTTCATAACTGTTATGCCCCTGAAAGCCTCATCTTAAGAAATTTTGTATTTGTGGGTGGCTACGGATTTTTTTTTTCCCTCTAATCTAGAGCTCAAAGAAAATGTGGTCTAAGTATACTGCTGTGGGTAACCTCAGGAAGGAAAAATGTCTCCAGTTGTTTTGTTTTGTTTTTGTTTTTGTTTTTTTAAAACAGCAGGTTGCCATTCTTCAGGGCCAGTACAGCAAATCCTCCGGCGACCCTGGATCATCTAGGAATGAGTCACTCTAGATAAGCACACATCCCGGAGAGCCCAAAGTTTATGCGCTAACCATCTTATTTTAAGTTTTTATTTTTGTAATGGAGACATTTCCTTGTCTTTTTGAACCACTGAACCACTTAGTCTTATAGGCATAATTATAGGTGAAAATACAGCTCGAATTCAGAGCTGAATGAGCCCATCACAATAGGACCACATGAAGCGAATGTGTTTCCAGCCATCCCCAGTGACAATCCATTATGAGTGATAATGTCTCTTTAATGTGGCACTCTGCTCAGCCTCCTCCTGGGCCCCGTGTGAGGGACTGCTGGCTTCCTCTCCTCTGAATGTCAGAGCAGTTCTTGGTTCTACCTCTTCACTGCCCTCTCTCGTGCCCACTGGCAACAGTATGGGCAAATTGCCATACCACTGTTGCTTTTCGTCTCTACCATGGTGCCCACCCAAGTCCCAGGTGGCCAGCTGGCTGCTACCAGGCCAGCTCTACTCCTATATTTCTCTTTGCTTTTCCCTTCATTATCTACAGTGGCTTCTCCAGGCTTTCTGATTCTGAAGGCGAGCTTCTCATGTACTTATCACCAATGGGCTGCCACATCTCTTTCCTTCTGTAAGACAGATCCATGAAGGATGACATCATTGGGTAAAAGCAGGTGCTCTCTGGACCCCAGCTTTTCTTCTCAGGAGAGTTTGTTTATTTATTTCTTTTTTTCCTTAAATCCTTAGTAATTCCTGTAGGCTGCTATCCTAAAAACTAAGGGTTTGCTCTATGATTTTATATTTTCCCAGGGAAAAAAAAAAACTAATTTTAGAATTTGAATTGCTAAGGTCTGGCATGGAAATTGAAATTCCTTGGTTCCTGGTATAAAGACTGAATTGCTGTATAATTCATCTCTACTCAAATAATTAATTTCTGTTTCAGTTTTATTAATGAGTATAATTAAGTCAACAGCAAGAGAATAAAGGGTCTTGTTTCTCCTTGGGAGATGGAAAACAGCTTACCACGAAGGAGGAGGAAGGTGGTCTTTCACATCAGCTAGCATGAGTTCAAAACCGATTCCCACCATTCAACATCTTTGTGACCTTGAGAAAATTACTTAGCCTTGGCAAGCCCCAGTTTTCTCATCCAAAAAAATGGGATAAATAAACTTCACTAGAGAGGTGTTCCAAGGGTTAGAAAGTACACATACAAGGCATCAAATAAAATGACAGGGAGTGGATATTAGAGGGAAACTTCTTTTTCCCATTCCTGACTCTCTGGCTACAGAAGACTGACCTGGGCCTCAGCTGGGAAAAGCAATCCTTGAACAACAGAGAGAGAGAGTGCAAGAGTACATTTTCAAAGATACTGATCTTTGTTCCTTTTTAGAAGCTCACAGTACTCTTTGGCCTAGGGCATTCTGACTGAGCTTGCTGTAAACACACACGCATACACAATGTAAACACACACACACACACACACACCACCACCACCACCACCACAACAATAGCACCGGTTAAATAGATTACGCTACATTTGCCTACAAATGTCCACATAAAACACATCCTAGTTTCCTGTGGTCGGCAGTCATGGCTGCTCCCAGCATGTTGGCCCTGATTAATGTGTGGGGTATGTGGGTGGTTTGGGGCACTAAAATATATCCCAGTCTCCAGCAAAAGGCCAGACTGTGCTCACATAAACAGTCCTCTGCTCATTCTGTTTCTGTTTCCCATGACATAAAATAAACTGGCTGTCACATATATATTGTAAGTAAACTGAGAAGTTTCTTAAGTACATATATGGCAAAGTAACACATAAATAGAGAACCGAGGAATCTTGCCGTGAATAAATAGGCCTAGACAATTACCACACAGTGGAGTGCGCCATTGGTGTCGCGCATTGGTTGGCTTTCTTTGCTTATTTTTTTAATACCCACTTCATTGAGATATAATTCACATACTCTACAATTTATGCATTTAAGATGTTCAACTCAACAGCCTCTGGTATATTCACAGAGTTTCGTAGCCACCACCACAACCAATTTTAGAACATTTTAATCACTTCAGAGAGACACCTACACCTAGTAGCAGTCACTCCCCCTCCCCCAGCCCCAGCACTAGGGAACCACCAGTCGACTTTCTCTCCCTATGGGTTTGCCTATTCTGGACATTTCACCTACATTAAAATCACCAAATATGCGACCTTCTGTGGTAGGCTTCTTTCACTTAGCACAGTGTTTTCAAGGTTCATCCACGCTGTCGCATGTATCAACACTTCATCCTTTTAAATGCCAAATAATATTCCACTGTATGGATCTATCCCATTTCATTTACCCATTCATCAGTTAATGGACTATTTCTACCCCTGGGCTTTTACAAACCAGGCTCCTATGAACGTTCACATACAAGTTTGTATGCAGGCACATATTTCCTTTCTCTTAGGTGTCTACCTAGAAGTGGAATTGTTGAGTCATAGGAAAACTGTTTAACTCTTTGAGGAACCGCCAGATTTTTGCCAAAGTGTCTGTACCATTTTATGTTCCCACTAGCCATGTATGAGGGTTCCAGTTTTCCCGTCTTCTTGCCAACAGTCATTATTATCTGACGTGTTGATTGTTACCACCCTAGAGGGTATAAAGTGGTATTTCCTTGTAGTTTTGATTGGCATTTCTCTGATGGCTGCTGATTTTTAGCGTTTTTCATCTCCTTATTGGTCAACTGTATATATGTTACATATGCTTACTGGCCGTTTGGAGGTCAATAGAGTGGACGTAGGAGGTAGAACTTCCAACAGAGTTGTGGAGGAATCAGATACAGGAATGTTATCCTACAGTTCTTTCTTTTTTTTTTTTTTTAAATTTCTGCTAGCACAATGAGCATCCTGAGGAATTTGTAAGTAACTATAATCTTAAGACTGGAATTTGTGAGCCAGCCATAAATCACTTAACCAAAACATGATGAAATGCTATTCAACAAAACGTTGGAAGAAGCAGTAAGATTAATAACTAAAAAAAAAAACAAATGACTTCAATACCGTAGCTTTAAAAAAAAAAGCTATGAAAATAGAACTATAAGTCATCCATCCATTGGTCAAAGGTGTTATCATTGGCTCCTGCGTCAAATATTAAGACCCCAGCCTGGCAGCCTGTCACGCAGTCTACTGAGGGTATGTGTGGATGTGGGAGGGGTTGGGCGGAATGGGACGGCCAGTAACAAAAAGGACAACCAAGTTCTCAAGGTACACTATGTGACAAGCATTGTCGTCAAGAGCGTGGCAAGCGTTGTGTTTCACCTACAGTATCTGTTATCCTTGCCCCAATCCTACAAGATTATTTTTTACTGTTGCCCTTGGCAGTGCTTTGCTTGTTGTTACAGAGAAGGGCAGCGAAGTCCTTTCCTGCCCATGGTTACCTCCTCCTGAGGTGAGCAGCCACTGGGGGCTCCTTAAGCATAAAAGTCCACTCAGGTCCTACAGACCAGCCCTGAACCCTGGCCAATTGGCCCCGGGGTGGCGATCCAGCAGCCACCCAATCTGCAGAAACCTGGGAGAAGGCATAGTGAGAGAGCCTTCCCAGCATGTGTGCCACTGCCCTAACTGAACCAATGGGACTTTCTCTGGTGCTAGTTAGCTGACAGATGTGGTCACTGGTGTTCAGTGGGTGTCAGGGCAGAAGAAGCCAGGAACAGAGTGAAGATTTTAACATAGGAGGATCCCACAACAGTCATCCCTGAATTCTTCCTACCAGGGTTGACCAAAACCTGGGACAGAAGATGCTATGGGTGTCCTGGTGATAAAGGATCTCCTATCCTCGGCGTTCAAAAGGCTATAACACAATTTCATCATGTCCTTTTCACGGATGAGGAAATCAGTCATAACACACACACACACACACACACACACACACACGAAATCCGCAACCCTTGCAGTGCTTAAAATGTTTCAATGGCTCTCTCTTGCTCCTGGGTTACAATCCAATATCCTTACTCTGTGGCCTACAAGACCCAGTAATTCCTCCTGCCCACCCCCACCCATTTCTCCAAATGCCTCTCATGCCATTCCTCCTCTCACTCACTTTGGACTTCCTTCATTCACTTCCTCGAACCTGCTCTGCCTCCTTATTCCCTGGGGTCTTTGCACAAAGGACTCCTTCTTTCTGGAGTATTTTCTCCTTCTCTTTGCCACCTAATGCCTCTTCAGCCTGGACGTCTTGATGTTTAGGTCAAGCCGTGACAGATACAACAAGTGCCACAGTCAGGTTGATCTGGTTCCACAGCCCTCCGAGAAGGGGGAGGGAGGTCTCTGGATTGTACCCCATGGTTCGCTGGGTATCTGTGTCAAGTTGTTCACTCAGAAGCACAAGCAGGAACCTGGGAACACACGCCCTCTGGCCTTCTCAGAGTCTGCCTGCCGAGCACCAGGGCTGGGGACTGCTGAGCTGGAGGAGCCCTGCCATGTCCTCCCAGGAGCACCGCAAAGGTACTGTATGGCCTCCACACTCAGGAGACACACAGGCCAAGGCAAGGAGAGAAGGAGGGAGCCCTTTGTGTGCACTTTGTTTTTTGTAATGGATACTGCCAGAGTGTGCAGACTGCAGTGAGCTATTTCTTTTAAAGGACACTGTTTTAAATATATAGGCAATTTCAGAGCACTACAGCAAAGAGAGTTGTAAAGCAAATAATCACCTTCTATTATGCCTTTGCTTAAAACTGAAAATCATAACAAAACTGAGATAGCACTTCATACTGACTAGGATGGCAAAGATAAAAAAAGACAGGCGATAATAGTGTTGATGAGGATGTGGAGAAATTGGAACCTTCGTGCACTTCTGGTGGGACTGGGAAATGGCATGGTCACTTTGAAAGCGACCTGGACGTTCCTCCAGTGATTAAACTTAGAGTTACCGTAGTGACCCATAAATTCCACTCCTAGGCATATACCCAAGAGAAATGAAAATACACAGCCATACAAAACTTCTACATGAATGTCCACAGCAGCATTATTCATAGGAGCAAAAAAGTGGAAACCATCCAAATGTCCATCAACTCACGAATGGATAAACAAAATGTGTTTCCATATGATGAAACATCATACGACAATAAAAAGTAATGAAGTGTTGATACATCCCACAACAGGAGTGAACCCTGAACACTTTAAGCGAAAGGAGATGGTCGCAAAGGACCACATAGCGTATGATTCCATTCATATGAAATATCCAGGATAAGCAAATCCATGTGACAGAAAGGAGATGGGTGGCAGTCAGGGGCTGGAGGGTCACAGAAGTGAATGGAATCTGACCGCCAGTGCGAATGGGCTTTTCTTTAGCGGTGGGGGGAGGGGGGGACACAATATTCTAAAACTAGCTCTTGGTGATCACTATGAAATCCTGCAGATATACTTAAAATGTAGCAAACTGTACACTCTCACTGTATGAGTTGTTATTTACATGTGTGAAACAAACAAAGTTATCCCTCGAGTTTAGAGAGGAGGGCATCGCTACCCAACCTCAGTGTGTCTGTGCGAGACCATGTAACACGCACATCTGTCAGGCTAATGCACATATCTCCAGCTATCACAGGACAGTCTTACCAACTGCTAGGAAAATGAAAGCCCATACCAATGGAACTACAGGGTCCGAATGACCTTGACCACAAGAGTAAGGGAATGATAAAGAGAAATTAGGGGGGAAAAAGGAGGAGGAGAGGAAACAAGCTAATGTTGGAATGGGATCTTTCCACTGCACAAAACAATAAAGTAAAGGAAAAAAATAAGTGAAAAGTTGTTTCCTGTAGAATCTCTTTAAGCAAAGGGAATGATTTTCACAGCCCCAAGCAAATTTCATGATCACATGGCCATGGCCAAAATGCTGCAAATAAGATGAGGAAGACAAGACCATGGCCTGGAGGCAGTGACTTCATTATATGGAATTCAGGCATTGGGCTGTGTCACCAGGAAGTCCTCTATGTTCACTTCATCACAGTATGATTTATACATAGTCAAAGTCACCCACTTTAAATGTACAGATCCATGATTTTCAGCCAATGCCCAAATTGTGCAACCATAACTAAAATCCAGCCTTAAAACATTTTCAACAAATTACATAGACAATTCTGATGGTAGCTCAGATCCTTTTTGGCTTTTGATTTGAGAAAGTTCAATTTCTTACCAGGCTGGTGATTAGTTCAGTGTGATGTTCCTGCGTTACCCAGAAACGTATGCTTGCTCAGATTACTGTGACTCTTGAATAAGTAGTAAAAAATGAAGCTTTTTCTCATTTTAATAAATCACTTGGTTTTTCTAAGAGGGTGGGCTAGAAGTGAAAAAGAAAGGCTGTAATGCTACGCATGTATTCCAACTTCAGTTGTATAGCATTGCTTTCAATTCATTTGCAAATAAACAAACACTTTTTGATTCTCGAATCAGTGCATCCTCTTTAAAAACAACTTTATTGAGATGCTATTTACATACCATAAAACTTACCTGTCCATTCACCAAGCTTTGCAACATCTTCGCAATCCAGTATCAGAACATTTCCATCACCTTAATAACGTCCCGGGTGCCCATTTGCGGTCACAGCCCTCTCCCACCCGCAAGGCCCAGACAACCACTCAGCTACCCTCTGTTGCTACAGATTGGTGGAAATCATTATATCTTCACACACATACACAAAATACAGATTTTAAAAATATCTCTCCATGAACAAAATCCTAATTATAGACAAAGGATTGGGTGTCTCTAATATTGACAATTTTTAAGTAACAAATAAATCAAAGGTTGCCAAGAAATCTCTGAAAACCAGTCTGGCAAACCCGTTTTCTGCGCTGAAAAATAAAAAGCCTGTGACAACTGACCAACAGACAGCACTTTTCCATCGGGCAAGATTTCCTCCTTAAAATCAAGAGAGTCCATTTTGCCCCCTTCCGGCATCCCTCTCCCACAAAAAAGCACCAAGTTAAACAGGTTAAAACTGTTTATGGCACATATTCTTTATTTTATCTGCATTAGAAACCCTGAAGAGGTTTCATCTCCTCCAAATTTGGATCAGACGTCGAATCAAACAAACAAAACTTTCCAGAAAGACACCCGGATCCACAGCTTCCTCAGCGCTTTGGTAAAGTGTCAAGACGTTAAACTCTCTTCAAAGATTTTCTAGAAAGTTCTGACTAGTCAAAGAGCTACCAGCTTTCTTAGCAACCCCATAATGTGAGCAGTTCACAGTCGATCATAGATCTGTCATTTTAAGGAACACTTACTGAGATATTTTAATTTAATTAACAAAATAACAAAATTCTTATCATGGGGAGTTAGAATTCTGCCCCCCCCCCGTCATGTAATACGTACGCTATAGTCCTGAAGAGAATATTCTTCCCAAATTTCCTTTCTCTATTAATGAATTGACCATTGGTCAACATGTCAAATATAAGAAATTGAGTCATTTCCGCAAAACTCTCCAGCCCAGCACAACTGTGCAAGTAGATAAATAATGTTTCGTTTTGGGTTTGTACCACCCAATTACTGCCCTGAAACACAACACCCTTCTTCAGGCCAATCCATGACCTTCCGACGGCAGCCTTCACAGGCCACAGGTGGCTAGTTTCAGAGTCTAGTACACTGGCTCTCACAAGGGTGCTGACCGGCTTTCTATTTTCAACTGGAATTTCCTCCTCTGGGGGTCACTTGATCCCCACCTTGTGTGGCATTTTCCTGGTTCCCTGTTTGGTGCCATACCTTGCCCCTCACTTTGGAACTGAAGAGAATTCCAGGCTCATCCTCTTGCAGAGTCTAATGAGAAGACGACTCATAGACGTTAGGCTTCATATCTGGTGGGAACCAGGTTTTGTGAGCCTCCCAAGCTCCTCTGAGGAGACACCAAGGTGACATTTACTCAGGAAGCTGCTGAGATCTAAGACAAGACCTGCAGGAAATGATAGCGGGAGGCCATGTTGTAGGGGCTAACGCTGTAAAGACATCTCCATTCAAAGGGTCACAAGAATGTGGAAAAGTCAGCCAAGAGAAACATCACAAAGCGTAAGAGGGGGCCACATCCCTTGGCAAAACACAGGCTGCACTGGCAGGACTGAGAGCTCTCTCCCCACACACCTCTTGTGACTAAGCGCGCAGCAAGCGCCGCAGACTATGGTGTTTTAAAGGTCAGCCCTCCGAGGCCCCTTACATTCTTTCCTCTGAGGGAGTTCTGGACACACTAATGTAAAAATCTCCAATGCAAAACAAGAGGGGCCAGCATTTTAAACCAATGAGTAAATGACATTTTTTTCAGAGTTCAGTCCTCAGCTTTGAACTGAGTAAGAACAGTAAGGCTCGTGAAAATGATTCTGCCAAGAATATTTACAAGATAAGCCATGAAAAAAAAATATATTACGTTCAACTTAAAAACTCCAAAGGGTTTTCTGGTGACTTAGAGAATTAGACAAGGCAGAGAGGTTTCAGACTCTATGACCTGTAATGGGGACACATCGTGCTTTTTATTCAAGAGGAATCCTGAGAGTAGAAACCAGATATTATCCTTTCTTGAAATTTTCTTTGAGCACTGGACACATACCCAGTTCTCCACACATACTGGCAGATATGTGAATGTTTGATCTTATTTTGCCCTTATCCGAATGTTCCCAGAATTCTCTTCCACTCAAAGGATGTGTGTCCCCTTTCTTTGGTCTTTGTTCTTATATCAACAGTAGATCTGTCCTCCATGTCTGTGGGAACGCGAGGCAGAGTTTTAGACCAGAGATTGACAAAGTGTGTCAGTAAATGGCCAGATAACACACAGTGTAGGCTTTCCCGCCAACCGCTCAATTGCAACCACTCAACTCTGGTGTTAACCTGAAAGCAGCCATAGCCAACACGTAACGATGGGTGTGGCTGTTTCCAATAAAACTGGATTTATGGATGCTAAAATTTGTATTGCATATAATTTGCACCTATCATAAAATAGTCTTCTTTTGATTTTTCCCCCACTGTTTAAAAACCTAATGCTTATTCTGTGCTTTGTGAGCTATAAAAAAGCAGGCGGCAGTCTGCTGACCCCTAATTTAGACAACTGAGTGACTAAAATCCAGCAGGTGCTCTGCTGGGTCAAATCAACTACAGAGCAAACTGGGGGGACAAACACAGAAACCACCAGGATTTGGCAACTGTTCAACCAATTGATATAATGGAAGAAGACAGGGCAAAGGTTTTAAACTTCAGAGAGGAGATTTTGTGTGTGTGTGTGTGTGTGTGTGTGTGTGTGTGCATTATTTTTAATTTAGCTTATCCATTTACATGTCAAAATTGATCAAATTAACCATCTAATTTCCAAAGGTTAGCTCCGATTTGTTTGAACTAAAGGATTAAATGTATTTTTCTTCCAATTATACATGACCTCATCTACAATTATTCTGGGTTTTAAAACAGGAGCTAAATTTACAAATCTTTTTAAAGTGACACCAGTAAATCAAAGCAGATTAAAAAAATCTCCCAGGAGGTGATTCCGAATGTTTTCCTTCTGACAGATTGAGGAGCCAGAGCTGCTACACACAAGGAACCGGGGGGGGGGGGGGGGGGACTACAATAATTCTGTTTAAAGGTTAATATTATTCATCCTATTTCTAAATACTCCATTGCTATCTGTTCAGTCTATATCCATCCAATCAATGTGGCTTTGTGGGGACTGGTGTCAGTGGGATGGACCCATCATCTTACCTTTGTCATCTAATTAGGTCATAAGGAAGGATACAGTCACACCCTCAGTGGAGACAGCCCATTGACCAAATGGAAAAAAATGAGACAGATAGATCTGTGCCTTCTTCAAAACATCAGCATGTTCAAATGAATCTGATTACATATCGAGGGAAGGTATATGATTTTCCCCCACTTCTCACCCCTCACTGCACTCAGAAACTTTCCGTGGCTCCATCACGGACGGAGCGTTCTTTCCCTATCCTCTGACATTAGGCGTGGACACGTGACTCGCCTGGGCCAATGGCGGCTACGTAGAGATGAGTGTGTTCCAAGGTCCCACCTATGCGTTAAGAATCCTCCATCCATTCTGCTGGTCATACCCGTGCTCCTGTACCTCCCCAGGTGGGTGCTGCCCACAAACCCACACCCCCCGAATAAACAGACGCAGCGCACAACTAATCGAGGAGCCAAGCCCTGCGGGACTAGCAGCCTGGCCTTAGGTCAAACAGCTGAGCTCTGCCCCAGTAAGCTGATCCCAGCTGACCCCCAGACTCAGGAAAATGAGTGATGGCTGTTTTAAGACACTGAATGTCAAAGTAGCTTGTCATATGGAATAGTGTGGCACTAGCTAACCAACAGGAAGAGATAGTTCTACATTTCAGTCAACAGAACTACACAGCCAAGCACCATTTTGGGTGTTATGTATCTGCATGCCAGGGGTTCTAGACTTTTCTTTTGAAAGATACATAAAATAAAAAGTGTCTCCCAGTGCAGAAATCCCGTAGAAGGCCTTACACTTCTTTACATCCAGGTTCTCCTGAGACTCCCTACAAGGGTGATAGGAGGAACCACCATGGAAATGATGGCACTGCACACCTACCTAATTAAAAGCCAGAGCATGGTGTAAGAATGTCTAGATTTAAAAAAAAAAAAAGTCTCCTTTTCCAATAAAGATCAAGGCAAATGATATAGTAAAACTCTGCAGTAATTGAAGCATCCAAGAAGAGTATGCCTGTGTTTGCAGAATCGCAGAGCATCAGCACTTTTTACACCTTTTTTTTAAATAGTGGGAACCAAATAAGTGCAGGAAGTCTTTATAACTGTGTCCCGATGATAAGGTTTTACTCTGCAGCTATCCTGGATAAAAACAGCTATTAAGTTGTTTTTTTTTTTTTTTTTTTTTTTGAAACGGCTAATCTTGATAAGGTTCAAACTTTTCCCCAAGAGAGGTCTATGAACCAGCACTCCCTCTGAAGTGAATGAGTAAAAATGCATGTGTCTCCTGAATGCCAGGGTTTACATAACCCTTGGGCTGCCCAGAGCACAAGTGGGTCATGACTGTGGCAAGTACATGTGGGACGTGTGTTTCTCCTTGCTCATAGAGCCTTGTGGAGGGCAGAGTGCCAGTTCTCATGTACCTTTTCCAGGCTGCTGCAAGTTCACCCATGCGGCTATCATTCCTGAAATGGATGTTCCATCAGAACAGCCATGCAGAGAGGGGGCACGGGGCCTCTGTGCAAGAGCTAAAAAAGCCTGTGGTGTTTTGATCAAAAGCCCTTTTCAAGAGAAAACACAAGAGTTGGAATGACAAAATTACCACCACGCTCAGCTAAAAATACCAAACAGGATGTTCTTTATTTGCGGTTGTATATGTTACTAACAACAAGAATACAAAAATCCTCTCTGATCTCATTATCTATTCATTTTACTTTCTTCTGTTACGTTTCTGGATGGTTTGGGCATAAACGATGCGTGAGCAGAGGCATGCTGCCATCGTGGGGCGCCTGAGTGGCTCAATCGGTTGAGCATCTGACTCTTGGTTTTGGCTCAGGTCATGATCTCAGGGTCGTGAGCTCGAGCCCTGCGTCAGGCTCCTCACTGGGTATAGAGCCTGCTTGGGATTCTCTGTCTCCCTCTTCCTGTGCCCCTCCCCTCACCACCCCCCTCTAAAAAAGAAGAAGAAGAAGAAGAAAGGAATGTTGCCCTTGTGCGGGAAGGAGAGATGGGGGATCACTTAAAAGGTGTCATTTTCTGGAGAATGAGTGAGCGGCTGCCTGGATCAGAGAAGGGGTAAGACACAGCATGGCTGATACTACAAAGGGGGAGCGTGAAGGGGTTTTTCTGTAGCAGTGGAACAGTTCTGTATCTTGAGTGGCAGATATGCCCATCTATACGTGGGAAACGACTGCATCTCTCCCCCTCTCTCTCTTTCTCTCACTCACTCACATGTGTACAAAGGAATGCATGTAAAAAATTGGTGGTGAGATGTGAACAAGGTCTGTAGACAAGTTAATAGTAATGCGCCGGCGTCGATGTCCTGGTTTGATATTGTACTCTAGTTATGTAGGAAGCTATCACTGACGGAGGCTGGGTCAAGGGGACACGGGATATCTCGGTAGCATTTTTGCAATTTCCTTTGAGTCTACAATCATTACAAAATGAGAGTTTTGAAACTATCATCTTAAAGATAAGCTCATCGCATTTTAACCACTGGCCACTATGTAGTGGTTCAAAGCATGGAGGCTCGGCAGTCAGAGAGACAAGGATTGGAGAACCAGTCTCACTACTCAACTTACTAGCTGTGTGACCCTGAAACATCTCAACTCAGTTCCTTAGTTTCCTCCTCTTTTAAACAGATTTAGGACCTCACAGGTCCTCAAGAACCTCACAGGGTTCTTTTAAGGATTAAATAATGTAGAATGTCAAGGGCTCATGGGAAGCATTCAATAAATATTGGCTGGTATTATTACTGTAAAAGTCTGCCTAATTGTTTCTTTTCTTTTTTTTTTTTCTTAACATATCTGCCTAATTATTTCTAAGAGTCCTAAGTCATTAACTTTGCTGGCATTCAAGCACATACCAGTGTCGGGTCCCTGCTACCTGTGGCCAAGGATGTGGAGTCCAGATACGCCCCTGGTCCTGGCCTCTGCCCCTTTGGATTTTTCAGTTCTGTAGTGAATAGGGCATTTAAAGAAGCAATTACAAGCAGGATAGGTATCACAAAAGTGGATACACAGGCCTCGAGAGGAAACTAACTCAGGAATGAGAGGCACTTTCTGTAGTCAGGGCTGAAATGGTAGATTTCTCTCTGCTAAGTTAACTGGAGTTAATACGGTGATTAAACCGCAGACCTCACTTGCAACCACTCCTTACCCACCACAGAGAAATGAGAATAACTCTTCATGAAAGCACGGATCAACCCATTTTGTGTCGATGTATAATGTCAAGGATTCAAACTCTGTAGGCATCGACCAGAAAAAGAGCCACACCAATTCTTCCTTTTTCATTGTCTGGGAACTAAATTCTATTAGACTATTTCAATGAGCATATAAGGGAAAAATTAATTATAGTTTAAGCTTATATTAAAAATACCAAAGTATTTTTGAATGAAGTATGGAGCTTCTTAATATGAAATTCATTACAATACATATGTAAAATATGCCATGGTATAATAAGTGAAGAGTAAGTACTTTAACAGGCTTGTAATATGAATATTTTTAAAGATATGCACATCTCATATGGATGGAGCTGGTGTAACACATTACTAGTTTAAATGTGGTCATTGAAACAACCCCCAGGGGAGAGAAAAGAGACATTCTAAGCAATCCAAAAATCCTGTACCTGCTTGGGAATTTAGGGTCTTTCATAATGCAAGTAAACCCCAAAGAAAACTGAACACGAGTAGGGTGACTTTCATGGGTGCAAAGTCTCCCACTCCACTTCTGCCAAAACAAAAGAAACACTTCTGCCCATCTCTGCGCTGGCCTGCACCCTGTGAGGCTGACCCCCATGGACTGCCTCTTGGTAGATGTGCTGGGCTCAGTACTAGAAAGGGGAGAGGAGAGAGTAAGAAGCCCAAGAGGTCACAGTATTGCTCCTCCCACCCCATCCCTGCCTCTCCATATTCTGCCCTTGCTGCAATCCTCCCTGGGCATGTTTCCGGGGTCCCTTCAGCGGAGATTGGAAGTCACTGGCTTCTGGTGACCCCGGCCCCTCCCTGTGTCCACATGGTAACAGCTTCCCCATGTTGCTAACGCTCCATGCTGCCCTATTCCTTTTGGGTTCCTTTAAAAGTACTGGCACATCAGGGAGAGTTCATTCGGGAAGCGAAGGCTTTTGGGGTGTGCCATCCTCCTGCTGCTGTGAGTCAGGAGCTAAGGTGGGGGGAATGCCTCATCTTTTGAGATCGGTGTTTTACATTTTGCCTAGACCATCAAAGTGACATCATAATGGGACTGTTGAAGGTCCTGCGCATAAATACTTACAAAAGTAATACTACACGTTACCGCCTGCAAAGTCTTCTAGCAAACTCGAGATTCCATTCTCTCGCTAAACTATTATTATCCTGTGGAGCTAATGAAAACGGTGCTGGCGCTGACAAGTAAGGAATCTAGAGCAATGTCGGGGCACTCTGCCCAGGCACAGCGGCCCCCACCTGGCACAGGGGGAGCTCCGCGGATGCGCAGCCGAGGGGTTCCACGTGCTGGCAGGAGGCCTGTCGGCTCTTTATTTCACTTGGATGGTCTTATATGTTTCTTTACCAGATATTTCAGTCGGCTGCAGAAAGGGTCATTCAAAAATATTTTTAAAGTTTATTCATCCGACCGTCTTTTGCTGTTTCCATGGAAACTCTTCCCCAAAGCCACAACTCCAAATTCTTCTGAAAACTTCATTTCAGAAATTCAATTTAGCTGACTCTCCAAGCAATCAAATTGTACTATGAAAAATTTTTAAGTTACAAGAGATTGAAGAATGTGTCAAGTAACCAGAGAGAAGGAGACAAAATCCTGACCTGTGTGCATTTCTCAAGGAAAAAGCCTTTAGTAATGATGATCATATTTGAGGGAACAAATTAGTCTTATACTTTGTGTACAACTCATCCAAATTGAGACATATCCCATATTTGTGTCCAAGTAATCACCATCAAGTCAGAGAAAGCCATACCCTAGAATGACTTGTAGGAGTCCATGCTGTTTTGTTTGATCTTTCAAGTTTCTAGGTACTCAGAATGTAATTGAGAATAAAAGAAATCAGAGAGGCAGGTCTCTTGAAAATAATGTTAGAACCAGAAAACCTGAGAGGCTATGTTAAAAGATATGAAATTAATTGCATTCAAAATGAAACAAGATGGGATCGGGAGGGAGACAAACCATAAGAGACTCTTAATCTCACAAAACAAACTGAGGGGGGCCAGGGGTAGGGGAGTAGGGAGTGGGTGGTAGGGTTATGGACATTGGGGAGGGTATGTGCTATGGTGAGTGCTGTGAAGTGTGAACCTGGCAATTCATAGACCTGTACCCCTGGGGCTAATAATACATTATATGTTTATTTAAAAAAATTAAAAATTAAAAAAAAATTAATTGCATTCATTTGTAAACCCTGGTGGATCTTAGTCCAAAGTTTTACAAGCACCTAAGATCTTGAAATCCATTTACTCCCATCATTTTGGAGCTTACAATCTAAAACAGGTTGCATAATTTCCACTCAGTCATGTGGCCAGGACTTAAGAAAGGGCCCTGCAGTCCTTGTTGATGGCAAGCTAGACAGACCACCAACATACCCATCAGGCTGGGCTGCCCAGGAGACCGCTACAGTGGATGGGACTGAGAGCAAAAAGTGAAGGGGGAGCTGTCTCCCTCCTCTTTCCTTTTACTCTTTGTTCAGTGCCTTTGCATTTTTCCTTGGAGCAGGCCTGTCCATATCACATCCTCGAGGGGTAGTTGCAGAAAGGAAGTGGACCTTAGCTCCTTACTCACATAGTCACGGATCCCATGTCTATGCACACAGGCCTTCTGAGAATCGCTCCTATGCGAGTTCAGAGATTATGATTCCTAATTTTAGAGCTGGGATTAACAGATTTAATAAACTGGTACCCCAGGTCCATCGGAATAGAGGTAGCAAATTTAGACAAGGCTGTTAGACACTAATAAATCAAGAAGTCAGTTACACTCTGACACAGGAGAGCAGACAGGAAATATTTAAAAACTAAGACCCAAGATTACAAAGGGCCTCTACTCCTTGCTATTTACTGGGTGCCTACCCTGGGGTGCGCACCCTAGAGGCGGTGGGGCTACCCTGGGAAAAGAATGACTGGGTCGCTGCCCTGAACGCATTTCCACATCAGTAGGGAGAGACAGACAAACCGCGAAATGTGTGACAGAAGACCAAGGAGTGAGGCAAACACGAAGACAGCAGCCAGCGTGATCTAATCACAGGTTACTGAGTGAGATCAGAAGCACTTTGCGAAGCGCACTCAGGGAAGATGACATTTTCCCCTGCAGTTTGGAGGGATGCCTGCTGCACAAGGAACATCCTAGATAGAAGGGAGAGTGAGTACAAAAGCCTCGGGTGGGAAAGAGCTGGTTGCACTCGAAGACCAGAAGTAACACTCAGGTGGCCGGGCAGTGGAAAGGTGAGGGAGGGTTTTAGGGAGCAGGTGGGGTCACTGGGGAGGACTTGGAAGGCCACAGTCACAGACAAAGATATCGGCCTAAGCGATTAAAAAGCCAACTGGAGAGCATTAAGTGCTGAAATGTCACAAGGGCATTATCTTTTTCAAAGATCTCGCTGCTCCCACTATTGGGATATAGGGTTACCACACTTTCCTAGTGTGGACAGCTGGGTGCTTGGATTTAGGTGACAGCAGTAGAGATGCAAAGAAGAGGATGCATTTGGAGAGCACTGCAAAACAGATCCGGCAGGGCTGCTCCCAAGGTGCTCAGGCCTGTGTGGCTCCCCCAGTGACCAGCCACCTACTGAGACGGCAAAGACTGAGGGTGACATGGGCACGGGGTGAGTGAGAAATTGGCAAGCCAGCAAGGGCTGCCTGGGATGAGACAATAACATCGCAGCCAAGTTGAGAATCAAGAGCACTTGGTCCAGAGTTACCACAGGGTGGGGAACGGGAGAAGTAAATCACAGGAGTTCATTACCAGAAAGGATGAGGCAAAGAGTAGTATTTGTTTTCCCATGATTGGCAGAGATGCAGCGGAACACGCAACAGGAGTCAGATTATTTATGCATTCACAGTGGTGCTTAAGAAGTGTCTTCAAGGAAGTTGCAAGATGGCAGAGGAGTAGTGGACTGAAATGACATCAGGTCCCAGGAGTTCAGCTAGACAGTTATCAAACCATTCTGAACACCTACAAACTCAACAAGAGATACAAGAAGAGCAGCAATTCTAGGAACAGAAAATCGACTACTTTCTAGAAGGCAGGACGTGCAGAGAAGTGAATCCAAAGCAACAGGAAGATAGACCACAGGGGGAGAGGCTGGCTCCTGGCAATTGGCGGAGTGGCAGAGCACAAAATCCGAACTTCTGGAAGTATGCTCCAGTGAGGGACGTCACTCCAGAAGCTAAGCAGGGGTGGAGCCCTCGTGGGGACAGCGTGGTCTCAGGTCCTGCGGGGTCACAGAGAGATCGGGGGTATCTGAGTATGGCAGAGCTCCCGGGTATCAGACTGGGGAAGCCAACTACAGAGACGGAGCTGAGGAATGAGCTCTCCGCTCGGGGTTACCTTAAACTATGATCCAAGGCACAGTCAGACCACTGGTCTTTGAGCAGGGACCCCACAAGGGGCAGATCCGGGGAGACTCACCTTCCTCCTCCAGGAGGAGAAGCGCAGCAGGAATCTGCTGGGTTTGGAGACTCCAAACGGGACTGTGCGCCAGAGATAGAAACACTCGGTCACAGGCAGGGTGAGCATGGAGCATGGCTAGAAACCAGGGAGACAGGAGTGATTGAGCACTTTTCTCTGAGGCCGCACTGAGGAGTGGGGCCCTGAGCTCTCAGCTCCTCTGGGCCAGAGATTGGGAGGCAACCATTTTCATTCCTGTCCTCCAAAGCTCTATGGAAAGCATTCAGGGAACAAAAGCTCCCGAGACCAAAACTGCGCAGAGAGCGACCTCGAACAGATTTCTTAGCCTGGCCCCTGGCAAGGGTGGTTTAATTCCACCTGGGGCAAAGACATTTGAGAATCACTGCAACAGGCCCCTCCCTCAGAAGATCAGCAAGAACATCCAGCCAAGACCAAGCTCACCGATCAAGGAGAACACCAGAACTCCAGAGGAGGGGAAAGCAACTCATAGAATTCATGGCTTTTTCCCCATGATCCGATAGTCTTTCAAAGTTAAGTTTTTAAAAATTTTTTTCTTATTCTATTTTTTTAACTTTTCCTCTTTCTGCTTTTAACATTTTTAAACTAGTTTATCTTAACAATACCTTTCTAAAAAAATCTTATTAAACCTTCATCATTATAGTCATATTTTATATCTTCATTGTATTTAACCTTATTTTTTATATACATATAGGTTTTTTTTCTTTCTAAAAAATTTTGGAATACAATTTCTTCTAATAGATCAAAATATACCCTAAATCTAGCACATGGCTTTCTTTTAGTCTCCAGCCTGAGCACATTCTCTCCTCTTTTTTTCTTTTTCCAAGCAACTTATCTCATCAATTCCCTTTTTAGAATTTGTTTTTAATTTTCATCTTTACAGTCATAGCCCATCCCTTCACTGTGTTTACCCTTATTTTTGTGTATATATATATAAGATTTTCTTCCTTTAAAATTTTGGGAGGTAGTTTCTTTTAAGAGACCAAAACACACCCAAAATCAAGTGGGTGGCACTGTTTTCTTTACCAGTGTGTGTGTGTGTGTGTGTGTGTGTGTGTAAATATACATATATTTAAATATGTTTATATATTTTATATTTATATATATAATATATTAAAAATATATATATTTAATTTCTTTTTCCCCCTTTATTCTCCCCTTGGTTTTGGGTCTCTTCTGATTTGGTTAGCATACATTTTTCTGGGGTCCTTGCC
The DNA here is from genome assembly GCF_022355385.1 of Mustela nigripes. Classification (NCBI taxonomy): domain Eukaryota; kingdom Metazoa; phylum Chordata; class Mammalia; order Carnivora; family Mustelidae; genus Mustela; species Mustela nigripes. The sequence continues at coordinate 116,511,511 of NC_081575.1, read as the reverse complement.
ACCCTTTAAGTATTTTATTTTCTTGTTCATATATTCTTATCTGGATAAAATGACAAGGTGGAAAAAAATCAACACACAAAAAAGAACAAGAGGCAGTACTGAAGGCAAGGGACCTGATCAATATGGACATTGGTAATATGTCATATATAGAGTTCAGAATGATGATTCTCAAGGTGCTAGCTGAACTCAAAAAAGGCATGGAAGATATTAGAGAAACCCCTTCTGGAGAAAAAAAATACCTTTCTGGAGAAATTTAAAAAACTAAAATCTAACCAAGTTGAAATCAAAAATGCTATTAATGAGGTATAATTAAAAAAAAAGGAGGCTCTTACTGCTAGGATAAATGAGGCAGAAGACAGAACTAGTGATATAGAAGACCAAAGACAGAGAATAAAGAAGCTGAGCAAAAGAGAGACAAACAATTACTGGACCATGAGAGGAGAATTAGAGAGATAAGTGATACCATAAGATGAAACAATATTAGAATAATTAGGATTCCAGAAGAGGAAGAAAGAGAGAGAGGGTAGAAGGTGTATTGGAGCAAATTATAGTGGAGAATTTCCCTAATATGGCAAAGGGAACAAGCATCAAAATCCAGGAGGCACAGAGAAGTCCCCTCAAAATCAATAAAAATAGGTCCATGCCCCATCATCTAATAGTAAAACTTACAAGTCTTAGTGACAAAGACAAAATCCTGAAAGCAGCTCAGGACAAGAAGTCTGTAACATACAATGGTAGAAATATTAGATTGGCAGCAGACTTATCCAAATAGACCTGGCAGGCCAGAAAGAACTGGAAGGATATATTCAAAGCACTAAATGAGAAAAATATACAGCTGAGAATACTATATCCAGCTAGGCTGTCATTGAAAATAGAAGGAGAGATAAAAAGCTTCCAGGACAAACAAAAATCAAAAGAATTTGCAAACACCAAACCCAGCCCTACAAGCAATATTGAAAGGGGGCCTCTTAGCAAAGAGAGAGCCTAAAAGTAGTAGACCAGAAAGGAACAGAGACAATATACAGTGACAGTCACCTTACAGGCAATACAATGGCACTAAATTCATATCTTTCAGTAGTTACCCTGAATGTAAATGGGCTAAATGCCCCAATCAAAAGACAAAGGGTATCAGAATGGATAAAAAATAAAACCCATCAATATGCTATCTACAAGAGACTCACTTTAGACCCACAGACACCTCCAGATTGAAAGTGAGGGGGTGGAAAACAATTTACCATGCTAATGGATATCAAAAGAAAGCTGGGGTGGCAATCCTTATATCAAATAAATTAGATTTTAAGACACAGACTATAATAAGAGATGAGGAAGGACACTATAGCATACTTAAAGTGTCTCTCCAACAAGAAGATCTAACAATTTTAAATATCTATGCCCCTAACGTGGAAGCAGTCAACTATATAAACCAATTAATAACAAATCAAAGAAACACATTGACAATAATACAATAATAGTAGGGGACTTTAACACCCCCCTCACTGAAATGTACAGAATACACATTCTTCTCTAGTGTGTATGGAACATTCTACAGAATAGATCACATCCTGGGTCACAAATCAGGTCTCAACTTCTATCAGAAGACTGGGATCATTCCCTGCATATTTTCAGACCACAGTGCTCTGTAGCTAGAACTCAATCAGAAGAGGAAAGTTGGAAAGAACTCAAATACATGGAGGCTAAAGAGGATCCTACTAAAGAATGACTGGGTCAACCAGGAAATTGAAGAAGAACTGAAAAAATTCATGGAAACAAATGAAAATGAAAACACAACTGTTCAAACTGTGGGACACAGCAAAGGCAGTCCTGAGAGAAAAGTATATAGCATTATAAACCTTTCTCAAGAAATAAGAAAGGTCTCAAGTATACAACCTACCCTACACCTAAAGGAGCTGGAGAAAAACAGCAAAGAAAGCCTAAATCCAGCAGGAGAAGAGAAATAATAAAGATCAGAGCAGAAATCAATGAAATAGAAACCAAAAGAACAGCAGAATAAAACAACGAAACTAGGAGCTGTTTCTTTGAAAGAATTAGTAAGATTGATAAACCCCTAGCCAGACTTATCCAAAAGAAAAGAAAAAGGACACAAATAAATAAAATAATGAATGAAAGAGGAGTACAAACAACACCAAAGAAATACAAACAATTATAAGAACATATTATGAGCAACAATACACCAGCAAATTTGAGAATCTGGAAGAAAAAGATGCATTCCTAGAGACATACAAACTACCAAAACTGAACCAGGAAGAAATAGAAAACCTGAACAGACCCATTACCAGTAAGGAGATTGAAGCAGTCATCAAAAATCTCCCAACAGGGTGCCTGGGTGGCTCAGTGGGTTAAGCCGCTGCCTTCAGCTCAGGTCATGATCTCAGGATCCTGGGATAGAGTCCCACATCGGGCTCTCTGCTCGGCAGGGAGCCTGCTTCCTCCTCTCTCTCTGCCTGCCTCTCTTCCTGCCTCTCTGCCTACTTGTGATCTCTCTCTGTCAAATAAATAAATAAATAAATCTTTAAAAAAAAAAATCTCCCAACAAACAAGAGCGCAGGACCAGACAGCTTCCCAGGAGAATTCTACCAAACATTTAAAGAAGAATTAATACCTATTCTCCTGAAACTGTTCCAAAAAATAGAAGTGGAAGGAAAACTTACAAACTCATTTTATGAGGCCCACATTACCTTGATCCAAAAACCAGACAAAGACCTCATCAAAAAGGAGAATTATAAACCAATATCCTTGATGAACACAGATGTGAAAATTCTCACCAAAATACTAGCCAATAGGATCCAACAGTACATTAAAAGGATTATTCACCACCACCAAATGGGATTTATTCCTGGGCTGCAAGGTTGGTTCAACAACTGCAAATCAATCAGTGATACATTAATAAAAGAAAGAACAAGAACCATATGATACTCTCAAAACATGACAAAAAAGCATTTGACAAAGTACAGCATCCTTTCTTGATCAAAACCCTTCAAAGTGTAGGGATAGAGGGTACCTACCTCAATATCATCAAAGCCATCTATGAAAAACCCACAGTGAATATCATTCTCAATGGGGAAAAACTGAGAGCTTTTCCCCTAAGGTCAGGAACACAGTAGGGATGTCCACTATCACCACTGATATTCAACATCATACTAGAAGTCCTAGCCTCAGCAATCAGACAACAAAAAGAAATAAAAGGCATCCAAATTGGCAAAGAAGAAGTCAAACTCTCACTCTTTGCCGATGATGTGATACTTTCGGTGGAAAACCCAAAAGACACCACTCCAACACTGCTAGAACTCATACAGGAACTCAGTAAAGTGTCAGGATATAAAATCAATGCACAAAAATCAGTTGCATTTCTATACAACAACAGCAAGACAGAAGAAAGAGAAGTTAAGGAGTCGATCCCATTTACAATTGCACCCAAAACCAAAAGATGCCTAGGAATAAGCCTAACCAAGGAGGCAAAGAATCTGTACTCAGAAAACTATAAAGTACTCATGAAAGAAACTGAGGAAGACACAAAGAAATGTAAAAACGTTCCATGCTCAGGGATTGGAAGAACAAATATTGTGAAAATGTCTATGCTACCTAAAGCAATCTACACATTTAATGCAATCCCTATCAAAATACCATCCTTTTTTTTTTTTCAAAGAAATGGAACAAATAATCCTAAAATTTATATGGAACCAGAAAAGACCCCAAATAGCCAGAGGAATGTTGAAAAAGAAAGCCAAAATTGGTGGCATCACAATTCCAGACTTCAGGTTCTATAACAAAGGTGTAATCATCAAGACAGTATGGTACTGGCACAAAAACAAACTCATAGATCAATGGAACAGAAGAGAGAGCCCATAAATGGACCCTTAACTCTATGGTCAACTAATTTTTGACAAAGCAGGAAAGAATGTCCAATGGAAAAAGACAGTCTCTTCAACAAATGGTGTTGGGAAAACTGGACAGCTACATGCAGAAGAATGAAACTGGACCATTTCCTTATACCACAGACAAAAATAGACTCAAAATGGATGAAAGATCAATATGAGACAGGAATCCATCCAAATCCTTGAGGAGAACACAGGCAGCAACCCCTTCGACCTCGGCTGCAACCACTTCTTCCTAGAAACATCACCAAAGGCAAGGGAAGCAAGGGCAAAAATGAACTATTGGGACTTCATCAAGACCAAAAGCTTTTGCATAGCAAAGGAAACAGTTAACAAAACCAAAAGACAACTGACAGAATGGGAGAAGACATTCGCAAATGACATATCACATAAAGGGCTAGTATCCAAAATCTATACTTATCAAACTCAACACCCAAAGAACAAATAATCCAATCAAGAAATGGGCAGAGAACATGAACAAACATTTCTGCAAAGAAGACATCCAGATGGCCAACAGACACATGAAAAGTGCTTTACATCACTCGACATCAGGGAAATACAAATCAAAACCACAATGAGATATCCACGTTACAGCAGTCAGAATGGCTAAAATTTAAAAATCAGGAAATGACAGATGTTGGAGAGGATGCGGAGAAAGGGGAACACTCCTACACTGTTGGTGGGAATGCAAGCTGGTGCAGCCACTCTGGAAAACAGTATGGAGGATCCTCAAAAAGTTGAAAATAGAGCTACCCTATGACCCAGCAATTGCACGACTGGGTATTTACCCTAAAGATACAAATGTAGTGATCCGAAGGTATGTGTGCACCCGAATGTTTAGAGCAGCAATGTCCACCATAGCCAAACTATGGAAGGAACCTAGATGTCCCTCAACAGATGAATGGATAAAGAAGAGGTGTACACACACACACACACACACACACACACACACACACACACAGTGGAATACTATACAGCCATCAAAAGAAGTGAAATCTTGCCATTTGCAATGATGTGGATGGAGCTAGAGGGTATTATGCTGAGTGAAACAAGTCAATCAGAGAAAGACAATTATCATATGATCTCCCTGACATGAGGAATTTGAAAGGCAGAGTAGGGGGTTTGGGCGGTAGAGAAGGTAAAAATGAAACAAGATGGGATCCGGAGGGAGACAAACCATAAGAGACACTTAATCTCACAAAACAAACTGCGGGTTGCTGGGGGTAGGGGGTTGCAATAGGATGGTTGGGTTAATGTCCATAACCCAACTGTCACTGGGGAGGGTATGTGCTATGGTGAGTGCTATGAAGCACATAAGCCTGACCATTCACAGACCTGTACCCCTGGAGCAAGTAATACATTATATGTTAATTTAAAAATTAAATTAAAAAAACAGAAACTAAAAAAAAAAAGTGTCTCCAAGGGTGGGAGGCATGATTTCCTAAGGTGATGGGAGTTCCACAGCAAAGGGACCACATAAAGGAAAAGCTCTCAGAGCAACTGAAAAGAGAGCACGTTGTGAGGTTGGGTGAGGCTGGAAAAGGTATCCACAATTATTAGAGCTGTGAATTAAGGGGGTTCAATAATTTCCCATTTAGTTGTAATGAGCAAAACGTTAGCTTTTGTGAGGAGACAGACAATAAGCAGAGAGCTACAAAGGTGAATTCTGGGCCATAGAGCAGGTCAGTACCAGTCCTGCTCAATTTCTTAAGATGTCTACACCCGTAGTGCTGATGGGTGATAACCAATTCGTATCAGCTCGGCCCTGCAACAGCTCAGGGTGTCTTCAGAATTACCAAAGAATGTCCTATAATCGGCGTCTCTGAATTATTAAGTGAACTCAATAGCTTCCAAGTCTTTGGAAATCGAATGTTCACAGAGAGCAAATCTGGCAATTTGCAGAGTAAGATCTTAACCGTTTGCGATAAAGAGAGGCTCCCGCTCGGGGTAGGCAGCTTAGCCCTTCCTGTGGCTTCCTTAAGGAGGGGTCACACGGAGCCAGGGAACAGTCAGCATTTACCGTCGAGGTTGTGGTCGAGAGCACAGACGGCGGGGCAATCGCACCAAAGAGGAAGTGAGGGAGCAATGGAGGAGCTCGGCAGCAGACCGTCCGAGGGACGCCAAGGGCTACACCTTGACAGCTGGACTCCCCAGGGATCAGTGTCAAGTCAGAGTCTAATCCCCCTGCTTTTTGGCACAGCTCAGTGAACAGAACACACATCACCCCACGGACCGATTTATCTCAGCCGGGGGGCCTCCTGAAACTTCCTCGTTTCCCCTTCGTAGAACGGGGTGAAAGGAAGAGCATGACTCCAGGGAGCTGCTTCGGAGACACTGTTCAGGAGCAGCTCGAAAGTGCCCCGGATACCTTGCTCTAAAACTACGGCTCAGCGCAGGCATTCTGCTGGAGGAGTCACTGTACTTAACTGTGGGAGTTGTCATGAAATTAGACCTGTTCCATGATCTTGGCAGACAATCGAGGTTTGTAATATTTTGTTTGTGTTTAACGGAAGAACGCATATGGGGACTGTTGGGGAAGGTAGATTAACCTACTCTTTAACCCAGGCCAAGCAACCTAACTTTTCAGGGTCAGCAAGAGCAGGAAGACACTGTTAAAGCCATGATCGCTGAAGCCAGGTGACCCATTACTCTGCCCCCAGGGTCTGAGCCTCTCTCTGAGCCTCTGTGTCGCCCTGTCGCTCAAGTTCTGTATGTTCCCTGAATAACATACATAAGACTCATAACATTTACCATGTTTCCTCTTTTTAGATCTTCTTATTATGTGGTAATTGTCACCTCTTCTCAAAAGCATGCATGAAAATCACACGCACACCAGTGGGTCTCAAGTGGGAGCGATTTTGTCCTCTAGGGGGCATGTGGCAATGTCTGGAGACATTTCTGGTTGTCACAGCTTTGGGGGAGGAGTGCCACTGGCATCTAATGACTAGAACCCGGGGAGGCCACTCACCATCTCACAGTGTACAGGGCAGCTCCTACCACAAAAAATCATCCTGCCCCAAATGCTCACTTTGCTGAGGCTAAGAAACCCCAAGAAAGACATAAAGACACAGCACTGAACTCAACAGGTATCTTAAAATTGGGATTTTGTCTATACCTGTTCAATTAAAGAGCTACTTGGCCATGCAATTCAACAACGTGGACGGTCACAGTAAGTCAACGAAGGTACAATATTTGATTGTTGGTTTATTATGGTGATAGAACAGGGAGGAGGAAGGGCAACTCGGCTCATCTATCTCAATCGTCTAAATGAGTCAGATGAGCTGTGCGAAATCAGGGCGCTTGGAGAGAGCACTCCACTCTGTCACCAGCCACACCTGTGCCACCTTGAACCCCACCACTGAGGCTTGGGTTTCCAAGGAACACAAAATAGAAAACCTGTCTAACCCACTAGTTGGATTCGACGCAGCCCGTACCCAAACACTTCACAAGTTGTATAAGACGACAATAAGGAGGTATTTATTATGACCTGCCATTTCTCTGAAAGTGTTGCCAGGCAATCACGGATCCATGCACACCGTCTGTGACCGTCATACTCCAGCATCTCGATAGCCCGTCCAAACGAAGACCGGCTGGTTCGCTGTCCTAAGTATCTCTCGAACACGCTAACTGCTCTCCACCTCCGGCCCAGCTGCCGTCACACGCAGGGCGTTCTCTCGTCTCTCCCTGGCCCCACCGCCAGGATGCACTCTGCCTCCTGCTCACCCTCAACGCCATCCTGGGCTCCGTGCAGATGGAATGCAAATCTGACCAAGTCACCAGAAGGCGGGAAGGACAAGGCCCAGCGGGAAGGGCGGAGTCACACCGTAAATCAAATGTGGGAAAACGGCGGGAGGAAAGGTTGGGAGGACAGCATTAGCTGCTAGGGACGTTTTTGTTCTGATGATGAAAACAAGAAGACCGTGGTGCTATACGTTGGAAAACTGTCACATTATGCAAATGGAGAATGCTCGTGTCTACTGAAGACTATTATGACCATGTAAAAACATGAGCAAGTGTTGTGGCAACTCTTGGCATTTTCACTATTCAATCGTCCCTTTAGAAAACAGACCAAATGGCAGGCGCACAATAGGCACTTCACAAATGTTTGTTGAGTGAACAAAATGTGAGCCACTGATTTCTTACGGGAAGTCTCGTCTTGGGCAAATGAAAAAGCTCCGGAGGAAGAACATTAAATACTTGCCCCCTGGATTACATCTCAGGGTAGGCAGGAGGTACTAAGATACGGTAATACACAGCGGGGCAGAACCACGTAGCGCCAAGGAAGTGGATTCTTTGTGCTAAAAGGCAAAATGAGCTTTTGGAATTACTTAAACCAGGATGGGGGAAGCAGACGAAGAGAGCAGTGTTAGAAGAGATGTTAAGCCTTAGAGGGTTGATATGAAAAGCAATGGGTCACACTTAATAAAGAACATTCTTTTGACTTGTGACTGATACAGAGCTGCTGAATGCTGCTGCTTTATCACCCTTAAGTATGCATGAGAAACTTCTAGAGGACCCCGGGTGATTTCTTCCAACCTGAAAGCCAACAAATTCCCTCTGGAATCTTCTTTTTTATAGCCCTAAATCAGAAAATAGGCATGTGGTGATCTGTGCTTGAATAAAAGGCTAGTCCATCAGCGAATCTTCAGAGCACAAGAGGAGATGTCAGCATTAGCTTGACTCTAAGTTTATGCTTTTAGCAGGATGAGACAGCTGAATGAAAATAGTTTTTAAATTGTTTGGGGATGCATCTGCCTAACTGAGGCAATAACCATTTGTAGAATGGATAGATTTTTTTTTTTTTTTAAAGTAAGGTTCTCACCTTTCCTCCTCCACCTTGGAAATGGCATAGAGACCTCAGATTGCAAATCAAAGGGCATCAGCACACAGTTCAAAATCTGGAAAAGGTGGTGGGGTAAAATGTCGACTGGGTGTAATGAGCACAGACTCCAGAACCTTCAGTACGAGGAAACCTCTGCCAAAACTGGGTTACCCTTAATATCACTTTAAAAGGAAAATCACTGAGCCACGAGTGTCTACAAAAACGAGCATTAGTAACTTACCAGTGTTTCAGCTGTCATTTCAAGGCAAGTTAATGGCAAAACTAGAGAAAGCCATCATAAGATTCCTAGAATGTTCACCGGTAGGGACCCTGATGATTTTCTAATTCAGGTCCTCTTTTTTTTTTTTTTCCTCCCAACGCATCGGCATGAAAGTGTAGGGCTTCCAGATTAGCCCAGTGGCCCCCAGCTGATCCAGGACCCACCCTGGCAACAAGAACCAGGACCTCTGTATTTACAACTCCTGTCCACTCTCCACTCCTTTCTTTAAATAAAATATATATTTTCTTAGTTTAGTGGTTTTTTTTTTTTTTTTTTTTTTTTTTTTATGTGGAGAGGGCATTTTGGAGGACAGGAATTCCAGACAGATAACTGTCAGACTAATTATAAATACTGATGATTCTTAAATTTGTGCCTGCTTCTCTCCGATTTTAAAGTAGCATGTATAATTTCAGCAGTGAACGTCAGGTCAAAGACAACTCGGTAAAGTAGCAGATGGCAGGACGACTGCAATGGCCCATCTCAAAACACCACATCTTACAACTGGAAAATAGATGTCCAAACACGAACACCGCGGTGAGCTAAGGCTGCTGCCTGCCGGCTCCCTGCAGGCGGCATTCAGAATCTTCAGGAGTAGTACTCATTCCTCAAAAACATCTTTTCTCTCTCTCTCTCTCTCTCTCAAAAATAAACTCAATCTGGAATCTGGATTTGCCGGTCCGTCATTCACCTTGAAACCTTGACTCCTACTTTAAAAGAGGAAAAGCCCTTGAGCTTTGAGTCTGTGGTGTCCTGCCGACCCCCGAGCAGAGTCCACGCAGTGCATGGCACTCAGTTAGCCCAAAGCCCCCGATAAATATCTAAGGAGTATTTGAGTCAACAGAGAGGAGAGAAGCCACTGGCAGAAGACCCCCTGGCATCACCTTGTGTTAATCGGATAATGTGCGACATTCTGTCCCGCCACGAACTCTGAGGGAGATGCACACCCTCTTTTCCAGAAGCAAACCGGCTGCACCCCAAAGTGCCCTGCAGCATTTTCTCCGGAGAATCCACTAGCCCCACGCTCAGATCGCGGAGCAGCCCTGCCTCCCCGCCAGTTCTATTCTCCTTCTTGCCGCATATCTGACCTAAGGTTGAGCGGGCAAACCTGGGCCCCAGGAGCCCCGTTTCTCAGCCCTGGCCAGCGAGGCGGCGGCAGGACTCAGCCTCTGGCCGTGAACGCCGTGTCCACCGCGCGGGGCAAAGGAACGCGGGCTTCAGGGCTGGGGGCTCCCTTTCTAGGGTGCAGCCGAGTTTCTAAGCAGGTGACGCTCGGGGGTGACGCCCAGGACGCCTTCCACCACCCTAACCCCCGACCGAGGACCTCTGGGGAGACACTGGTCCCGTCAACCCCAAGCTGTCCCCTCCCAGGCCGGCCAAGTGGCGCCCCCTGTCGCCCGTGTGCGCGCCGGGACACTCACCGCGTAGTGCAGCTGCGGTTTCTGGCGGTGTACCGGGTCCCCCATGTCGCCACTGAGAAGGAGTGACAGGCCCTGAGCACAGCCTGGGGTCGCGGCGCCTCTCCGAGGTCCCCCTATTTCACCGCCATCCCGGGCCAGCCCCCGGACGCGAGCCCCGTTCCCCGCGCCCCCAGCGCGCCGCAACGCCCGCAGGCACCAGCGTCCCGCCGAGAGGCTGACAGGGACCGGGAGGAGGTGGCGGCCGCGGGGTAGAGGAAGGAGAGGGAGGTGGAGGAGGAGGAGGAGGGCGAGGAGGAGGAGAGGAGGGGGAGGAGGTGGGGGAGGAGGAGAGGGGAGCGGCCGAGTCAGATGGGATGGGCGGGTGCTTAATTCCTTCCGCTCCTGGCGGGCTCCTGTCGCGCGGCAGCCACCGCAGCCAGCCGCCAGCTGCTGGGGGCTGCAGCGACGGAGCGCGCCCACGACAGGTGTCAGGGCGGCCGGCGCTCCTACCTCCTGCCCCGCCACCCCTGCCAGGCCCGTGGGAGCCGCGCTGCCAGCGCTGGGGCTGCTGAAGCCCTCAACACCAGCGAGAGGGCGAGCTTGGGTTTCCAAGAAAGAGCGACTTTCGCTAACTTTGAAAGGGGTGTGGGCCTGTCGCTGGAAGGCGATTCGGAACCCGCTCCGGCGAGGGCGGAGTTTTGGTGTTTGGAAAGCCCTCCTTTGCGAGAGTCTCGACGGCGGGAACCCCGGGAGAGGGCAGGCCTGAGAGGGGCCAAGTAATGCAGCTCGGGGGAGCTGAAGAAGGCCTGAGGAAGGCCCGGCCGGCTGCCGGCCTGACCGCGCCACTTTGGGTAAACTGAGTCCCAGAGAGCTTGCGGGACCTGGGCCTGTCTGAGGAACCCCGCGGGAAGCGGGAGTCGCGTAAGAACCTGCCGGGACGCAGCGGCTGGTGTCGGTCCCGGGCTGCACCGGAGTTGGGGGCTGGGGTCGCTGCTTTCTGTGCCTTAGTTCTGAGGTGCACATCAGAAAAGAGCACCGCAAGAATCTGGAAACAGAAGAAACGTATACTCCTTGCAAATGCTGCCAGATGAACCAAATAATTTTTAGAACACACTGGAGGTTCACACCACTGAAAACTGGCCTCCGCTGTACAATCCCTTGTGGAAGTGTGCACTTGGTAACACCCCAGAGGTCCCTCCCTCGGCCTGGCACTCTGTGATTTACCTGAGGTTCCCCACAAGCTAAGTCCACACAAAGGCAGGGTCTGGGGCCAGTGTGGAGACTCCAGACCCAGTGAAATCCATCCGTCAAAGCCCAAGACGGGTAGCTACCCAGGGAAAGACAGGTTTCTGGGTGGCCTGTCTCCATTCTTCAGGGTTCCCCCAGTGCTGGACTTGGCCAGGAGCACTTCCTGCGCTCTGTGTGGGTGCACCAGGTGGGAATAAGGGAAATAAGATGTGTCCCCCGTGTCTGAACCCTTACAATTCAGTTGGATGAACCACCCAACTAATATTTTGAAAACAATGGCATCATAATTGTAAATATGGACATTGTAAAAACAACAACAACAACAACAACAACAACCAGGAATGTGAAGCCAGGGGCACAGGTATCCTGAGGAACAGATAATCCCATGACCATTCATCTTTCTGGAAAGCTCTAAGATTACATTTGCTAAAGCTGATTACAAGCTTGCCCTCTGATCCAGGAATTCCACTCCCAGACACATAGAGAAATGGGTGCCAATGGCTTCCTCACCTACGAGGATATTTAAAATCCTCAGGTAGATTTGCTAAAATGAAAACAATCAAGATGCCCATCAACAGCTCCTCAATGGACCAATGGTGGTCTGTTCATATAATGGGATATTACTCAGCAATGAACAGAAGAGAATACTGACACACACAATGACATGGATTATTCTCACAAATGTTGAAAGAAGTCATACACAAAATAGGACACAGTGTATGATTCTATTTACTTATTCCGGAATTGAAATTCAAACGTTGAACTGAAATAGGCAGCTGTGACCAACTTATGGTTACAGAAGCCACAACAGGGATAAATAAACAAGGAAATAAATATAAACAAATGAATATCTATTACCAAGATAGGGAGTTGGTACTGACTGGGAAGGGGGCACAAGGGAACCTTTCGGGGTGCTGGAGACGTTCTGTATCTTCATCGGTCAGACACCTTACCCAAGGACACCCACATGGAAAATCTCACTGAGCACTCCAGTTCAGATTCCTGTAATTTACACCCTTTGCTATGTGTATTTTATACTGTAGTAACATAAAAATAAGCTTTAAACCAGTGCCCTGTCCCAAACGGGAACTTATGACCAGCGTGTTGCCGCCTGTCTTGAAAGAAAGTCCACGTCACCATTCACCGCAGTCCCCCCGCAGTCCCCCCGCAGTCCCCCCGCAATCCACGCTGCACAGGTCTCCTTCCGCTCTGCTGCCTGGGAGACCAGAGCTCGCCTGCTCACCTTGGAGGCCCTCCCTGCTTCCTCACACCTCCAGGCAGAGCTGGAAAAATGATATGCTCAAGTCCCCTCTTCACTTCGGCTCTGCTCTGCTGCGGAAAGCAGCCTTAGAGCTCTAGCAGCGAAGACCCGTGGGATAAGGCAGAGAACTAGCATCGGCTTCGCCACGCGGCATCTTTCAGAGAATGAAGCCGGGACCCGTTTAGGGACCTTCGCTTCACCGTGGTCCATTTAGAAAGCTGAACTCTCCAGCTTTAGGATTTCTCTCTCTGTCATACTGGCCACTGAACCTCCAAAGCTAAAAATCCTTTGCCCTACAGAAACGGGTTCATTATTAATATACATAAACAATACAAGGTATGTCCCTGGATTTAAAAACCTGAACCGTGGGGTGCCTGGGTGGCTCAATCAGTTAAGCCTCTGCCTTCAGCTCAGATCATGATCCTGGGGTTCTGGGATCGATTGAGCCCTGCATAGGGCTTCCTGCTCAGCGTGGAGTCTGCTTCTCTCTTTCTCTCTGCCCCTCCCCCAACTTGTGCATGCTCTCTTTCAAATAAGTAAATAAATTTTTTAAAAAACACCTTAACAACAGTGCTTTGATCATTACCCCTGAGTAAGGCACCCCCATGTTAAATTGGCTCACCTCACACTGCTGGGGTGCCACCTTTGAAAAATGTGTTGTCACGAAACAGCATTATCGTAAGCCAGAAAAACTCCATCAATCCCGAACTGCGTGCTTACATTCTAGGAATGACTTCTGCCTGCTGGCATATTTCTTGCTAAATTGTCATTGCTAAGTCAGAGTTAAATTCTTAAGTGCAACAGGGCTGCTTTTCCGTGTTTGAAAGGTCTGGGGAGATAAGACAAAGCATTTGAGAAAGGAAAGGATCGATTCATGCTGCAAGACATGAAATTCACCTCAGAGAGAATGCCACACCTTTTCAGTTCTCAGTCTGCTCGTTCAAGACTCAAGACGGGACCTAGAAGATTGTGCCAAACTTGAAAAGTCCTATTAAGTCTTAAACAATTTGAATTCCACACATTATTTCTATCTGAATATAGTTCAAGGCATAGTTTAAACACCGCTCCAATCAAAAAGTCTTATTTGCACACCTCTGCTCCTAAGCATCCTCTCCATGGTGTTTATTTATTCACTCGGTCACTCATTCAGTAAATATTTTTAAGGGCATACAATTTGCCGGTATTGTCCTAGGTCATTTAGACTACATTTTAACATGGCAGGTGGTTTCGAAATTCCGATCTTTGTCTGTTGGGTGACTATGGGAGATGACCCCAAGCACACGAACCCTCCCCTAGCGGAGGCTGAAGTTCATGCCGCTTGCTCGTTACGTTAAGAGACGGTGTGGCTAATGTTCTCTTTTGGTTAGTCACCTTTTCAAAAAAATAATACATTGCTCTGATGTTTATCATTTCCCCCAGAGAGGACTCAGAAATCATCTCTAGGAGTTCCTCTACCAGCATCACTTTTAAGATAAACATGTGTCATCCTCACAGTGGAATTTCCTTGTCTTCCTGCCCCTTGAACATTCCAGCATTTTCGGGACTAAGGGCGGTCCTCGCCACCACAGCACACTGAAATTAAAACCCCTGTTGGCCTTCACTCTGCCTGCCTATAAGCTGAGTCGACATTTTCCACACTTGGTGCCAGCCCAGGGGTGATGAGTTTTTCAGGAAAACTTTACCCAAGCCCATGGAAGCAAATTCAGCTTCAGAGTTTAGGAGGAGCTCAGGGCCATCTGGGCACTAAAACCTATGTAGGCTGGCAGGAGAAGGCCCCGCTTGGAGGCCCTGCCCTGTCACAGAGTAGCTCTGAGACCCTCTTGGGTGGGGGGACCCCTTCCCTAAAACCCAGTGCCCATACTCTTCCATCCTACTGTCTTGTCAATCCACCTGCTAGAATACCTTCCAAATTTTGAATTTAAAAAATTGATAACATACAATGTGTAGCTTAATGAATTTTTGCAAAACATATGCCCATGATCACCATCACTGAAGTCAACAGAGAGAATACCGCTGGTGTCTCAGAGAGTCCCAAGTCCCTCGGCTATATTGTAACGCCCTCTCCCGGTGGCAGACACTGCCCTATATTTTATGGACTTGACTTCTTTGCTTCCCTTTTATAGCAGGGCTTCTCAATCCTAGCACTGTTGACATTTGGGAACCAATAATCTTCCACTCCCCCACCAGCTTTATTGAGATATAATTAACATATAACATTATTTAAGTTTAAATATTTATTTAAATAATTACCAGAATAAGATGAGTTCATACTTCTATCACTTCACATAGTTACCATATCTTGTGTGTGTAGTGAGAACATTTAAGACCTATTCTCTTAGAAACTTTCAAATATACAACATACAATTGTTAATTACAGTCACCGCACCACACACTGGATCCCTAGAACTTCTTCATCTTATAACTGGAAGGAAATTTGTACCATTGAACCATCATCTCCTCATTTCCTCCACCCAGGCAACCACCACTGTACTCTCTGTTTCTATGAATTTTCTTGTCTTTTTTTTAGATTCCACATATAAGTGAGATCACCAATATTTGTCTTTCTCTGACTTATTTCACTTAGCATAATGGCCTCGAGGTCCGTCCATGTTGTTGCCAGTGGTAGGAGTTCCCTTTGCTGTGGCTGAAATATGTGTACGTACACACACACAGACACACAGACACACACACACACACGAGAGGGAGAGAGAAAGAGAGACAGAGAAAGAGACAGGGAGAGATGGGGGTCGTGGAGAGCTGTTACACTTTCCTTATCCATTTAGCTACAGACATATACTTAGGCTGTGTTCATATCTCGGCTATTGTAAATAATACTACAATGAACATGGGAGGGCAGGTATCTCTTTGAGATCCTAACTCCAGTCCTTTTGGACATACATCCAGAAGTGGGATTGCTGGATCATACAGTAGCTAACGAACCTCCATCCATTTTCCACAGGGGCTGCAGCAATTTCCATTCCTACCAACAGTGTGCTAGGGTCCCCTTTCTCCACATTCTCGCGAACACTTGCTATCATGTGTCTTTTTGATAAAAGCCACGCTGACAGGTGACATGATATCTTTGTGTGGTTTTGATTTGTGTTTCCCTGATGATGAGTGATGCTGACCACTTGTTCATGTGTCTCTTGGCCATCTGTCTGTCTTCCCTGCAAAAATGTCTATTCCAGTCCTTTGCCTGTTTTTACACTGGACTGCTTGGGTTTGTTTTGGTTTTGGTTTTGTTCTTGAGTTATTTCGCTGTTAACCCTTCATCAGATACATGGTTTGCAGATATTTTCTCCCATTCCTTCTACCTTTTCATTTTGTTGATTGCTTCTTTTGCTGGGCAGAAGCTTTTTACTTTGATGTTATCCCACATGTTTATTTTTGCTTTTGTTTCTTGTAGCTTTGGTATCATACTGACAGTTCTTGACTGTGGAGGCTGTCTTCTACCCACTAGACGCCAGCCTTATCTCCCCCCACCAACTGTGACAACCACAACTGTCCCCAGATATTGACTAATACTCCCTGGGGTGGGGAGCAAGATCACCCCTGTTTTGAGAACTACTGCTTCTTAGGAAGTTGAGTATCCATAAATACTAGAGCTCCGCGTGGCCGGTTTTCTTACTTTATATAAATGATTCCTATGTATACTTTATTACATGTGCTTCTTTCACTCAATATTGTTTTAAGGCTCTTCCATGGCGTAGGTAGACATAGTTGGTTCATACCCACTGCTGTCCAGGATCTCACTGTGTGTGTTTACCACTGTTCATCTTTCCAAGTGTGATGGACATTTGTGTCCTTGCCAGTCTGGGACTACTGAAAGCCATACTGCTTGTATATCCTTCCACAAACCTCCTTGGGCACAAGCACATGCATTTGTGTAGGGTGCAGATCTAGAAACGGACTTGCTAGGTCATAGGTATGCATGTCTTTAACTTTATTGGACAGTGCCCAATAATTTTCTGAACTCATTGTACCAATTCGAATCTTTATTTACACTACAGTATAAATAGACTGAACATAGTTTATATAAAGACTGAACATAGTTTAGAGTTGTCTCTCTTCTAGGTTTTCTCATGGGGCTACAAAGATACAATTCAGGAAATCAAACTCTAGGACCAGGAAGGAGAGATGGGGAAGAAGCTTAAGGTCCTCTTCGTCCCAAATCACATGTATCCCGTAAGTGAAGACTTGACTAGCCCTGCTCACATCATGCCACTGCTGACTCTGTCCACACATACAGTTAAAGCGATGGACACATCAGCTATGCCTTTGGGGAAAGACATTTTATTTTGCAGGTCAGTATACTGGGAGCGGGGAGGGGCGGCACAGTATCTCAGCAACCCAACTGGAAACATAAGTGCCACTTATGGAATTACCATTTTGTTCCATGGCCACAATTTCTCCCCTTCTTCTTAACTCTAACATGGATGTGTAGTTGGGAGGGACCCAAGGAAGAATAAAGGATCCTATTCCTTGCTCCAGGTAAGCTAGAGAGAGACAACCCCCAGCCTGAAGACACACCCTGTCCGAAGAACAGCAAATGAGGAATTCCTGGGGATGCTGGGAATGGTGCCTGGAGCTGTGATGACAAAGGACAGAGAAGAAAGAGAAGAGTGGCCTGGCAACCCCTCCTCCTACTGCGTTCAGCCTTGATCCCTCCTACAAAGAATATCAAGAAGTTATACGTCGTGATGAGCACTGGGTATTATATGCAACTCATGAATCATTGAACATTACATCAAAAACTAATGATGCACTGCATGTAGTGGCCAATTGAATTTAAATTTAAAAAAATTTTTTTTAAAAAAAGTGATATATCAGCCAGAACTGACAACGTGATGATTTGTGAATGCAGGGGGGAAAGCCAAGGGAGGGACGGTGAGGATCAAGTGATCATGAAAACAGGTTCAGCTTGGTATGACTGATTTGTCCTTTTCCTGCCATTTTGATATTCTCCCTGAAGAACTGCTGTATTCGATATCAGGGAGCCAGGGAAAGGGCCCTTCAAAAGTATCCACAGAGAGACATTTCTAAAATGAATTTTCTATTCAAGCGTCAGTATGCAAAAAGAGGAGGCTGCAATCCCTCTGGTTATAGGATCCCCCCAAAAAGAGTGTGAGATTAAGGAAACTGCTTTTCATTATATCCATCATCTAATGTTAGTCTATTGCCTTTGCTCGACCTATTAGGACTCCCTCTCCCCACGTGGTGCTGCAGCACGGAAAGCCCGCAGGACGCTCCTGGCTGCCCTAGGGCTGCAGGTGTGGGGGCTACTATTTGGAGCGATAACAATCCCACTAATTATTGAGCTCACACGTCACTGGTCCTTTGTTCAACTGGATGCTTTGCGAATAGCAAATCTGGATCCTTGGAATCACAGTATGAGGAAAGTATGATTATCCCCCATTTTATTCATGAGGGTGATTAACTTGCTCTGCACATCTGGTAAATGGCGAAGTCGAGATGTAAATGAAAGATGGGTCCATATCTCCTTGCGGACCATTCCGATACATTTCCATGTAGAGACTCTCGTTGATAAGTCAGACTCATCTATGAGATTACTATGGGGGCTTCTTGCAACACGGGGTTGGACACCACCAGTGCCCCAGCCATATCTCTGAGGCCAGTAGTTCTTTTTCCCCACAAAGGGACACTTGGCAATGCCTGGAGAGATTTTTGGTTGTCACAAAATGTGTATGTGGGTGGGGGTTGCCACTTGTGGCCAGTGGGGAGAAGCCCGGGCTGTTGCCAACCGTCCTACAATGTGTAGAATGTCCTCCCCCCAAACAAAGAACTATCTTGCCAAAAATGTCAAGAGTGCCAAGGTTGTTAAACCTTCCACAGACCTAAGAAACCCATCCTTTAATAATTTCTACTTAGTAGCGCATCCCACACCAACAACAACTTTTCTCTCAGTGGAGTGGGTAACATTTCACCCAAGAAAACAAGGAGAAATATCCCGAGAGCAGAAGAGTAGGGCTGAGCAACGGGACTTACCCACAAGTGGCTCTCCAGGCAACATGGCATGTTGAAAGGCTAGCAGGTAGAGTAAAAACTGGCTATTTGTGTGACCCAAACAGACAGCTATAGAGTCCTTTGGAGCACTTGACAAGTCACGCAATGAAACCACTGTTGAAACCTCAAAAACGCCTCATTTCAGAGGCTCCGCAATATTAGGAATGATGGCACCTGGCATAACTCTCGTCCCTAGAACTTTCAAAGCAATTTCACATGGAACGGTGTCTGTCCCCCTCCTTAACCTATTTTGTGATTATGATTTTCATTTTTCATAGGGAGAGGGACATATAAGGCAAATATTAAGAATATGTTGCCAGAAGTGTAATAAAATGAGGAGACAGAATGCCCTTCGCTTGCCAAGTCGCCTAAACCTGCTTGTAGCCCATTAATCCACCAAACAGGGAGGATGGGCCAGAGAGTTCCTGATCTCCACGAAATGCTTGAATCAGAAAGATTGAGCACCAACAATTCAACAGGGCCTTTACCACCTTACTGCGCGGTCAGAGCCAACCAAAGAAAGCTGTTCCAAGCTTAATTTCTTGATTTGTTTTCTTTGGGACCATGCTTTATAAAAGTGGCTCTCAACGAGGGGCAAGGCAATTTTGTCCCTCAGGGCATATTTGGCAACTTCCAGAGATTTTGGGGGGGGGGGTCAAAAGAGGGGGTGGGGACATGATTGCTACTACTATTTATTGGATAGATGCCAGGGATGCTGCCAGACATCCCTCAACAAACAAGATGCACACCCCCCCACACACACACACACCGACTCCCGCCCCGCAAACACACAGATGCACAGCCAAGAATGTCCTGGCCCTCAGTACCGGTAGGGCCAAAGTTGAGGAAACCCTGCATTATAGATAAAGTTGTTCCAGCCAAAATAATTTTAATACAGCAGAATCTAAGCATTGGACTAAGGCTTTTTCATTATTTCAATTTTAGCTGCCATCCTTGTTCACGTTCATAAACACAGCATATAGGGACAGATATGACCTGGAGAGATAATAAGATTTCTTCTCCCTTTCAGCAGAACACAGGACAAGAGGAAAAGACATTAGAAATAAATGGCTAATCAGTGTTTCTGAGAGTATGGTCTTTAGGACTACATACATTAAAATCACTTGGCAGGGGATATTAAAAAAAAATTGTGAGGACCTCCCCAAAACACAATGACTCAGAAACTCTTGAAGCACCACCTCGGGACGGACATTTTTAGCAAGATCCTTTGACTCTTATCACGTACAACAACACAGTTGGAAAGCCACTGATGCCAGGGTAGTAAAACACAGAAACCAATGCCCAGAAAGGGCAAATAACTTGTTCAAGATCATGCAGCTAGGATAAGACAACATCAGAACCCATCCGGCCCTCTGGATTGAATGTTAGAGGAATGTAGAAAACATTCCTAACTCCATGACTAACAAGCCAGAATCAGATCCATTTGTAGTTATTAACGAGTAAATGAACATAACATTTGGCCCAGTTCACCACAACCTAGAGCCTGCTAAGTGACTTGCTACATTTTTCCTGTGGTTTTGTCAAGTTTTCTCCCCACTGTCTTTGTGACTAACGGTAAAAAGAATGCTACACATGACTACTTTCAAAGCTCTTAGGATAACTGATCTCCATTAAACTTTAATTTTTCAAAACCATGGAATTCCTTTTTCTCACATGAACATGTCAAAAAATGACAAATGTGTATAAATCACACAAATTATTAGTCCTTTTAGATTTTCCAACGGGAAAATCCCTTCAGAGTCTACTGAAAAACCTTCCCACCTAGAAACAATTCCGTTTCCCATCTTAGCTAAATAAAGTTGCCAGCCACTATTCTCCTATGGTTGATGGGAGAGTTTGAGATTTGGAACAAAGGAAGGTTGGTTTGTACATCATAGCAGACTATGTAACAACTTCAAGGCTCTCCGTCTGCATTTCTGTAACTCCCATTTTTACAGTGGAATGATCAAAAGAACAATGAAAATTCAGTCTGTGAGAGCTAAAGAAGGCCATGGAGACAATGATGAATGATTTGAAGGGACACCATGTGTAAGAAAGGAAAGCCTTGTCAGTTTTCTCCAGAAAGCTGGACAAGACTCAAGAGGAGAAATTAGGAAGACTTGGATTTTGGCTCAACATAAGAAAAAACTTTCTACATTTAACCTGGCAATTCCACTCCCAGGTATATAACAAAAAGGAATTATATATGTCTGCACAAAAACTTGTGCATTTGTGTTCATGGTGCCATTATTTATAATAGCCTAAAATGGAAACCATTCAAATGCCCATCAACTGAATGATGGATAAACAAAATGTGGTCTATCCACATTCCATACAATGGAAGATTATTTGACCATAAAAAGGGATGAAATACTGTTATATGATAAACCATGGATGAACCTTAAAAACATGATGCTAAGTGAAAGAAGCCAGTCACAAAAGACCACATAGATCACATGATTCCATTTATCAGAAATATCCCCAGAATAGACAAATCCACAAAGACCAAAAGCAGGTCCGTGGTTGTCTAGGGCCGGGGAGGTGAGAGGATGGGGAGTTGAAGAGATGAGAGCCCGAATTCGGTACAGGGTTTCTTCGCAGGGTGAGGAAAATGGTCACAAACTGATTGTGCGGATGGTTGCACGACTCTTGAGTGTACTGAAGTCCAGCTGGAGGAAACGTGAATCTGATCTCCATAAAGCTACTGGAAAGAAAGAAAGGGGCACCTGGGTGGCACAGTCGGTGAAGTATCTGACTCTTGATTTCGGCTCAGATCATGATGTCGGCGTCGTGACACCAAGCCCTGCATCAGGCCCCATGCTCAGCGGGGAGTCTGCTGGGGACTCGCTTTGTCCCCCTCCCCCCCCCCCCCCTCCCCATCTTGCCTGTGTATGTGTGCACACTCTCAGGTAAATAAATATTTTTAATAAAAAGAAGGAAAGGAGGGAGGGAAGGAGGAGGTCTTCATAATAAATGGAGTGGTGCCAGAGAAGACAGGCAGCTATCCCAGGACGAGGTGGTTTCTTCTCCGGGACAACATTTAATAAGCTGAGCCCGGAGAGCCTCAGCTGGAGAGCTGCGCTACGTGAGAAGTTTCACTGTTGCACCTGCGACATTTCATCCCTTTCCTGTTTCCCTGACTACGACACGAGTGGCTCCAGGCTAAAGATGGGTTTCTATTAGTTTTTTCAGTCCACTCTCTCATCCAGCCTTTCAACGATAACTGAAGGCAAGGCCTTGTGCGACTTGTCTCAGTAAGAGTTGCTTCTTGCCTGAGGCAGAGTTCCCCAGAAACAGACACTAAGATAAGGATTCATGTGCAAGTGATTTATTAAGGACACGTTCCCAGGAGAAATCGGTAAGGGGCAAGCGTAACAGGGTAAGACAGGGGAGGAAGCCAAGTAACGGTGTGATTTCTGGCCAAGTCCCCGTCTCAGCCTGGTCCTGGGGGGCGGGGGCAGGGGGAGTTCCGGAGTGTCGATTCCATCTCAGAGTTGTCTCATCTCAAACCAAGGGAGCTGAGCTTTAACACTCTCACACCTGCCAGTCATGGGCTATGGGATGCCCCAGGGTGATGTAAAGTCTCAGGCACTTCCTGTTCTTTGTGGGTGCAGGGAAACTGCTCGAGAATCCCAAGGGATATCCTCTGAAGTTCACAGATGTTGGTCATTAGAAGCAAACCACATAGAAGCTGGGGGATGGGCCAGGCACACAAAACTGATAACAGATCTGTGATATTCTGGGCAAAGCACCAATAGCAAGTATGCACTGCACATTCTGGTTGAAAACTTGTTAAGCCCTAAAGGCTGTTTAGGACTCTGTTCCTATGTGCGGAGGTCCTGAGCAGGGTGGAAACTTGTAGCCTCCAAAGTATCTCCAGCAGGATGAAGTATGAGCCGGTTTTCGAGGCTTGGCACTCCCGCTCACCCTCTTCCTTGCTCATAGTCCCAGGGAATTTCTCAGCAGCTTCGCTATCCCCCGTTGTCATTTCGCCACTTAGTAAGTTTCGGTAGATTCCCAAAGCTGCCAATCCACAGAACCATCCAGGACTGGGTTACCTTACTTACTGGATTGATTTCCTTTTGCCAAATTATAGATCATCACAAACATATTTAAGCTGTTGATTCCTAACAACACAGTTAGATGTTCTCTGTTTCATCAATCATTTTACGACATCACTGACTGGTTACCATATTTGGGGGGGGGGGGGTGTAGAGATTATACGAATGAGTGTGCGCATCCCTGCGTGTGCCTGTGTGCGTGTATATGTGTGTGGAGACAGAGAGAGAGAGAGAGGTTAGAGCAGTGCCAGGCATATATATAAGCTCTATATCAATGTTTACTGTCATCACACAGGTAAGGTCAGGTTATATGGTGAGGTCTTTGTCCTCAAAATTGTTCTGCTGGGGTCCCTGGATGGTTCGGTTGGTTGAGCATCTGCCTTCAGTTCAGGTCATGATCCCAGGGTCCTGGGATTGAGCCCTGCATCCCTCTCCCTGCTCAGCAGAAGTCTGCTTCTCCCTCTCCCTCTGCCTGCCGCTTCTCCCTGCTTGTGCTCTCTCTCTCTCTCTCTCTGTCAAATAAATAAATAAATAAAATCTTTTAAAAAATGGTTCTTCTGCCAAAGAACATGCAACAATTTTGTTTACCTATTTCAATTTTGAAAAATGGCTTCTGTTTCACCTTCCCCTCTGATACTTCCTACTAGCACTTTCTTCTCCCACTTCCTCTGAGGTTACCATACAAGATGGGGTTAATGATAAAACTCCTCAGTACTGAATAGAAAGGGAGTAAATATTAGGTAGACTGAAAAACAAAAGGAGGGGGGTAGGGCAGAAACAAAACGAGCTCCCAGAAACTCTTAATGCATATTTTTGGCAGTGAGGAGACAGCCAGAGGGCTTTACTCCAGAGTTTGGTTTTGTTTGTATCTGTGAAAGTGCACAAGGTGAAATTCCATAAATAGAGGAGCTTCTGGACCACTTTCTATTGCTAATATTTTCTTTTCCTCTGACGTCTGTCCCCAGCATCTCTGTTGATGGTGAGCACTTAATAAATGCATGATGACTGATGTTAGGAAGTATTACAAGGGCCCAAACCATTCTAGCAGGAGCATAAAGCATTCCAAAAAATCCCAGAAAATACCAAAGGTGAAAAGTTATCACTCAGTGAATTTATAAAAGCCTGAAGAGAAAGCACGTTGCTCTTCAACGCTATTTGTCTGGGTTGGTTTGGTTAGTTCTAAAGGAACAAATGAGGGGAGATGTTTGTCTCCAATCTGGCATAGGAGTCAGTAAAAATGGTTTTTATGTTTCTGAATGGTTGAAAGGAAAACCAAAAGGAGTATTAGGTTTCATGACATGTGCAAATGACAAAAATCTCCAATTTCAGCATTCATCATCAATAAGGTCTCACTGGAGCATAGTCACGCCCGCTCATGTACACATTTGTCTATGGCCGCTTTTGATGCCCTAACATACCTGGTCTTTTCCCCAAAATGTCCACTGACCTCTGACTTGTGGGTTTCGTTCAGTCTGCAGAAGGCATCCCACCCCCCTTTCTTTTAGAATAAGATACACCAGAACTAGAAACAAACATTCCCTTATTTCATTTGTATTTACTCTCCTCCAATCAGCTGTCCCTCCCACCGACTGGGACTTGCGGTCTCATCAAAAAGAAAGTTTTCCCTGTGCCCTCATCTGGCAAGTTTAATCCTGATCTTAGACACATGCTGCTCCTTAATATCCCTCCCTCCAAAACTGAACTGGGTTCACACCCATCTGCACTGGATTCAGTTACATGCCATGCCACACGTTCTGAGACCAGAAAAGCAGAAGATTCTAAAACAACCACGTCTATATTTGGCCCTCAGAGTCGGGCCGTTTTGCCCTGCCTTAAAAACCCTAGGCCGCTCACAGGAAGTAACCTCAGATTGTTATTTCTTTTTATGACCTAAACGTTGTATCAGGCTGTGACTTTTAGGTCATGCCATACCGTAAAGACAAATGTGTGTACATATAAAATTTTCAGACTAGCCAAGATTCTGGAAGGTCACTAGAACCCAACCCGTTTTTTACAACTAGCCCAATGCCAGCAGCACCCTTTTTACATTCTGAACATTCCAAGATGTGACCATCCACCTTCGTGGCTTCTGGCCAGGGGAGGTGCCCTTTGAAATTCTAGGTTACACATTAGACATGAGTCCTTTGTTTTCAAGGGTCAGTGAACCCTTCCGCCTGTAACACCGCATCACAGCCACCACCTCCCATTTCCCCTTTGCCTGTACACCTCCCACTAGCTTCTCTGGCTCCCCAGGACCTTACGGACCCATCCCACCACCACCCCCCAATAGGAGGCACTGCAGGCCTTTTGGTCGGACTTCTGATAGACCACTCATCTAGTCTGTTTTCTCCTTAAACACTGTTCTCCTTGACGGCAGGGGCTGTTCTTGTTATCTTTGTACCTCCAGGACCTGGTCCTGTGCCTACCAAAGAGCAACCACTGGAGAACTAGCTGCTGAGTGCTGTTATTATGTATGAGTCCACGAGATTAGAACAATCAACACTTAGTAATGACAATACCAGCAAGTCTACAAAGAACACGAACCAGAATCTGCTACGATGGCAGTGATCGCTCTCTGGAGTAATCTGATAATTTAGCCAATACAATCGTTTTCCTTGGTTCCAGTTTGGACTTCCCCTGCCCTCGCGGTCCATGCTGCAGACAGCTCTCAATTATCATTAGGACACTGTGACAAGCAACAGAAGAGCAAAAGCCTTTAAAATCACAATCCTGGCTTTTAGGAAGGAATTCGCCACTTCTCTAGAAAAGTTGAGTCCCCAGGAACTTCCAGGGACATTGTCCAACCTCACGGCCACCATTTTAGGTTATAGAGTAGCTACATTCAAGGCCCCCCCCCCCATAAAGGAATTCAGCATGAGCAAGAGGCAGATGCGGCTCACAGAACAGGAGAGCTTCCTAAAGACATATCAGTCCACGCAGGGGTTAGTAGGCAGGATCTCTGCTTCGGTTTCTCACGCAACAAGGGGAATCCACTCCAAATCCTGCCAAAAGGCCGAGTTTTGAGAACAGCCCATCCCATCTTGACACATTTATCTCTGTTCATCTCTGGAATCAGACACTGCAAGATGGACTAACACTGAGGGGCCACCATGGGGCAGGACAATTTGCTTCTCCTAAGACGGGGCTCTCCAAATGTTTTGACTCACAAAGCAAGGAACCCACTTGGCTTCTGACCACAGGAGCTTGGCAATGGCACCCTTGCTCCAAAGCCCTCAGTCCCCAACCGCACTCTCCTCTGGGGACTGCTAAGGGAAAAAAACAGAAGGAACGGGGAAGTTACCTCCCTGATCAGGAGTAACCCAAACACGGCCGAGGCGGTGGGCGTCACTTGGCTTTCTACAGCCAGATCTCCATTTCCACAAAAATGCAAGTCAGGCAGTTTTCGGTGGCTTCTCTTCAACTGATATTTGGGTATTTTTTTCTCAAAAAATTGTCCTTTCAAGTGTTATACCAGACCTGGGAGGCCGCAGCAATATAATCTAAATCTTCTGAGATTCCTATAAACAGTCAGCTCTGGTTCCTTCTCATGACTTGCCAGTTGTTTTCTTTCTTTTAGAGGATGGTAATTTTAAAAATCTCGTGAATGTCTACACATATGTACTCAAATATATACACACACGTGGTAATATATATCTTTATACACATATACATATATAGTCACAAGTCTTATAAAATCCATAAACATGATATTTTTAGATTAAAGATCCTGGCTAGTTATGAAACGTGAGAAGTACATCTGATGTATGTACTGGAACCTCTGGATTGAACAGCTACACTTACTATTATCCAATTGTTTAAACCTAGTTTATAGCAGTGCCTTTTTTTTTTTTAAGTCTGGCCATCAATTAATGCTTGGGTTATTATTTCCCTTTTATTCATTCTTAGCATTTAATGTTTTCCTTTCTTTTACAATTCCTCTCTTGCCTCCAGGAGAGAAACAAATGTAACACAATCTATCAGCCAAAAATTTGGATGATTCTTTAAAAAGACCTGGCTCTTTCTTCTGACCTTCTCCTTCATTTTTGCAAGATTTTATTTATTTATTTATTTGAGAAGGGGAGGGAGAGAAGCTGACTCTCCACTGAGCACAGAGCTCAACACGGGGCTCGATCCCATGACCCCGAGATCATAACCTGAGCCAAAACCAAGAGTCAGATGCCCAACACACTGAGCCACCCACGTGCCCCTCCTCTGTCCTTCTCCTTTAAAACCTGCCTCAGCTCCATGGCTTTAGAGAAATAATACTTTAATCCTTTTTAAAATCGAAAATTGATGCTCTGGAGACGTGCACATATCTCAAGCAGCCTCCCACACAAGACTGGGCAGCCGGCCCAAACACAAGAGCACAGTTGAGGCAGACAACACTTAGCATACAAACAGTTCCCTCCGTCTCCAGCGCCTCTTTACAACCTCACAGAGTTAAGACTAAACATAAATGAAAAAAATCCCTCCTTCCAAATTGCCTTCTTAGGATCCATAAATTCCACATTCCCCTGGCCTCCCAGCCTTCACTTGCTCCTTTGGCCGGCAAGCCCAGGGACACGGGGGCCACTCCGCCGGCCAAGCGACCGCAGCTAGACACAGCCATCCATCCCTGCTGCGCGGTGGGGCCCCCGGAGCTCCGAGCCCCCAGAGGGCCACGCTGTCAGGGTGGCTGCCGTCTGATGCAGAAAAGCTGTGCGGAGGAAATGTGTTCCATTTGTTCCTGAGACTAGAATGCAGACAACGTCTCAGACAAAGGGCACGGCTGGTTAGGGAGCCTCGTTCAGTTGTCTCATGAGGAACATATCACCATAGGAGACATTTTCCTAAAAACGATTTTTCTTTCTTTCACCAGCCTTATCGACATGTAACTGACATACAACACTGTGTAAGTTTAAGGGGTCCAAAGTGTTGATTCCATACACATTTCATCTTTTTCGCAGACGTGTAGTTGACATACAGTATGACATTAGTTTTGGGGATACAACATAGTGATTCAATATTTGTGCATACGATAAAGTGATCCCCCAATAAATCTGTCAGCGTACAAAGTTGTTAGGTGTTATTAACTACGTTCTCTGGGCTGTACCTGGTATTCCCTTGTCTTATTTCTTTTATAACTGGGAGTTTGTCCCTTTGAATCCCTTGCCCCAAATTTGCCCCACCCCACCCCCCAACGACCACCAGATAATTCTCCATACCTGCACGTCTGTTTCTGTTTTGTTTTTTTGTCGTGATCGTTGGTGTTGGTGTTGCCATTCATTTGTTTGGCTTTTGTAGATTCCACGTATAAGTGAAATCATACGGTATTTGTCTTTGACTTATTTCACTTAGCATAATGGGCAACGTTTTTAATACAAAACTGGCTGAGAGTAGCACTGCTAGGTTTCCAGCTTTAAAGAGATATGTGTTCTTTTTCCTTCTTGGGGCGGGGAGGGGGACTCCTTATTGAACTACAGAACACGAGCCAAACAGTACTGAATTCGTAAGTGCACAATTCAGCGCATTTTGCCACAGTGAAGAGCCCTGAATAATAACTGCCCGGATCAAGAAAAGCCCCCTTCTATGTCTTATCCCCCAAAGGAACCCCTAGCCTGACCACTGACCCCAGAGGTTTTGTCTCGTTTGCCCGTTTCTGAACTTCCCGTCATAACGATCCCACGGTGGACCGTCTGGTCTTCGGGCCGGCCTCTTCCATCGCTGTTGCCTGTTAAAGCATGTTAGTGGCCCTTCATCTTCTTCGCTGAGAAGCATTCCGTGGCAGGAATAAAAGACAATCGTCTCCCACTTCTACTGCTGAGAGACATTTTACCAGAACAGTGCTCACAGGAACCTTCTAGTACATGCCTTTTAGTAAGCGTAGGTAGGCATTTCTGTCAGGTTTACACCTGGGAGTAGAAGCGCTGCATTCCCAGGGAACATATGCTCCGCTTCAGTAGCTGCCACCTGACGGTCTTCCGAAGCCCGGGTGCAGTTCTCTCTGCCACTGGCAATGCGCGAGAAGTCCGGCTGGCCCGCCTCAGTGCCATCCGTGGTGAGGTCCGAGTGCTCTCGCTTGCCTCGTGAGAGCCGTTCCGATGGGCAAGGGGCGATGCGCACTGCGGCGTTAATAACATTTCCTGGGGGTGGGGGGCACCTGGGTGGCTCAGTGGGTTAAGCCTCTGCCTTCGGCTCAGGTCATGATCCCAGGGTCCTGGGATGGAGCCCCGCATCGGGCTCTCTGCTCAGCGGGGAGCCTGCTTCCTCCTCTCTCTCTCTCTGCCTGCCTCTCTGCTTACTTGTGATCTGTGTCAAACAAATAAAACCTTTAAAAAAAAAATAACATTTCCTGGGGACTGAGGAGTTGGAGCGCTTTTCCTATGTGTATTGATCTTTGGATATCCTTTTTGCAAAGTGTCTGTTTCTAGTCTGTTGCCCATTTTTCCCACTGAGTTGTCTGTCCAGAATGGGGTTGGCAACATTTTCACGTAAAGGGCCACATGGAAAGTATTTTTCACTTTGCAGGCCGGACGGTTTCTGTCACAGCTTCGCTCAGCTCTGCTGTGACGGCACAAAAGCAGCCATGGGTTGTATGTTAATTAAAGGGTGTCACTGAGTCCCAGTGAAGTTTTACTGACTAAAACAGTCAGTGGGTGGAATTTAGCTCACGCATGGTTTGGTCACCTCTACTTTATAAGACCTAGGTGGTTTTGATTTTTAAATATTAGCAAAAGCTGAGCCACATCCCAGGGCTTGCTTATTGTTTTATCTGCTATCTACTGTTCTTCCCGGTATCGTAACACTGGAGGGGGCACCATAAGACCTGGCGGAAGGAAACTGGAGCCGCCAGAGACCAAGCGTGTGTACCGCTTCTAGGAAACTGTTACAGGGAAGCTGTCTCAGAGCTCCCCTCGTCTTTATTTCTTCTGTCTAAGACATGTGCACAATGGCTGGATGTCTAGCGGCTATCTTATCACCACGAGACAACCTAGAATATGAAAGCTGGCGCTGAGAATGGAAACAAAAAGAATGAGAGACACTCGTGACTGCTGAACTGCTATACTAGCCCAGTGCTTTCATGTGTTCTATGCGCAAGGAAAAGTCCCACCCACCTGTTTAAGACACTCTGATTTCAGTTCTGTCCCTGGCAGCCCAGGGGTAATTTGTAATGGATAAAAGAAAACTCCCATCCTGTTGGATTATATTTTTATCCCTCCTAACTCCTGACTGAAATTTTAGCTTTCAGTTTTATTGTGTAGCTATCTCATCCATCGTCATGAAACACTTAGCACTTTTCGGGCTTTCTCTCTCTGTGTGTTTCTGTCCTGTTTGCTCCCCTTGGGCACATACTTTTTTGATGGAGAAGAAACATCTCATACTCTGTGTCCACAGTAAGTAGTACTTCCATCACATGTATTCAGCTTCAAAAAACAATTCTTTGTGATGATGATGTTTATGTTCAAATGGTGAAGAACATATGTCTTTCGGCAAAAGGACATCATATTTTTGGTTCAAAAGACAGTGAAAGAAAGGCAACCTTGGGCTCTAAAGACAAAGGGCAGGGCTGGGTAGCCTCTTATGAGGCACGCCATTCTGTAATACTGACACTCCAAATTTAGGCAAATCAAAATTACACTCTTTGGGGCACTGTTTAGCCTTCAGGCATACTAGCGTGAGATCCATTTCTTATGTTTGGAGTGCATTCGAGCTGAGGTTCAGGTGATCATATAAGACTTCCTCATGAGGCAGAGTAGAGACTGCAGCCCCTTGTAGTTGTGGAGAGGCACACTCACGCCCTCCTAAAATATTATATGCATTCTATATCATTAGAAAACTATGAAACACGTTCCAAAGCAAAATCCCATTCAACAATTTTCAGATGGTCACTTCTATCATATGCTGTATAGTTGGTTTCCCTTAGTTTACAAGGGGCTACTATCTGGGGCTAACGACCAGTCTGGGAGTTGACTGTTTCAATGGAAGCCTACCCGACTGAGAACCACAGAGAAATACAGCACATCTGCCCACTCCTATTTCACAGCCAGGCACATGGAAGAGCAACAAGACCCAGGAAATACCTGAAAAATCTCCTGAAATCCAACGAAGGTAAAGACACAATCTTTGCTAAAGTGTTAGAGATAGTATCTATTACAAGTTTTATGCCAGCTATACCCAGAGAGAAAACATCATAACGTAAAGATAAGGAGATTGGGACAAAGAGTCTTTGGTGCGTGAAAGCAGCTAGCCTCACTGTTCTCTGTCAGAGATCTGCAGCTTCAGCCCTCCAGACCTACTGGATTTTATCTGAGTTAAAGAGAAGATAAAGCACTAGGAGGCTGACAAAGAAGTATCGTGTGGGGAGGAAGGGAGATTATGTGTCTAATATCTGGAGGATGCCATGAATGTGCATCACTTTAGAAATCACATCTCAACTGGTACTGAGTTGCAGATAACTGAATTCATGCTGACCTTTTCAACAGAGTGGTTTCACATAATTATTTCGCCTTCATTATGGGCTAAAAATCTTGTCTTCATATTTCCAGGCAAGAGGCTGATTCTGATTACAGGTTAGAGTGCATTTTAACATGTGCAGATTGTGTGTGTGTGTGTGTGCGCGTGCGTGCGTGAGCACGTGTGTGTGTGTGTGTGTGTGTGTGTGTGTGTATGTGTGTGTGTTCTAGCGAAGGTACATGCCAGGAACCAAACAATCCAAACGTCCACTCAAGGCATTAACAAGCATTCTGCTCTACACGTGACAGTGTTTACTGAGGGAGAAAAAAAATCTTTTTTCCTTATTCTTAAGACCAAAGGAATGATTGCTTTTCAAACCACCGCTGATTTTATTTCAACTCTTTTCTATTGTAGCCCAGTCTGTTTGAAACTTGTTCTCTTCTGTCTGAAGTACTGCACAGCACTTTTCCAAGCAGGAAGCCTGACCCCAATAAAAGTGTAATTGCAAAAGCCAATATAAAAGCCATTATAAATTCAGTAGCAACTCCTTCTTACTTAGAACCTTAAACTCTGTTTCTATAGAGCAAAGAACAATTGCATAAGGGCACTGTTCTTTTCCCTATTGTCTGAGCTCACTTTGCCTACTTGGTCCAAAACTGAAGTGCCTGGGAGTTAAGACTCGGGGTTTGAGTATGCGGTCCACATGGGCATGAAATGGTTAAACTTCCAGGCTCCTGAAAACAGACAGGAAGGAGTCTAAGACCTCTGCAGAGGAAAAAAGCCTTTTGAGACTGCAGGAGCCCTTAAAACTCTTCCCCACTCTCCAGGGCCAAAATGCCCTGATTGCAAGGGGGCTGGATATCTTTCAACCCGACTCCGACACTCTTCATGGTGGTGCTACTGAATAATTACATCCAGACAACAGACAAAAACCTGATTGTCCTAGGCAAATCTGGATGTGTGGACACCCTACCCATGTAGCCCCTTCCTTCCACCATTTCCTGCAAAGCTGGGATCGAATGTACAGAGAGAAACCAAGGGTGGCGTGGGGATGTATCCAATGCTTTTTGGAGCATCACTTTAATGTCAAACCCAGAGCTGGGCAGTATCAGATTAGAGCCGTGGGATTCAAACAGGGCAATTTTTGCCTCCCAGGCGACACTGGGAAATGTCTGAAGATATTTTGGTTGTCACAATGGGAAGCGGGTAGGACGTGAGAGGTGGAGGAGCCAGATGATGGGTGACGTCCTCCATTGAGAATCCCCTATATCCTGACAGCATACGGACATCACCCATATGACAGTTGTCATGGCAAAGAATCATCCAGAAATAACAAGAGTGCTAAGGTTGAGAAACTCTGAGTTAAAGCAAGTGAAAGCTAGAAAAATACCTAGGATGGGGCGTGGACATTTCAAAGCACACAGGTGTGAGATTTCAAGCATGTGCACGACCTGCTATGCTCACTGAGTGGTCCAGAAGGGAGAGCAGTCACAAGCTGAGCAGAGCTAACTGTCCGTCACAGTGCCGTATGTGCTCACCAGCTGCTTCATACAGAGGGATTGGAAGTGTCAGACTCTGATTATCGTGTGTGTATGTTCAAGCATCACTTCCAAATAAACTGTAAATCTAATATATCCCATCCAGAGGTTAATCATTCTTTTTTTTTTAAGATTTTATTTATTTATTTGACAGAGAGAGATAACAAACAGGCAGAGAGAGAGAGAGAGAGAGAGAGAGAGGAAGCAGGCTCCCTGCTAAGCTGAGAGCCCGATGCAGCGCTCCATCCCAGGACCCTGAGATCATGACCTGAGCCGAAGGCAGAAGCTGAACCCACTGAGCCACCCAGGCGCCCGAGGTTAATCATTCTTAATGAATTCTTTGTTTTTGCTCTACCATCTGAAATAAAAGAATCTCTTCAGATAGCATTCCCTGAAGTTGCCTCAAATGGCCATTATTTTTTTTTATTTTTAATTTTTTAAGAATTTTTTTTTAGGATTTATTTATTTGAGATTGAAAGAGTGAATGAGCGAGGGGCGGGGGCAGGAGGAAAGAATTTCAAGCAGACTTCCTGCCAAGTGCAGAGCCTGACGACCACCCGGGGCTTGAACTCATGACCCTGAGATCATGACCTGAGCCGAAACCAAGAGTAGGAGAAGGATACTTAACTGTGCCAGCAGGTGCCCTTCAACTGGCCATTCTAATGAGAATTTCCCTATCTCTTCTTTCAGAATGAGGCCTAAATAAGGCCTATTCCATCTGGGCACAACCCAAATGAGAAATTCAGTAATTATGCTTGAAAAAGAAAAACAAAAATGGTAACAGCAATCCAACCTGGTACCCATTTTCCAATAGGAGTAAGACCAACATCAATGTTAGGAGTTGGGTTTTTTTTTTTTTTTTCCTTTTTAATTGCCTTCGCTCCTTCTTTTGATGTCCTCCTCAGATAAATTCTCCATGTGACTCACACTGACAAGAAAGAAATTGAGAAATTTCCTTTCGGCCAGAAGAATCAATGGCAGAAAGTTGACATTCCATTCCTTTCCTGTCCTACCAACATGTACACATTTAACTCCAAAGAATGGCTGATGGAAAGCAGCCCTTCTGAGCCATGACTGAAACATCAAACCACCTTAGAGAGTGGCAACCATAGTCGTAAATATTTACCAGGCCTTAATAGCAAGTCTTTAACTCCTTTAATGATACCATGAAACCATGTAACTCTGGCTGAGATTCTAAGAAATACTTATTTGTGGAGAAGCAGCCTCCCACGTCAGTCAGACTTCTAAATCACAAGAGCAACATTGAGTCTTGACATTTTGTCAGAGATATTTTTGGCCAAGCCATATTTCACTATCCAAAAAAAGGTGCTTATTAATGAAGAGTTTCTAGAAGCTAGGAACAGATTTTCAGTCCAGTGTTAGTTTTCCTAGAAGACAGT
Organism: Mustela nigripes; assembly: GCF_022355385.1. Taxonomy (NCBI): domain Eukaryota; kingdom Metazoa; phylum Chordata; class Mammalia; order Carnivora; family Mustelidae; genus Mustela; species Mustela nigripes. The sequence goes on along the minus strand of NC_081575.1, from coordinate 116,477,154 downwards.
GAATTTCCACGAGGAAATATTTTAGAAGACAGGCATTAGTACAGCAAATGCTGAATTATAGTTTCACTTGTGCCAATCAATTACCCAGTTGAAGGGGATGCCCATGTTCCTTCAAGACCAGTAAGGACATGTGTGAGTGTTCTAGGAAGTACCTTAAGATGACAAACCCAGTGACTGTCTACATCAGACTGTCATGACCTATTAGGTTTCCACAAACCCATCTGTAGTCAGAAAACCTTACATGTGTCATCATCATTTACAAGTTATTTCATTTCTATAAAGTCATAACAAACCCTACGGTATGTTTTTAGAAAGCCAAAATTGGAAAGTTGATCCAATTAAAATATGAACTTGAAGAGACTTTCCCACAAAATTACACAACCAACTGGAGTAGCCTCCTTCTCTTCCTCCTCCTCCTCCTGCTGCTGCTGCTGCTGCTGCTGCTGCTGCTGCTGCTGCTTCTTCTTCTTCTTCTTCTTCTTCTTCTTCTTCTTTTTAACTTAGATGAAGAGTCAGCAAACTATAGACTGTGGGCCAAATCTAGCCCCTGGCTTGTTTTTACAAATAAAGTTTTATTGGAACACAGCCACAAATCATTTATGTACTGTCTATGTCTGCTTTTGGCCTACAAAGGCAAGGTCAAGTAGTTGTGACAGAGACCTCCTGGTCTGCAAAGCCAAAAATATTTGTGTCTATAGGTAATAGTCTTTAAGAAACAATGTCATCTACAGACTAAGTAACAAACTATGCAAACAATTACAAATCAAGAACAAAAGGCAGGTGTTTCTAAAAGATGCTGACTCTGAAAGCATTGCTTGAGGCAATGCAATTTCCATAAATGATTAGTAATGGACATAAAGAGTTTGGTTGATGTAAGGGTGAGAGTTTTTGATTTGTTGTGGTGGGTGTTTTTAAGTAACAGAGATATAATATATCTACTTTGTAGAACACAGCTGTACTAAAACACTCCACAATCACTGTGAGATAGCCCTTAGGTCAAGGAAATTGGCAATAAGCAAGAAGAAGAAGAAGAAAAAAGAACAAGGAGAAGGAAGAGAAGGTGAAGAAGAAACCACAGAGGAAAGGAGTACCAGAGGAGTGAACACAAATTTCTCCACACTTAAAACTTCCACCTCAACTGCAAGGGCTTCCACTTCCCAGAAAATCCAGCCACCCTGTCTCACATGCGCCCCCTAATTGCACTGCTCTAGTCTTTGAGCACTGCCTCTAATCCGTCCTCCACCTCTGAGCTGCTTCCGGATGAGCAGCCCCCTCTCAACTTGAGCATCTTCCTTATCCAGCCTGGATTCCAGGGTTGGCTGCAGAAATTCTTGCCCTTTCAGCAAAGTCCACTCCTGACCAGCAGGACCAAGCCCCCTCCCCCAATCTGGACATTAGTGCGTGGAGAAAAAAAACTGCACAAATGTGCAGACTGCATCATGCTAAGTGCAAAAAAGTAAGACAGAAAGACAAATGCTGTATGCTCTTACTTATATGTGGAATCTAAGAAACAAACCCCAGATTAAGCTCATAGATTGAGAGAACAGATCGGTGGTGGCCAAGGATGGGGGCGGGGGGATGAGTGAACTGGGTAAAGGTAGTCAAAATGTGCAAACTTCCAGTTACGAAACAAATAAGCTATGGAGATGTCATCTACAGCGTGGCGACTATAGTTAATAATACTTTATTGCATATTTGAAATTGCCAAGAAAGTAAATCTTCAAAGTTCTCAACACAAGAAAAAAAACCAATTCTGTAACTATGTGTGGTGAGCAGTGTTAGCCAGACTGTGGTGATCATTTTGCAAGGTACGCAAATACCAAATCATTACGCTGTACACCTGAAATGAACACAACGCGGCATGTCTCTACCTCCATTAAAAACCATGTACAGGCTGGACACAAATCTGTGGTTCTCCTCTCAGGGGGCCCAAAGCATGCGTGGCCATCCGCCCACCGCGTTCCTCCCTTCTCTGGTCCCTTCAGCTCTCCAGTTTGTCCGCAGACTTGCATCACTTGAGGTTACCTCTCACCGAGAACTCACCTGTTGCTGAGAACTCTTCCACCTTTCCTTAACGTAAACTCGTGTCTGAATCTGTCATAATTGGTCTAGGGGTCAGCCTGGGCATCAGGATTCTTAAAGCTCCCCAGGTGATGTGATCAGGGCTGGGAACCACTGACCTAGACCGTAATTCCTCCAAGATGGACATGTGCATCCTAGCCCTCTCTCCTGAGTTCCAGCGACCTACCGCAGAGTTCCCTGGACACCCACACGTGACATTTCACAGGCATCTCAAATTTATCATGAAACACCAAACATGACTCACTCCCCTCTCCCACCTTAAAGTGTCTGTTTCAGGTAAAAGCCTTACCTTTACTCAATTTTCCAAGACAGGGGCTAGTGATGAGGCCAGAATTTTATACACAGCACTTCGGTTTGGGTGGGTGGGAGGCTGCGAGCAAGCTGCTTTGACGCGGTCTCTATGCGCACCTGGAGTGGCTGGGAACAGGATGCCCGTGAAGCGCATGAGAGTCCAGATCTTCCAGCAGCCTCTCTTTGCCACTGCTGGCTGAGCTGCCTCCCCCTCCCACCAACCCAACAGGCTCCCAGGCCAGTTGGCTCCACATCAGAGATCTCTCTTGAGTCCATTTCATAGTCTCTTCATTGGTCTCCCTGGGCTTTCCCAAGTCCCAATCCATACATGCCCCTCTCCACTTCCAGAATGGCCTTTCTAAAATGCCAGATAGATCAGTCACCTCCCACGGGAGACAAACATCTGAGCAGCCATCACCGGCTTCCCACAGGCACCTCCCCCCCAGGTCCACTTCTCCTGAACGCAGGAGCCGCACCTCCCTGGTTTCTAGATTGGCATCCTTGAGCCCAGGCTCTGGCAGGAGCTGCAGGAGACGGGGTCATAAAGGCTTAGGACGTGATATAAAGAAGTCCAAGGATCCAGCAGGACTCCAGGACGATTTGTAGCTGATGGCCCTCAGGGAGCACAAAGGCCTTGGGCACATATGTGAGCAGATGCTCGCAGACTGACCTGTGTAGAAAGTACTGGCTTGGAAAAAGAGTAACAGGCTATAAATTTCCACGGGGCTGCTGGGAACACTCGAAGACACTTCTACAAATGTGATCTTATTTCCCGGAGACAGGGGTGGCAGTCACCCCCACAGCTATGGCCGAGGAGTGAGCACCTTCCAGAGCCACGTATATACGCAGCTGTTATCAGAACAGTCCCCAGGTACCAACAAGGTAGTCTGTTCCTGCTCCTTTAAGAAAAGGTTTCCAGAACAAGAAGTAGGCCAACACAGAGTTGATATCCACCCGAGCTTGACACTTGATTTTCACTGGAAATCCCATTTCTAGAGCAAAGAACGAGCCGGTGTGTATGTGCGTGAGTGTTCGTGTGTGTGTGTGTGTGTGTGTGTGTGTGTGTGTGTGTGTGTTTTCTTTTGCTATCTCCCGGGTGTTCGATCCTAGATTGATGAGAGGGGTGATGGGTGAGTGAAATTCTCTGGAAAACAGCTTACTGTTCCTGCAGCCGTTTCAACATATGGTGCTCAATCGAAGTACAACAAACGTGTCATTTCCATGTGCTCTGCTACCTACATGAAATTCTAAACAAGGAATGCAGTGTGAGGCGGGAGGGAGTTTATTTCTGGAATTGAGCACCTGAACCTCCCAGGCTTCTGAGTCATGTGAGCTTCAAGATGAACACTTGCCTGGGAGGCTCTCACGAGGCCACCCCTAGTACCGCATGTTCTCCCGAGGCGGGGCGTCGCCGACGGTGCTCCGAGAAGCCACGGACAACTCACCCTGAAGAAATCTGAGTCACGGCGTGAGATTTACACCCCGACCCTGCTGCTCCTTCCTGAACTCCAGCCATTCCCAAATCCTGAAATTTCAGCTCAAAAGCGGGCTTTCTCGGCCTCAGTACCATGGGTATTTGCGACCAGACAGGATGGGGCCCGTCCTGTGCATTGCAGGAAGGTGAGCAGCACCTGTGGGCCTCTAACCCCCTGGGTGCCATTCGCATACCCTGCCCCCCCAGGATGTGACCATCAAAAATGTCTCCGGACCCTGCCAAATGTCTCCTGGTGGGGGAGGCGAATCCCCTGCCCCCTCCCCCATGGACAACCCCTGGTCCAAAGGATAGCATCTTGCTGGGGAATCAAGGGGGCTGTCCATAGAGACCCCAGGTGACAGGTTCCAACACCCTCTTTGCAGCTCAGCCCCAGGGACATTAAAAGTTTTCCTAAAGCCACTGTCACAGGGAGCCTCAGGAGAGTTCTCGACAGTAATCACCTCTTCAAAGGTTCATTCTGATACCTTTAGCAGTTGCGGGAACCTATCTCAGCTGCTAAATGCAAAGACAAATGCCAAGCCATTGCCTTTGTATCTTTCTCCAATTCTTCTTTTCATAATTGTCCCCAAGAGAAAATGTTATCCGCGTGGCTTGGTTGGAACCCAAAATTGGAGCTACTTGTTGCCATAGCAACAGAGCCAAGGTGCATTTCCTGTAACCCTTTGAGTTCGCAGAGCAGGCTCCCAGTGCCAGCTGACGGGATTGTCTTCTTTTTCCTCCCAAACTTTTATTTAAATTCTAGTTAGTTAACATATAGTACAATACAGGTTTCAGGAGTAGAATTTAGTGATTCATCACTTACGTATCACACCTGGTGCTCATCCCAGCCAGCGCCTGCCTTAATGCCCATCTCCCATCTAGCGTATCGCCCCCCCCCCGCGCCTCCCCTCCAGCAGCCCCCAGCTCCTTCTCTATCACCAGAGTCCCTTACAGTTAGTTTCCCTCTCTTTCCCCCACCCTTCCCATAGGCCCATCTGTTTTGTTTCCTAAATTCCACATATGAGTGAAATCATATCACATTTGTCTTTTTCTGACTGACTTATTTTGCTCAGCATAAATACACTCTAACTCCACCCACGCTGTTGCAAATGGCAAGATTTGATTCTTCTTGATGGCTGAGTAATATTCCTGTGTGTGTGCGCGCGCGCACACACACACACACACACACACACACACACACACACACACCGCATCTTCTTTATCCATTCATCACAGACTGGATTTTCTAACTGTGATAAGAAAGAAATCGGTACACTCACACGTTACAGTTCAAGAAATAGAACCTCAGTCACAGCGAGGACGAGCATCCACATGCACAGTTCTTCTAGCTGTCATGGGGCTTTTTCTGGAGAATATTCCTAGGGGAAACACGAATCCTGAAGGCTCTTCTAGACTACTGACTCCACTTCTAAGTGAACGCAGAAATGGGGAGCATGAGTAAATAAATGATCTGAAGTATGAAATTCTGGCCACTCCCAACCCCTCTAGCTCTGCTTTTGTTGGTACCTCTGCCCACACTGCCTCCCGCACCCTGCACAGATGTCACCCCCCCCCAGATCCCCCAGCTGAGATGATGCCCTTTCTCCATCCCCACAGCACCTGTTCCTAATCTGTTCCATTGTAGTGACATGTCTGAAGTCACTGTGAGATGGGAGACCCCTGGAAGGTAGAGACGATATCTTCTCTGGCACTTAACAAAAGAATTTCATAAATGTCTACTGAATTGAGAGGGCTCTTTTATGTTTGGCACTTAAGAGAAGATGAAAACCAATGGATAACAAAAGAACCTCAGAAAATAATTTGGAAAAACCAAGAAAGAGCACAATTATGAACAAACACCCCAGATCAAGGCATCTGGCAGAAGACTTTGGGGGAGTGTGGATGCAATCTAAAATTCTAAATTTTCCATCAATGGCTTGAGAGTATGTCATTCATTCAAGGACTATCCATGGAATGTCTACTATGTGCTAGGCAGTTGACGGCTGAGAATAATAAGGTTTTATACCACTCTAAGGCTTTATGGTCTATAAAGAGTTTAAGCCACATAATCGAATCAGAGTAATATTCAGAAACTCAATGGCTGTGTTTTCCTAAGGTCCTATGCATGAGAGATCCACCTCTCCTGACCGAAATTACACTTGGAGCTCTTTTGATGACCACCTCCATTCAGAATCACACCTCTGAAGAATCTTACGCTTCGCAACAAATAATTAAAAGTTCCCAATTTTCAAATTTCAACACTCAGCTAGTGAATCAGGGTTTTAGTCCAAGGAGATCTGTTATAGCAGCAGTACACAAGAATCTCTCTCTGTGGCAAAGTCCTCTGGGCTTTGTCCAAAGGCAGGAAGCTCACTTAGTTATTAAGATAAATAGCATAGGGACATCAAGCCGAAGCTCGATGATTTTTCTTAGCCTTGAAAGTTGCCACAGCCAAGAAGCATCAAGAAGATGCTAAGGATCTTCTGGCTTATCCAGCTTCCGTATGTACCTGCCTTGGCTTCCAAGCGGACTCAGTCTCACAGAAATGATTCTTGAGCTTTTGAGCACTTGAGAGTGGTGTGGATCTGGCGATCATGCTTGAGGGCGGTGGATGGGAGAGGCAAGCAGCAGTTCTGGATACTGACTATTTGATGATTTCCAAGAAGTTCATGTAAGTTAACAGGGTTATTTCACAATGATTTCTGATACGAACAGTATTCTTTTGACTCTTCCAAACCTAGGCCAAACATCAGTTATATGACATATTCCTAGCCCTCTGAAGGTATATTATTGCTCAGCTTGTGAAAGCTCGTTAATCTAGACTTTTTTTTTAAAATATCCCCCTCAAAGAAACGTAGGCAAAGTAGCATATAGAACATGCACGTCAACTCTCATTTTTTGTATTATTCCAAATTAATATGCTTTATTAACCTCTCCTCCAGAGCTATCGACTGTGGTTCTGCATTTCAGGTGTGTTTTTCATTGTCTTTCCTTGACTCTGTCTCATGTTATTCCAGAAACCAGAAAAAGGGTCCATCTCATAGGTGAGCTGTTTCTTGAAGGTTCACTTCTGAAATGAGTGGGCTCTCAACGAACCCTCCATGGTGAAGTTCCTTTTTGAGAAAATCACACTTCTGAGATAATAAGCCCTAAAATACTCTCCTTGAAGCTTGCAGAGTACAGAAAGAGAGCAAGGATGCCTCATTTGCAGCCCCTGAAATAAACTCCAGGGTATCTTTTGTAAAGAAAGTAACTGACTAAGAGGGGCTTATTGTTTCTCCAGGAGGCTTTCCAACAATATGGCATTGGAGTTCACTGGAGTACTTCCTATAGTAAGTTTCCATACGGAGCTGCATTGGCAGGCACCGAGGATTGTGGTTTTCAGGTCTTGGAGATGATTAGGCTTACGCTGCGGCCTGCTTACTGACTGTACAGCCGCTCCGGCCTCGCATTCTATGAGTCACAGCTGCGGGTCCCGCTTACAAACCCTCACTTTACACTTCCATGGTTCATGTGGGGTACTTATGGAGTCCCTGACCCACGCTGGGCGCTTCAGATAGCATTTGGCATGGGGAGGACATTATGACACAGGCTGTTTACTATGCAAAATATTTGTTACTCGGTACATGCACCTCAATCGAGTTTGGCCTCACGACTGGAAGTACTGCTGACTAGGGACCAATACTGTACTACCTTGGGATAGGAGCTATTTGGCTTTATAACAAAACACATTTTTTTTTCCAAGCACAACTTGGGGAGATGCCAGATCTTTATTAGAAACATGGAAACCAACACTTAATCTTTGGGCAGATTATTCAATGGGCAGATTCCAATATATCTACTTGACACTGGAGAGGAAACATATTCTCCAAGACAGTGGAAGAAATTATTATATTTACCAAATGGAAATTCCTCCACTTACTTTCCAGGCCTCTTTTGAAAATAACCACGGGAAGAAATGGGATCTACTCGTACAGAATCCAAACTTTCAAGTACTTTTGCAGATTCTGCAGAGGGAAGACAAAAGAAGAAGAAGCTGTGACCTTTTACTTGGAATAATGGTTAGGAGGGTGTAAACATGGGTAGACTCACTGGTGACATCTTTGTCATCATCTGAAGCATTGTGAAAGGCGGCCCAGTTAGTGAGCCCTGTCCCTACCATTTACAAGGTGATCATGTGAACCTAGAAAGGCCTCACCTTACCTCGCCATTTGTGTGACTTTAGCCATGGACTTCATGACCTCAGTAGCGCTGGGCCAGAATGGAGACGTCGAAGTTTATAAAGATAGCAGTGATACTAAACCTTACAAACGGGGGAGGGGGGCGTGGAGAAGAAGAATTTGTAAGTCCCTCTGGTCAATAAAGCAAGTTGTGGCAAATTCATGGTATTTTGATGTCCCCATGGTAGCTAAAATTATGTCCCTCTTTCTCATCTACCTTCACTATCTGTGACCTCTCTCTTATTGTAATTTTCAACGCCTTCTCATGGTAAGTGATCTCAGGACTCATCCTAGTACACTGAAATAAGAGGACAAGGGTCCAGAATGTTCCACTTCAGTCATTTGGTACCTATGGCCAGTCACTTGAAATCTATGGATCTATTTTCTCATTTCTAAGATAGGGAGAATAAAAATTGCTCTGGGAGAATCAGCTGGCATGGTACACATGAAAGCGTTTGCACATTCTAGCCTGCTGTCATTATCTACAGATGACACAGCTGCCTACATAGGTAACTTAAAAGACTCTACAGATAATTAGAATGAATGGGTGGGTTCAGCAAAGTGGCTGTGATCATTTCAACATACAAAGACAAATTGCATTTTGATCAGCTTGCAGCCAGCAGTTACCAACTATAACATTAAGAGATGCACCACTTACAATTGTAAAACAATATTTAGTGCACTCAGAATCTATGGACTGTGACAGACACATAGAGATTCATCTTTCAGCAGAGGTCACCAACCGACAGTTCCCCATGTTCAGGTAGCTTCCTATGTCTGCCTCAGAGCAGTCTCTGGCCATGCAGGTGTCCTGAATCACTTGCCCAGGGCACACCAGAAGTGCAGAGAGGTTGAAGGCCCAGGGAAGAGTCCAGATGTTGACACACAAACTTCTGCTCCATCACCTCCCACCGGGACATTTCTCAGGTGTGTTCTCCACAGTGTCTCAGCAGAATTCAGCCCCAGGTCCCCACAGCAGTAATCAGCTCGCGAACCCATCATCTGCTGGCTTGCCTCTTTTCCCTCCACCACCTCCCTATTCCCTCACTGGGCTCCTAGGATCACCTCCCAAATAAATTACTTTCACTCAACTCCTGGTCTCAGAGTCTGGTTTTAGAAAGCACACAGTAACACAGAACAAAGAAATAAATGCACAGCAAATATCCAGGGTCCATAACTGACATCTTTGCTTTGGGATGGGTAGACACGGCCTCAAAAATGGAAGGAAGTCATACTTGAAACATCTTAGCATGAAAACAAATTCTTTCCTCTAACAGGATGGCTTTTGATTCATGGAGTTACCATGATGACTCAAATATTGACTTTCCTGAGGTCCCAGTTGTAGTAAAGCAAGATAATCCTAAGCTTTATGGAGTCCAACCTTCTGCCATGGATTTACTGAAAACTTTGGCAAGGTTGCAGGCCAGGGAATGAGCTAATCCTTCAGAAATATGCCTCTGCCTCTTGCCACTCCAGTATTTTAAAATGTGGCAGGGCAGGGATAAAGAATCGGCTTGGCATAAGCCAGTGTATCTAAAACCCAATGTGTACAAACATACAAATTGCTCGTGGGTTCTTACAGCTGGGCCATAATGCCTGACTCATCACATCTGCCCTCGGGCTCCTCCACGCCCCTTCATCCAGAATACTACGGCTGAAAGAGTATATTTGGGAGGTGTACCAACTAAACTGTGCATCTTTTGGCAAGCCACTACACCTCCCTAGTGTCTGCTTTCTTCATTTATTAAATGTGGCAACAACATCAACGTCTCACAGTTCTGTCGTGATAATTATATGTGAATATATATAAAACTCACAATACACATGCCCATTTCTTTCATTCAGCAAGCATTTACTAAGTGTTGTTTATGTGCCTGGCATTGTTCTAAAAGGCTGGGGTACATCAGCAAACCTGTCCTAGAGGAACTTACATTCTAGCAAGAAATGATTGACACTAAATAGGAAACATGATACACAACTAAACCACTTAGGATCTTAGATGGTGTTTCCTAGGTATTTGGCTAGCGAAAAAAATGAAGAGTACAGCAGGGTCGAAAAACAGCAGGAGGGAAGGAGTCGGGTGGGTCAGTGTGTAGTATCAGATAAGGTGGCTGACATTAGAGAAAATACTAGAAGGACAAGAGCAAGTTGAAGTATTGATATTTACAGAAAGACTGCCCTAGGCAGAGGCATAAATATACTTTAGTGTATATTAAATATCTTCCATTAGCCATCTTCATAGCGGTTTTTTCATTGAATTAAACAATATTGACAATAACAATAAAAGAAACGTGACAAACATTTACCTAGTGTGTGCCAAGTGTTATTTGGCCTTCTCGTACATTAACTAAACTGACTCTCACAGCAACTCTTGGTGTAGGCACCATCTTTGAGAGAGGTACTCTTCTATTTTGAGCTAATAAATCTGAGGCATGGAAAAATTAGTCAACTTTTCAAGGACACACAGCAAGTAAGTGAGGAAGAAGGAAATCCAAGGATTCTGACAGAAATACTAAGCACTCAGCCACTATACCATACTGCCCTTCTTCAACTAAAGGGACAGTTAATGGGTGCTGGACTGATCGCCTGGGGTGAAAGTTGAGGAGGTAGCGGGAGGTTGGGATGGCAAAGGGTCATGAGGGGGTCTCTTGGGGCTGATAGAAATATTTTGCTATTTTTCAGTGGTGGTCCTTTCACAGTAATTGTCAAAAGTTATCAAATTTATACTGAAAATGCATACAATTTACTATGCTTAAATTATTCCTCAATAAAATTGGCTTTAAAGAGCATTGGGTCGGGCCACCTGGGTGGCTCAGTCAGTCGAGGGCCCAACTCTTGGTTTCGGCTCAGGTCATGATCTCAGGATCGTGAGATCAAGTCCTGAGTCGGGCTCCCCCCTCAGTGGGGAGTCTGCCTCCCCTCTCCCTCTGCCCCTCCCCCTGCTCACTCGCTCGCTCTCTCTCTCTGAAATAAATAAATACATCCTTGAAAAAAGGGGGGCTGGAAAATTTGCATTGCGTATCTTGAAATCATCAGTTCCATTCACCCCACTTACCCTGCAGAACATTTCCATTTAGCTGTGTCTCTAATGCATGGGCTAAGCGTGATTTCTGTGCTTTCCCTTAACTCTCTTGTCTTTTCCTTGAAGTATGACTTACGTGTACTATTAGCTTTGAATCTCTCCACAGACTCCAGGACTGGATTTGTCATTTAAAGAGTGAGTAGCCAATGGATTTGATTGACCTCCCAAAAGTTTACCAGTTTCTCTTTGTTCCTTGCTGTGGTAGGCAGAATTCTAAGACAGCACGTGAGTCTCGTACCACCCAGTAATTGCATGCTGTATAACCTTCTCCCCTTGGGGGCAGGCAGGAATATAAATGTGGAATATAAGGTAAGCTTTGTTATCAAAGATGATAGGATGTCACTCCTGTGATTACATTACACGATATAAGACTCCAGAGTAGCTGACTGGAGAAAGACTTCCCCTTGCTGGTTTTAAAGAAGTGGGCTGCCATATTGGGAAGGGGCCTGTGACAAGGCCACATGGCAAGGAATGGTGGGGAAGCCTCTAGAAACTGACAGGAGCCTCTGGCTACAGCCTGCAAGAAAGAGGGATCTTTGTTCTACAATAACAAGAAACTAGATTCTGCCAAGAACATGAGCATGGAAGAGGATCCTGAGGTTCAGGTGACACCTTCTCTGCAGCTGTGTATGATCCCGAGTGGCAGTTCCTGTCGGATGTGCCTGGACCCCCAACCCCCAGCAACCTCATGATGAGACAATCAAGGTGTGCTATTCCAAGATGGCGCCTTCGCAGCACTTTGTGACCCGGCCAGAGAAACTGAATGCACTGCTCCTTAAAAAGACTCACTCATTCATGTAATGTGTACTGGGCCCCTGCTACATGTACTACCACAGAACTGCTCCCTCCAGCCAGAAATTTCTGTTTAGGTGTTTTTCTCTGTGTTCCCCCTGCAGCTTATCACTGGGGGTTAGAGCACAGCCCTGGGAGTCAAACTCCCTGGCTCAAATCTCAGTTCTGCTTGCTGGCTGTGAACTTAGGAAAATTATTACTTCTTTGTGCCTCAGTTTCCTCATTTCTAATGGCAGGTAATAGTTTCTACTCTATTCAAATGGGTTGCATTAGATAGAGTAGTTTAGGTTACACTGGGGCCACAAATTAACCATGGCCCCGCGTGGTTTCATGAAATTAGGACATGCTTCTCACTCATGCTAGGTGTTCACTGGGGTTTTAAGATGCCCTGCATCTTATCGTTACTCATGGACTCCAGCAGGTGGCAGATCCTCCAAATCCAGACGCCAACGTCTGACCATGGCCTAGAGAGAGCTGAAGGGCATTTACCACCCTGGTCACGAAGGAATACCCATTACTTCTGTTCACAGCGCATGTGTTGAGACCAGTCATAGCCCCACCTAACTCCAGTTGTTTGGGAAGAGATCTGACCTAAAAAGAAGCCCACCATGTGGGAATCTTTCCAGGTAGCGAGAAGAGACAGGCTCTGAGGACGGAATGACTGACATAGTCAAGGAGTAAGAGGGCCACTGCAGCAGCTGTACGGTGACCAAGGACAAGCAGTGCAGAAGAAACCGCTATAGAGGCAGGAAGGAGTGAGATCAGGCAGGGTCTCACCAATATGCACACAGATCCGTTCAGGCTTCAGAAGCAAATCTCCACCTCCGAGAGTATTTGTTGACTGTCCTATCTAAAACGGCATACCCCACTCCTTAGCCAATTCTAACTTCCTCATTGTACTTACATGTAATTGTATCATGTATGTATTATTGCTCCCCCAGTCTCCTGTACTAGAGGCAGAAATCCCCACACAAATGTTCACAACAGCATTATTCATAAGAGCCAAAGACAGAAACGATCCAAATGTCCCCCAACTGGTCAATGGATAAACAAAATGCATCATATCCATACAATGAAATTCTAGTCAAGAACAAAAAGGAATGAAGTACTGATACAAACTACAGCAATCAAAATACAAACTCAAAACTTATGGGAAGTGGAAGAAGGAGCCAGACAAAAAAAAGACCACATGGCGTAGTATTCCATTTCTATAGAAAACGTCCAGAATAGGCAAAGCTCTCTCAGTTAGAGACAAAGATCAGTGGCAGCAGCGGCAGCGGCTGGCCAGGGGTGGGCGGAGGCAATGGGGAGTGACCGCTGAGGAGCACGAGGGGCACTACTTGGCAGGGGGAAATGCTCTTCAAATTGAAACATGGTGATGGTTACACAATTCTACAACTTTACTAAAAATTATTGAATTGTACACTTCGCATAAGCAAATTTTATGGTAGGCAAGTTCTGCCTCAAAAAAGCTGTTTAAAAAACCATTGAGAAAAAGCAAGAGAGGAAGTTCAGGCGAGGGGAGAGAGCGGTTTTTCTCTTAACCATCACAACCAGGCTTTGGAAACACATCTCAAGAAGGATAACAAAATTATTCTTGTGTACGGGACAGCTCAGCAGAACGTTATCAAGGAAAATATATTCCTATCTTGGAGGCTAAGGATGGAGCCAAGAGATATGTCTGAAGTTCAGACTCCTTCCAGGCAGTGAAGCCTCCCTGCTGATGGCTCTGGTGGCTGAGAACCAGGGGCCCCCGCAAGGAGAAACAAACCAGTCTGACCAGGAACTGGCCAGATCGGATGCCGCGTACCCTGCCCATAAGCCAGAGCTAGGAGAGAGGCTGGAGGAGGGACTACAGCATCTCTGGAAGTCAAAATATTTTCTTTTACCCAGTTGCCAACTTGCAGGGAAGGAAATTAAAGCAAAGCTGCTTTCCTAATTTAGGGCAAGGATATTTTCCATATTTTGGTAGAAATCTTTTATTTATGAGACGCAAAAGGAATCAGAGGCATACAGAAAGCAGAAGTGTCTACTGGCTTTTTAGCACATGGTAGGCTGCACATTTCCTTCTTGTGCTTTTAAAAATGGCTGAAAAAGAGTCCAACTTGTAAAATCGCACACATCTAATTCTCCGTGAAATTTAGGCCAAGAGATATGACCTAAGCTGAGTCACATCTGAGTCAAAGGGAACTGCCCCATCTCTCCTCCACCCACAACAGTGCCCTCGCCATTATTTATATATATATATATATATATATATATATATATATATATATATATCTAAGCATGTTTGTCTTAGATTAACATCAAACCTGGAGATGATGTGGGAAAGTAACCTTTCGCTTTATTTGTCTGGCGCAGTAATGGTATCCTTGTGTTTCCTCCCTCCCAACCCTCTGAAAACACTTTCTGAATTCATTTCAGCTCTGGTCAAGGAGTAACACAATAGGAATATAGCTGTAATTATATTGTTTTAGTGACTCAGTCAAAAAAAAAAAAAAAAGAAAAGAAAAGAAAAGAAAGGAACATCCCCACCACACTGTGTTTGGAAATTCATTCCAAATTGATTCATCAAATTTTTTTTTTTAATTATCTTTTTTTTTTATTTTTTATAAACATATATTTTTATCCCCAGGGGTACAGGACTGTGAATCACCAGGTTTACACACTTCACAGCACTCACCAAATCACATACCCTCCCCAATGTCCATAATCCCACCCCCTTCTCCCAAACCCCCTCCCCCCACAGATGAATGGATCAAGAAGATGTGGTATATATACACAATGGAATACTATGCAGCCATCAAAAGAAATGAAATCTTGCCATTTGCAACAACATGGATGGAACTAGAGCGTATCATGCTTAGCGAAATAAGTCAAGCAGAGAAAGACAACTATCATATGATCTCCCTGATATGAGGAAGTGGTGATGCAACATGGAGGCTTAAGTGGGTAGAAGAATAAATGAAACAAGATGGGATTGGGAGGGAGACAAACCATAAGTGATTCATCAAATTTTTAAGAGATTTAATGTGACATTCTGATCTCCCAAATCTTAGAAAGCAGTCATTTCCTCTCCCCATAAAGGCTGTGGCAGGACAGTATTCAAATTTACAATTTTGAGTGGCTAGCACCCGACAAGGCATTTTCATTCAGTCTCTAACTAGAATCCCACGGTGACACGACATAAGAGAACACACGGCCACGCCAAGAGCTGGACCTCACACGTGCTTCTACTACCATGGTCGACTGAATGGCTTTTTAAATGTAGTGGTGAGACCTTGTAAAGGATTCAAGACCCTTTTTCCATCTCTCACTTCCTGTCTGTGTCAGAAGTTCAGTCTGTCGCCGCTAGAAGTCTGGGCAGCCAACCCTCTACTGCGTTATGACAGCATCTCATGTGTCTCTCCTCGGTGGCCTTGGTAGACTCCTTTCTCCCTACACTCAGTCAGGACGGCAGCGCCCACGAGACACCCGAGCAACGTGGAAGGTAGCGTGGGAGGAGGGGCGAGACAGGCCGGAGTGACGTCGCGGGCCGTGCATTGGCCTCAAGTTCAACTACGCGTGCTCTTCAAGATGGGAGTGAAGCATGTGGAGACGGAGGCGGGAGAGAACGAAGGGATAAAAGGCACGAGAAGGCACAATCATCACTTAAAGACGGATGCTCCTCGCCTTCTCTTCCCCTCCCGACCTCTTACAGTGCACGTCTACCGCCTGTCGCTTATCTGTTGCCCCAGGGACGGACCCCTGATCGCCTGTGATTCCCTACTGCCATGAGGGGCTGCGATGGATGTCTCCTGTGTGGCCCTTTAGGGACCCATGTAAGAACTTCTCTGGGCTGTATTTGCTCAGGGGCAGAAGCGCTGGGTCATCGGATGAGGGCGCTTCCATTTGACCAAGCGGTTCAAGACCGGCTTCCAGAAGGGCTGCACCAGTCTCAATCCTGACGGTGCATTAGAGTCCCAGATCCCCATCCTCGGCAACACTTGGCATTTTTCAGTTTTCTGACTTTGGCCAGTGGCACTCATCTTGAACCACGAAGCGCCCTTGAGGAGAAACACGGGTGCCGGGAAGCTGGAGGACAGAGACTGAAGGAACCTGGGCCCCAGGCACAGGTGAAGCCGCCATCCCCGCCTCCTTTAAATCAGAAAATCATAACCTCCTCTCTTTGTAAGCTATAGGATTTTTTTCCATTTTCTCATATATGCGGCTAAATCTCTCATCCTTATTCATGCACTGTTTACACATAAAATGAATCCCACCTTGCCATATCAAAAGCACGCCCTCTTCCTGGCCAAAGTTACATCACAGGGGAGCCGTCTTGCAAAGAGGAACATTTACAAAGTGACGGCTTGCCCTCCAGGTAAGTCAAGATTATTTACTTTTATTTTAAAAGAAATCACTGTGCATTCAATTCAAATGTCCCCTGCTGAGCTTTTCTTGTTCGGCATTTGAAGCCCGGGCGATTAGTTTTACTGACAGGCTAAAAGTGCACAGACATGAAAACGGAAACAAAATCACAGATAAACAAGAGACAGGTGTCCTAACACCCAAACAATCATTCATAAACTATAATTAGAGGGGAAAAGGCACAGGATGTTCCTACCTGTTTATAAAAGTTAATGAATCTTAGCCAGATCCTCCTCCCTTTCTTTATCTCCAGTAATTGCCAAGCAAGTTCAACTGCAAAGCTAAAGAATTTGCCAAACCCCTTCTTCCACAAGTTAATTCCCCTTTGCACACACTGCTCATTTTCTTCAGTCTTTCATCAGACGCTCCTCAGAACTTGCTTGCGATAAATTGCCTCTTTTTACTTAACCACGATGAGCCTCATGTGCAAAGCAAAACCAACGGTCATGAACAAGTTATTTCTCTTTCTTTTCACCAAATTAAACTGGCCCAAAAGGAATATCATTCTGCAGATGCTGAAAAGAGCCATGGCAGGTGAGCTGGTCTCACCGACCCCCTTCACCCCCGGCTGTTCATGGCGAAGTCAGAGCTAGAACAGCCTTCAGGTTCCACCGCGTGCACCGCTCACCCGCCATCTCTTTCCAGCGCTCCCAATCCCCTTTGCTGTTCTGCTGCAGGGCACTCTTCGTGACCCACTGATCCTTGGGTTTTGAGCCTTAGAACCACTCATGCTCTCACACATTTTATAAAGGCGGGCAGTCTTGGAGTTTCCTCCCTTTTCTGCAGAACTTGGTTTCCTGCCATTTTGTCTTTTTTTTTTTTTTAAAGATTGATTGATTTATTTTATAGAGACGGAGAGAGAGCATGCATGGGCAGGGGGATGGAGAGGGGGAGAGGGAGAGAAGCAGACTCCCCTCTGAGCAGGGAGCCGGATGCGGGGCTCGGGCTCAGGACCCTGAGATCATAACCTGAGCCGAAATCAGGAATCAAGACTCTTAACTGACTGAGCCACCCAGTCGCCTCTCCTCTTTATCTCTTTAAAGATAAGAATTAGGACACCCAATTACTGAACCGGGTGCTCCTGTGTTGATATGGGCTCTGCAGAGCAAATCTACTCTGGCCCTCATACTACCTGGACAAGGCCAAAACGGTAGAGAAGTTAACTTGCTAAAGCTGCCAAGACACTTCCACTTGATACGCTAACATTCCTGTGCCTAGAGCACCACTGCCCAATAGAAACATGGTGCAACCACATATGTAATCTTCAGCCTTTTGGTAGCCAGAC
The DNA here is from genome assembly GCF_022355385.1 of Mustela nigripes. Taxonomy (NCBI): domain Eukaryota; kingdom Metazoa; phylum Chordata; class Mammalia; order Carnivora; family Mustelidae; genus Mustela; species Mustela nigripes. The sequence continues at coordinate 116,459,518 of NC_081575.1, read as the reverse complement.
TAAAAAAGTAAAAATAAACAGATAAAACTGATTATAACCAACTCTGTATTTTAGCTCACCCCAATACCCCAGATAGTATCATTGTCAACAGGCGGTCAATGTAAAAATAATTATTAATAAGACATTTTACATTGTCATAGTATATCTCAGTTGGGACAGCAAATTTTCATTAGAACTACTTGATTTGGATTTAGATTTCACATAATATACAGATGGAAAAGTACACTCAAATACCCAAATTGTCCTGAACATATTTAAAGGTTTTCCAAAAACTGAACATAATATTCGTGTAGAGTTTAAATTTAATGTCATGATAGTTACGTACAATTAAAAAATCAGTTGTCAGTCGCACTAGCCATGTTACGTGTCAAGTGTGAAGTGCCCATGAGCTGCATGGAGTCCGTGGCTGTCACAGGGGACAGTGCAGGTCTAAGTTAATGAATGTCCTCACGAGCAACTCAACTACCCATCCCCGTCCAAGCTCACATGCTGCGGATGTCCGCTCCTCTGCCACGAGGACAGCTCAGGTCCTCCTCCTACACTGACGCTTCCCTGACAACACCTGAATGGCAACCTTCACGTTTTCCTTTGTCTAACTGGCACTTCCCTTCGCTCCTTTCTCATACTACCATCTTTGGCTTACCTCAAAATTGCGTAAAAAGCAGCTTCTCAAAAATTTTTTTTTTTTTTGCCTGAATCACCCAAAATTACTGTGAAGGAAGTATTAAAAAGAAATAAGTCTAAATCTCTGCAGTGGGCCTATTTACTCTCCACCAAAAAAAAAAAAAAAAAAAAAAAGAGGAAAACAACTTTAGTAAAGCACTACAGTCTCGTTGTTGGTGTCCTTATATAAGTTGAGAAATATTAGCATATATCATCTTTTGAAAGTTTTATAACAGACACATGCATCTCACAAAGCAAGGAGCATTATAAAAATACCTATTTACATAGGTTTCTTACAGAAAGTCAGAGTAACTATCCAGACAACCTTCCATGGAAAACAACTAGGAATGTTGGACAGCATATTTTAAAACTATTAACTGTATGTATGAGTAGGCAAGAAAGTAAGAAACACTTCGATCTCAAAATAATCAGAAAGGACATTGCAGCCCTATAGCCAGGGGTTACTTGGAAAGCATCTGCTGAACCAGGTGAACCTAAATTCTAGTGTTCTGGCCTCATAGGATTTAGGGGACGAAATGCAAATTGCAGTCATGAAAACAAGTTGGCAAGTTGAGCAGGGCAGCCCATAAAACCAGAACTCTAACAGGATAAGTCCTCCCTCCAGTCATAAGCAGGAAAATTTCCTGCCTAAGACTTCACCGGGGGAACAACTCCAGCTGTTTCTCCAGTGCACACTGACAGGAAAATGGGTACTTTGTGGGATATACACAGAAGGACACGCGACAGAGCAACTGGAAACAACAGACAACAGATGGATGCAACATTGTGGGTGAACTCACATATAATGACAAGCAAAAGAATCAGGCACAAAAAGGCACATGCTGTGTAATTCTATTTACATAAAGAACAAAGATGAGGGCAGCTCATCTATAGAGAGAGAAGTCAAAGCAATCCACTGCCCTTAGAGAGGCTGGCTTCGAGACTGCGGCTATTTAGCAAGCTATAAACAAGCGTGTGTTTTGAAATGTGAGAGCAGGATGTCTGTCCACTTGTAGCATTTGTTCAGATACGTGTGTGTTTATATATATTACATAGTAATTATGAGTATATATTTCTTTTTTTAAAGATTTTATTTATTAGAGAGAGAGAGAGAGAGTGAGCAAGGAAGAAAGCATGAGCAGGGGAAAAGGGCGAAGCAGACCTCCCGCTGAGCAGGGAGCCCAATGTGGGGCTGGATCCCAGGACCCTGGGATCATGACCTGAGCCCAAAGTAGACACTTAACTGACTGAGCTACCCAGGAACCAAGTATATATAATTTCAACTGTAAATTTATTTATATAGCTATATATAATTACATATATTTAGTTTTATATAGTTATGTATCTTTAACTATATAACTAAAATGATGTCACATAATCATATATATAATTACAGATATACACCTTATGCTCCTAGCCTCTCCATAGAGTGGTTATAGAGCCTCTGAAGCAGCCTCTCGCTTCAAATCTCTTGCAGACTTCTGGCAATTCTAATCCCCTAGAACACAGCCTGAAATTCTGAGCGAGCGACCTGTTAGCACCCCAGGAATTAAGGTCCAAGGGTGGCACGATGAAACGCATGAGGTCTGCACACCAGTTGCACAGACACATGGGGGAACGGAATGGCGGTGAGCAAAAGGCTTCTCCCAAAGTCATTCTCGGCAGCCATCTGCCATTTGCTCTCAGTGGATGTCAGTTCCCAGAAGCCAGTGCGGCACCACCCATGCCTCACAAGAGGCGGGAGAGAGAGAAGGGAGCATCTCTCCTATGTGATGGGAGCCAGGGCCTGTGTTAGAGAAACAGAAGAAAGCAGCCCCAGAACCAGAATCCTCCTCTGACAGCATAAACGGGGGCCCTGAGGGCAGGAGGGAGCGTGTGCCACACCGCAGGTATGTAGCTCACACTGTAGGTCAACCTGGGCACGCAGCTGTCTGACCAGCTCGGCCAAGCAAATACTACAAGTGGACTTCATGCTTTCAGATTTCAAAATACAACGCTGCGGAAGGTTGATAAAGAAATGATGAAGCTAACCCAATTTCCAGCCGTGTGTTTTCCCCAGCTACTTTCAAAGCCCCAGCTTACCTAGAGCTTTCACAGTTCATTTCCTCACAGGTACTTTTGTGACTTCATCAGAAATGACTGGCTGATGGGCTCCCTTGTGAAAGTGCCCCATTTGGACAAGTTAAATGAGTAAACCTGGTTAAAAAAATATACTCATCAAGAGCCTCCGGGCATAAGGTACGATTTCCAAGAGCCCAAGCATTCTTGGCTACTTGTAAGTACTATTGGAAGGCACTCAAAACCAATACTCCATTTGCCTGATCTTCAGCAAAGAAAACATCGGCCTGTGTGAGCTAATGTGGATGTTATTTTAGTATTAGCTTTGCTGCCATTTCAGGGTAGCTAATACCATTGTCCTCACCTCAAAGCCTTTGAACTGAGATTTAGGAGGTGAGCAGGCTGCAAAGCTTGTGACTCTGAGTGTGGCTCCAGAAAAACTCACACAGTAGATCTGGCTAGGTCATGCAGAAGACTTTCCCTTAACTCACTAGGTATTTGGATCATGGGGAGAGTTGAAATATCGGTAGAGGCAGCAGAGGCTGGCTTCATGGGTGTGCAACCTGGGCAGTCACCAGGCCTTCGTGGCTGAGTACAAACTTCCCCGCAACTAGTTTGATACTCTGCTGTCGCCGTCTCAAAATTCTTAAGCCTTGAGCAAGGGGCTCTGCATTTTCACTTTGCGCTGGGCCTCCCAAAGTATGTGACAATCCTGGAGACAGCAGTGCGACCTTACTTTTACCCCCTCCCGAGACCTCGTTCTTCCTTACTGTCTGCACGTATGATACTGGCTGTTTATACTAAATTAAAATTTTAGTTTTTAGCAGCTGGAGGGGCTGGCACACCAGAAGGAGGAGAAAAAGGATCAGGGAACAGTAATAGGAGAAGATAGCATCAGAGGCGAGGGAAGCAGCGTCTGCCGTCTCCAGGAACTCTGTACAATCTACGCAACTCTTCTGCAGATCTAAGCTAATTCCAAAAGGGCTAAGGTCAGGTCATCATAAACTTACAAAGTTAAATCAGTATTTTATTTGAATTTTGAATTTTTATTTTTTTATTTAATTTTATTTTTTCAGTGTTCCGAGAGTCATTGTTTATGCATCCCAGCCAGTGCTCCATGCAGGGTCCAGGCCCAGCATGCAGCCCGGTGCGGGGCTTAAACTCGATGACCCTGAGATCAAGACCTGAGCGGAGATCAAGAGTTGGACGCTTAACTGACTGAGCCACCCAAGCCCTCCTAAAATTAGTAAACAATCAAAACCCTAAACAAAAAACAAGCCCCTTACACCTGAAAATGAAAAATGAAACAGAAACAGCATTCTTAAAAAATTACTGGATCAAAGAAAAATTAAAAATGCAAATTATAAACCTGACAATGCAATGCTACTGTTATTTTTAAAACTATTAAAAGATTTAAATAAAATGTTTAGTATAGCAAAACTATGTTCAACTATCAATAGTTTACTTTCAAACCAGCAATAACAGCAAAAATTAAAATCCTCTTTGCTATTGCCACACACACACACACACACACACAAAACACAATTTAAAAACCCTACTGGATTTGCATGAAATTCCTAGCAAAGGTAAATCTATAGAGACAGAAGGCAGACAGATAAGTACAGGGCCTGGGTCTGGGCACAGGCGTGGGGACCAACAGCAAACTAGTAGGAGGGAAATTCTTGGTGTGGTGGACGTGCTCCAAACTGGTTTGTGGCAATGACTGCACAAACTTACTAAACATCATTGATTTGCACACTCACCACAGGTGAATTGTATAGTATGCGAATTATGACGTCAATAAAGCTTTTCATTTTTTTATTTCTAAAAAAGAGCTATGAATCAATTTAGAAAGACATTTGCATTAGTAATATACATGTGTGCGAATGGGCTATAAAATTTTCTTAAAGGATGCTGTTCTGTTCTGTTTCTGGATGAAAAGATTTAATTTTGTAAAGACATCAGGGATGCCTGGGTGGCTCAGTTGGTTAAACGCCTGCCTTCGGCTAAGGTCATGATCCTGGAGTCCCAGGACCGAGTCCCGCATCGAGCTCCCTGCTTGGCAGGGAGTCTGCTTCTCCCTCTGACCCTCTCCCTTCTCATGCTCTCTCTCTCTCACTCTCAAATAAATAAAATCTTAAAAATTTTTTTTATAAAGACATCAGTCTTCCCCAAATTAATACATAAAAATAAATTCTTCTTGCAAGAAAGAAAGAGAGGAAGAAAGAAAATATAAGGAAAAGAAAAATCTTTCCCTCCCCACAAGGTGGGGCAGGAAAGCATCCCCAGGGGGGGAAGGAAAACATCACAGTGTGACCCTTGAGATCAGGGACACAGAGCCCGCCTAAGACTAGGGCTGAACCAGATCAATAGTAGCTTAATTCCCTTAGAAACATGTGAGGGTCTCTTGTGTGAACACACGGTAAGAAAGGCGTTACAGCGTACAGCAAGAATATTATTCCCTGTCCTGTGTCCAAGAAGTGCGCATTGAGCAGGGGAAAGAATTTGACCATGGCGAGAGGGGTAAGGCAAAGGGAGGGTACAAAGCTGAGATGGTCATCTCAAGCCAAGCTGGCTGGGAGAAGAACGTATCCTTTTCTAAACATGGAAAAAGAGAAAGAACGTGGGAGCAAAAGTTTAGGGCAAGGGGCATGTGGCAGCCGGAAGAGCGACTGGGAACTACAGGCTTGCTACTCACCAAGGGTGCTTGTCGATGTCTTTGGAACACGTAACTCTGAAGTCAGCACCCTGGGGTCCCTATTTGACAGAGGGAGCAACCAGAACTTCGAACAGTTAAGCAATGTTCCCAGGCTCAAGAAGCTGGCAAAGGGCAGATGCAGGGCTTGAAGCCATTTATTCATTCATTTATTTCTCCGTCAGTGATTTTTTGAGCATCAACCATGGCTTGGGCATTGTTCTGGGGACCAGAGATAGAGCAGGGAAGAAAACGGACGCCAGAACAGGTCTCTGCTTTCATGGAATGGGCATCTGAAGAGGAGATTAAGCACAGAGAGAGAACAGAAAAGCAACAGATAAATCAGTTTCTCAACCTTGGCACTCTTGGCATTTAAGGGCCACATAAAGCTTAGTTTTGGGGGCTGCCCTGTGCCGACAGGATGTTCAGCAGCACCCTGGCCTCTAGTCCCTAGAAGCAGTAGCAGCAGTCCTACTCCCAAGCTATGAGCGCCCAAAACAGCTCCTCCAGTGGTGCCCAATGTGCCCAGAAGGCCACACGGCTCCAGGCTGAGAAGTACTGAAACCAGCGAGCCTCTCGGGTAGTAATAAGGAGAAGTAAAATCAAATCAAATTGGATGACGGCTAGAGAGTGATGGGAGGCACCACTTTATACCGGAGGGTCACAGAAGCTCATTCCAAGGAGAAGTGGCCAAGTTGCGGACAAGTGGGTACAGAAAGTTCTAGGCAGTAGGCACAGCATGTGCCGAGGCTGTGAGATGTAAGGATGCTATGCTCGAGAGCGCAGCAAAAGCAGAGCGGCTGCTGTGAAATGACAGAGGACAGGTGCGCAGGACCTGGGTCATACGGTCACTTGCGTTCACTTTTTAAAAATGTAGTTGCTCTGTGGAGAGCAGTGTTGGGATTGCAGGAGAAGGAACTGAACTGTCTAGGAGAGAAACAGGAAGGGCTGGAAAAGGGCTTTAGTGGAGGGAATGAGGAGACATCGGACAAATCTGGCACATGGAGTACAGCGCTGAGAGGCCTGGTGGGTGGACCGCGTGGGAACCATAAGCTCCCTCACTCTTCGTGTGTCTGCCACGATGTGCCCCATTTTCCATGTTCCTGGAAGTCCACCCCTGCGTCCAACTGGGCCAGACTTGTGACATTCCTGCTTGCTTGGGCTCAGTCTCCGGTTCTTCACCCCTGTCTCTACCCTCATCTTCTAGCAGGTCATCCCTGACACCTGCCCAGGTCAGCTCCGTGTCTGGGCCTCATCTTCCCTTAGTCTCCCTGCCATTCCCTCACACCCACTTTCCCTCCAAACACTGCCAGTGTGGCGCACTGGGTTTGGTGCATAAACAATGAATTCTGGAACACTGAAAAGAAATTTTAAAAAATACCAAAAAAAAAGCTAAAGCTGAACATTCTGTTTCTGTGACTATAAAAACCCACTATGTCCATTATGAATGCCACAGAAGGGCCTAGAAGGTCCTCAGAGTCATCTTATGAATGACAGACATGGTAGAGGTAGGGGTCAGAAATGCAAAAAAAGAAGAATGACTTTCAGCTTAACAGTACGACATAGCAGCCAAGGAAGGAGATTTCAATGGTGATTTTTCTACTGCATATGCTGATGATGGGTTGCATCGTGTCCTCCCCCACCCCATCTCGCCAAGAATATATTCAAGTCCTGACCTCCAGTGCCTGTGACTGTGACCTTATTTGGAAAGAGGGTCTTTGCAGGTGTGATGAGTTCAGATAATCAGTGACCAGTGTTTTTATGAAAAGAGGAGCAGATCTATACAGACACAGATACACACAGGGAAGAAGGCCACGGGACATAGGAGGCAAAGGCTGGAGTGATATGTCCACAAGGGAAGGAACACCAAGGATCGCTGGAAGCCACTGGAAGCTAGTAGAGGCAAGAAGGGATCCTCCCCCTGGCCTTTAGAGGGAGCACAGCTCTGCTGACACTGATTTTTGACTTCTATACTCCAGAGCTGAAAAGAATAGATTTCTGTTGTTTTAAACCACACAGTTTGTGGTCATTTTTCTTGGCAGCCCTAAAAAACTAATAAAATGCTCACTTGGACAATTTAGGCCAAAAGGTGCATTTTGTCTACAAGTGAATTTTCTACTGCAAAGCTGTAAAGAGTATTTCAAAGATGAAGGTTAATGAGATCAAGAACTCCAGCAGAGTTTGACCTTCAGTTTGGTTAGCTCTGTACACCTGTGGCCTGATTAAACTGCCTTTAGCTGCACAACTGCTTTGCTAGATCCAGGCTCCTGGGGCCCAGGGCTTTCGTGCTGGGTTCTTTGTACAGTGAAATTCGATGTGTATCCTCAGGGCCTGGAAGCCCTAGTACTGTGGGTGAAAGTGCCTCAGGAAAGGCTGGACAAGCCTTTTCACATTCTGATTACTCTTTCCCACAAGCCATAAGCTTGACATAGTCCACACCTCTCCAAAAAAACCTGAGCACAGTCTTCTAGAAGTGTCACCCTTGCACCGCCCCTGAGTCAGCCTTGGCTAAATGCCCAGAGGTATACCAGGGTTTCTTGCCCAAGTCTATCCACAGCCTCACCTACTGGTGCTTCTCTGGGTCTGCATACCTCCTTCCCTACATCAGGTAAGTGTTTTCTTGTTTAAGTCTATTTCCATCTTCATCCAGTGGGAATTTAAACAGATACATCTCCCCAAATCATAACTGACTCAAGGCACTGTAGCTCCAGTGATAGAACACAGGACCACAAGAGAAACGTTTAGCCAGTAACACTTCTCTGTCAAGCTTTCAACTCATAGCCAGGGGACTAGGCAGGCCCCTTTCCTTAGTCATACAGAAGAATAGACACAGACTGAAAGGAACAAATTTATAGCATAAAACCAGCCAAGATATGTCAATTTTAAGACATGTTATAGCATGATAGAAAAGTTCTCATTGCAACACATTCCCTTCCAGGTATCATTGACCTCAACACTTCCCCCTCCCTCTTACTTTCTACTCTTCCAGAGTCAAAATTTTAAATATGTAGCTTTTCCTGGAATATGTGTGCACTGTTAAGAACTTTAGATACACAAATAAGCACAAAATCGTAGGGTAAGAATATAGGCATTTACGTGTGTGCACACAGATCAAAAGGCAATCAACCCATAAGCTCAATTTTAGGACTTGTCTTTCACTTAAAAATGTTTATGAACATCATCTATGGTACTAAATATTCTACAGCACTATCCTGATTGGTTAGACAGTGTTCCATAACAGTGGCATATATAATTTAAACAATCTACTATTGTCAACTGTTTTGATTCTTCGTCTTAATTAAAAAAAAAAAAAAAGCTGTGGGGTGCCTGGGTGGCTCAGTGGGTTAAAGCCTCTGTTTTCGGCTCAGGTCATGATCCCAGGGTCCTGGGATCAAGCCCCGCATCGGGCTATCTGCTCAGCAGGGAGACTGGTTTCCTTCCTCTCTCTCTGCCTGCCTCTCTGCCTATTTGTGATCTCTGTCTGTCAAATAAATTTTAAAAAAAATTTTTTAAAAAGCTGTGAAAACACATCCTTGAAATTTTGGCACACACCCAGGATTATTTCCACAGAATATATTTCTGGATGTGGACCCATGTGGTCTTGGGAATTAACATTTTTAAAACTTTTTTGATTTCTACTACAGAACTGTCCCCCACCCACACCAAAAGACTACATACATAAGCACCTCCAGCAGCATATCTTAGCATATCCCTACCCAATCACCAACATCATATATTACACATCGTTCATCTTTCTCAAATTTAACCAATGAAAAATGGTGACAAAGCATTTGTATATTGTGTGAAAGAAACTACACACACACACACACACACACATACACACAAAGAATGATATATCTAATTATAAAAACTAAAACTTAAAAGTTTCTAGAAGAAAACATCAGAGAATATGTTTCTGACTTGGGAGTAGACAAACATTTCCTAGGATGTGAAATTTGATAAATTTGACTTCATTACATTGAAAAAAAAGGAAAAGACCCCATTGTAGAAGTGAAAAAGACAAGCCACAGACTAGAAGAAATATGTATGAAACATATATCTAAAAGAGGACTTGTATTCAGATACATGTTTTAATAGTACTACTGATAAATAATGAAAAGAAACAGCCCAATAAAAAATGGAAAAAAGATAAGAACAGGAAAGTCTCAAAATAAAATACTCAAATGGTCAATGAACATATGAAAAGGTGTTCAACAAGGAAATGCATATAAAGCCATAGTGAGATTAACTAAAAGATCCTAGACAGTGCCACAAGACAAGAAAAAGAAATAAAGGACACATCCACAGGAAACAAAGAAGACAAATTAAATTTGTTCCCAGAAACCACAGTCATGTATTAATTATGTAGAAAGAAAATCCAGAAATATACCCCCAAAAGCTACTAGAACTGTAAGTGGATTTAGCAAAGTCTCAGGATGCAAGGTGAATATATTATACAAAAATAATTATATTTCTATTTGCTATCAATGAAGGGGGAACATAAAATTAGAAAAGCAATATAATCTAGAATTTAATCAAGATACATAAAGCACTCAGGGATGAATGTAATAAAATATAATGTACAATCAAAAAACTGAAAATCAAAAAATATTATAGAGAAAAGAAAAAAGAAATAATAAATCGATCTGTAAATTCAGTAATCCAAATAAAAATTCTAGCATCAGTTTTTGCAGAAACTGACAAACTTATTCTAAAATTGTGTAGGAATGGATACAAATTAGCTAATACATTTTGAAAATGAAAAACAAAATTATATGGTTTATATTACCTTATTTAAAGATTTACCATAAAGCTACAGTAATCAAGCACAGTCCTATTACATAAAGAAAGATATATAGAACAATGAATCAGAATAGAAAATTCTCAGACACTCACATAATCAATTGATTTTCAACAAAAATATCAAAAGGTAATTCAGTAGGCAAGAACAGAATTTCAAAAGATGTTGGCAGAACAATGTTTTTTTAAAAAAATGAAACTAGCCCCCTTCACGCCACACACACACACACACACACACACACACACACACACACACGCATGTGCACAATGGAATCATAGACCTAAGTGTAAATGTAAAAACTATAAAACATTTTGAAGAAAATGCAGAAGACAATCTGTGATCTTGTGGTCAAGAGATTTAGGATATAAAAAGTCACAAGCATAGACAAAAATAGTAAAAATTGGACTCCATCAAAATTAAAAACCCCAATTCTTTGAAAGGTATTGTTAAGAAATGAAAAGGCAAGACACAGACTAGAAGGAAATGTCCATAGTACTTATATCTGTTCCTAGAATATAACAAGAGTTCTTACAACTCAAAAATAGAAATGGCAAATTATCCAATTTTTAAATTTTTAAATGATTGGTAAGCACACGAGAAGATATTTATCATCATTAGTCATCAGGGAAATGCACATTAAACCATAATGAGGTACCACTATAAAACTACTAGAATTGAAACACTGTACGATTGGGGTATGGAAAACAAATGTTGACAAGAGGGTTGAACAAGTGGAACTCTCATACTTTGCCAATGGGAGTGTAAAAATGTGACAACCTTTTAGAGAACTGCATGGTAGTTTCTTAAAAAATCAAATACACACTTCTGGCCATTTTACTTCTCAATATTTACCCAAGAGAAATGAAAAAATATGCCCCCAAAAGAATTGTACATGATGTTTATAGTAGCTAATATTCATAACAGCCCCAAATGAAAACAACTCAAATGTTCATCAACCGACTATCGGGATATGTCCACACAACTGAATACGACTCAACAATAAAAAGAAACAAACTACTGATATACACAAGAATGTATGTGAATCTCAAAAATGCATTAAGCAAAAGAAGCCAGACCAAAAAAAGGTGCACATACCGTATGATTCCAATTGCGGAACAAAATAAGCCTAGTCTATAGGGTCAGAAAATAGATCAGCAGTTGCTGGTACAAGGGAGGAGCACTGACTGAGAAGGGCCAGGAAGGGACTCGTTGTGCTGATGGAAATATTTAATGTCTTGATTGTTGGGGTGGCTACATGGGTGGGTGTGTGCGTATCTGTGTGTGTAGATACAGATATATACATATATATGTGTGTCACATCTCATCAACCTATGCAGTTAAAAATGGCATATTTTCTCGAATGCTAATCATACTTCAATAAAGTTGATTTTAAGACAAATACAGAATAAGCTACAATTACATACCCACCAGTATGACTTACAGTACAAAGGCTGGCACGACCAAGTATCAACAAAAATATGAAGCAATTGGAACTCTTGTGCCTTGATGGAAAACTTTTTTGGCAGTTAAAATGAAATAAACAGCTTGCTTGTGACCCAGCAATTCCACTCCTAGCTTTATATTCAAAAGCAATGAATGCATATGTCCACAAAAAGATTTGTACAAGAATGTTCACAGAAGCTTTATTTGCAACAGCCGAATATTGGGAACTACCCAAAGATCCATCAACAGGAGAAGTGATCAACGATTGGGGAGCCTGGTGGTGGGTACTGAGGAGGGCACGTATTGCACAGAGCACTGGGTGTGGTGCATAAACAATGAATTCTGGAACACTGAAAAATTTTTTAAAAAATAAATATAATTTTTTTTAAATGGAAAAGGCCTTGGCTATAAAGGGATAAACTAACACTGCTCATGACGACTTGGACAAATCTCAAAAGCACGCGTTAAGTGAAAGGCACATAAAAGCACATATACTATGACTCCATTTATATGGGTTTGCAAAAACACACAACACCAATCTACATGGATAGAAATCAGAATGGTGGTTGCCCTTGGACAGGGTTGCCTGAGTACATTTTCTGGGTTGACAATGTTTTCTATCTTAATCTGGGAAATGGGTGTGTGCGTGTCTCAAAACTCATCAAGGTGAATAAGATTGGTACATTTTACTGCATATAAATTATACCTTGACAAAGCACGGAAAAGAAAAACCCAAAATAAAATTTAAAGTCAGAAAGATCTGAGGGCTGGAGAGTTCTTCAGAGCTTGTGTTCATTTGTACTTATTTTCATGTTTTCTTAGAGATTCCCAAGATGCTACATTTCAAGACTATTCTTTACCAACAACAAAATTCCTCTGAGAGCAAAGTGACACAGAGCTCTAGTCCTCTGAGGGCCTGAAGAAACAAAAACAGAAGGCTGCTGAGATGTGGAAGCCCAGAATCTTTGAACTCACAGAAGAAGGGATTCTAAATTGAGAAGCCAAACATTTTCTGTTTCCTAGCAGAAACACACACGCACGCAAAGAGCTTCAGGCAGGCAATGAGGCTACTGACACAGCAGTGTGGCCATCACAGAGATCTTAAAATGCATCCAGAATCAACTCAGTGCCCACTTTAAACAAATGCAGCTTTCTCCCAGAGTTACTCATAACAACCCGTGCACTCTGCGGTCACGGTTAATCTGACTTGGGGAGTCCCAAGCTGGAGAGCCCTGTGTGTCAGAGGGTTTCTCATACGCCGTTGGACAAACAGTGCTCGCCACACAAGCAGCAATGCATCGCCCATGGCGTTTGGCTGTTTCTGTCATGAAAGGCAAAGCTGCATGACCGCACAATCAGCAAGGGCCCTCCCAAACGAGGGCAACCTCACAGCCCAGCTCGTCACGCTGCCCCTGCGAAGATTCAGCGAAAGAGATCTCAAATCGGAGACGCGCAGTCACATGCTCGTCTGGGCAGGGTAGCGTCCCTCAGATCTACAGGTCCAGGGGTAACTTGTGTTGCTGAGGAAGCATCTGCAGATGTGTAATTTGGATTATAGGCAGGTACTGCGCAGCAGATGTAATCGATAAATTTTCAAATCTAGAGAAACTCAATTCAGGGCCAGCTTCCTGGGGGCACAACCTGTGCACAGGGCTCCATACTCCGAAGGGCTCTGAACTTGGCTGAATGCAGCTCAGCTGTTACCATCTCGAGATTCTTAACAATTTCTTCCAAAGGGGTATGGTGGTTTTTTTTTTTTAAGATTTTATTTATTTATTTGATAGACAGAGATCACAAGTAGGCAGAGAGGCAGGCAGAGAGAGAGAGAGAGAGAGAGAGAGAGAGGGAAGCAGGCTTCCTGCGGAGCAGGGAACCCGATGCGGGGCCCGATCCCAGGATCCTGAGATCATGTCCCGAGCCAAAGGCAGCAGCCCAAACCACTGAGCCACCCAGGCGCCCCAGGGGTATGGTGTTTTTATTTTGCGCTGGGCCCGAGGCAATTCAACACCAAAGGGATCATAGACATAAATGTAAGAGCTAAAACTGTAAAACCCTTAGCAGAAAACGTAAGAGCCAATTTTTATAACCTTGGGTTAGGCAAAGCCATCCTAGATAGAACACCAAAAGCAGGGCTTTTGGGTGGCTCAGTGGGTTAAGCCTCTGCCTTCGGCTCAGGTCATGATCTCAGGGTCCTGGGATCGAGGCCCGCATCGGGCTCTCTGCTCAGTGGGGAGCCTGCTTCCCCCTCTCTCTCTGCCTGCCTCTCTGCCTACTTGTGATCTCTCTCTCCGTCAAATAAATATATAAAATCTTTAAAATAAATAAAAAGAACACCAAAAGCATAAGAAACAAAAGAAAAAATATACTGGACTTCAACAAAATTAAAAACTTCTGTGCTTCAGAAGACACCATCAAGAAAGTGAAAGAAATACAACCTAAATAACGGGATAAAAATATCTGTAATCATATATCTGATAAGGAACCTGTGTTCAAAATATAAAGAATTCTAGCAACGCAATAATAAAGAGAACCCAATTTACAAATGTGCAAAGGATCTAATGGACATTTGTCCTCAGAGATGTACAAGTGGTCAATAAACTTATGAATAGATTCTCAATATCATTAGCCATCAAGGAAATGCAAAGCAAAGAAAAACCACAATGAGATATCATATCACCCTTACTAAGAGGGCTATAATCAGAAAGTTAGATACCAGCAAGTGTTGGCAGGAAGGTGGGCAAATTGGAACCCTCCCTTATACACTGCTAATGAGAACATAAATGGAGCGGTCACTTTGGAAAATGGCTTGATAGTTCCTCAGAAAATAGTAAACATAAAGTCACCCGTGATTCAGCAACCCCATTCCTGGCTATCCACCAAAGAGAAATGAAAACAGATACCTCCACAAAAACCCTTCTGTGAACGTTCACAGCAGCATTATTCGTGACAGCCCCAAAGTGGAAACGACACAAATGGCCATCAGCTGACGACTGTGTAAGCAAATCGTGGCATACGTAATAAAGTATCGCCCAGCAATAAAAATCGTGAAGTACTGACACATGCTACAGCATGGGTGAACCTTGAAAACATTATGCAAAATGAAAGAATTCAGAAATAAAAAAACGTATGTTGCGTGATCCCATTTATATGACATATCCAGAATGGGCAAGTCCACAAAGACAGACAGTAGATTAAAGGTTGCCTGAGGCGAGGTGAAAGCAGGGGTGGGGGTAGGGGGGCATGGGAAGTAATGACTAAGGGTGTGGGTGTTTTTTGGTGTGATAAAAATGTTCCAGTTGATTGTGGTGATGATTGTACTACTCTGTGAATATACTAAAACCCATTTAATTGTGGATTTTCAATGGGTGAATTTTATGGTTGTGTGAGTTATGTCTCAGCAAAGCTGATTTAAAAAAAAATAATGTCAAGGAATTATTAAAGTTTTAGCATGACAGCTGCTTCTTTTTTTCCTTCCTTCCTTTTTTTTTAATTAAATGAAGCAGGACACTCAAAAAGAAATCAGCAGTACATACGCTATAACCCATGCCCAAACTCCCCTCAGCCATTACATAAACAGAAATGTGAATTATCTGAGTCTCTTGGATAGCAGTGGCTTCCCATGATGCTGCCTCCTACATCTCTGTCCCCAGCTGTAGCTTCCCTAGGCACTTACACTCCCCACTGTCTTCTAACACAGTGGAAACACATTTTCAAAAGCTGATAAGCAATATTTTTTTCTTCTTTTTTGACTGGCTTTATTCGAACAACTCAAGATTCAACTGTTCTTTTAAGCCACGATAGTATTGGTGACCAAACTCTGAGAAAAATCATCCAAAGAATGAACAACATATCAAAGGTTAACTGCATCTGGTCTTTAAAAATACAAACTACTAGGACATCCCCTGGAGTGTTATTATTTACAGAGGATTTTTTTCCCTCTGCCTCTAATATTTTCATGGCTGTGCTGACTGGAGGCTTTCAGAACAGGGGCTACTGTGGAATGCTGGAGAATTCCTTCCCCAAGATCCTCTGCGGCTGTATGACTCAATTATTCCATTCCCATGAGCTTCTCTTAGGGACAGTAACGGTTTTGTTCTCACACCCAGGCACATCCACACACAACTGCATCAGGCCTTGAAAGTCCATGCCCATAGGATGAAGTTGGGGAAAGACACAAAAGCTGGAGAAAAGAAGGGTCTGAGGGAGGTGGGAGTAGCAGCAGCGCTGAAAGCACTGTGAAGGGGACAGTCTGAGTGGTGGGGCTGTGCGGAGTCGAGTAGAAACTGATCGGCCAGCAGAGCAGGGATTCCGTGGTGGAAGCAGAAGCTGAGCACACTGCCCATTAGTAATGGCGGGCATTTCCTTGGTGGGGTCCGGGTACAGCTGCCAGACAAAATACAAGATGCCTACTTAGATGTGAATTTCAGATAAAGAACACATACTTTGGTAGTATAAGTATATCCCAAATATTACACAGGATAGACTTACATTTAAAAAGTATTTGTTTTCCTTTTTTCTTTTTCACTTGTTCTCTGAAATTCAACTTTACTTGATACATCTGACAACCCTAATTCCAAAGGAAGAAAGTCTCAGGGTAATGCCGAATAAGGGTGAGAGGGCAGAGGAGAGTCTGAATAGGCCACAGTATTCTTCCCCTAGCACAGGAAAAAAGAGATGCAAATACTAAATTAACTCAATAAGTAATAAAGAATAAAAGAATTGTTGCATTAGATCTGACAAATTCCCACAAAGGTCATAGAGTTCCACCACCTGGAAGACATTTTCTGAAGTTTAGCAGGTGAAAACCTAAAACCCGGAGTTCCAGGAGGCCATTGTTCTAAGCCAGAAGTTCTCAACTGGGACAATTTTGGCAGAGTCTGGAAGACATCTGTCACAATGGGGGTGGCACTGGCATCAAGTGGGCAGAGGCCAGCAATGCTGCTAAATATCCTGCACTTCACAGGACCGATCCCCACAATGAAGACACGTCTGGCCCCAAATACCAATACTTCTTGGGGCTGAGAAACCCTACTCTCGGGGCGCCTGGGTGGCTCGGTGAGTTAAGCATCTTCCTTTGGCTCAGGTCATGGTCCCACGGTCCTAGAATCGAGCTCCACATCAGGCTCCCTGTTCTGCAGGGAGTCTGCTTCTCCCTCTCCCCCTGCTCCTTCCCTCTCTCTCACTCTTCTGTGTTCTCTCTCTCTCTCTAATACATAAATTTTAAAAAAGGAAACCCTACTCTCAGCTAAAAAGGGTCGTAGGAACCAAATTTGGCAGAGAGGAACCACACTAGAAGTCATCACTGACAGGGGGTACGCCAGCAGCTGCTGGATTGCAAGATGAGAGTTGGGCTGACTCCAGAAAGCTCCTGTGCAACCACTATTCCTGTTCACACATGACACCCCTCCTGAAGGGGCCCTAACAAGTTGAGGGAATGTGCAGAGGGCCGGTGAGAGGGTGTGCAAGAAGTTCACCTCCTCGCACTTACCTTCTGTTGGAGCTATCCCTCACACCCATACTGTCCTAGTTTGCTTGGCAACCACCAAGTAATGTCCTGTAAGAGATGTTCTCTGGGCTCTGCTCTTATCCACTCCCATCCCTTTCCCAGGATTTCCTCGGTAGCTCTGGAGTGCTCTTACTCCAAACAGCCAGTTTTGTATCTCCTGGCTGGAAGACCACATTCAGGCTTCCAGAACCATTTCTGCCTGCACATGTGGAGAGCATGAAGCACCTAGAAATTTACATTCCTTCCCCACGAGGTAGCGGCGGCAATCCTAATGGGGAGAGTGGCACTGAGTGGGACCGACCCTGTCCCCAGTGTTCCTCTCTGGGACTGAGCTCCAGTTACTCTCTGAAGAGGACTTGGCGAAACCTTGAATCCTTGTGGAGCCCACTTCCCTACTTCGACTCGCCTCCCTTACCGTTTTTTCCTGAGACTATTTCCCAATCTATTTTCCTAGTCTCGGACTCTGCAACTCAGGAATGTGACCAGAAGCAAAACTTATCCAGTGTCCTCAACAGACCTGAGGGATGAACATGTGGCCCAAATGGGCCATGGCAGACTTCAGCCATCCCCTTACCAACAACCTTCTGTACATATGCCCCCTCCTGCCCCATCAACAGAACCTGCAATGTGTCGGGGCCGCAAGCCAAGAACCCTTAGCTCAGGGAAAGCTGTCCTTTCCCTTAGCCTCACAATGTGAGTCCCCACTGCTCCAGCTACTCGTGGCAACCCCAACTTTTCATGCCAGTGACTGCTCTCAGAGTGGACACGTGACCCATTTCTGGCCAGTGGAATATAAAAATAAGTCTGCTAAGGTTTTTAAAATTATTGTTATTAATTTATTTCTTATTAGTCTCAGAGGTAGAATTTAGTGGTTCATCAGCTGTGTACTACTAAGGTTTTATAGAGTAGAGTTTTTTTTACTCCCCAAAAATAACAGTGTTGTGGAAAGAAAAACCCCTTTACTATCCTTCCTGTCTCCCTATGGCACTGAGGTAAAGAAGTGATGCTTGAAACACCAACAGCCATCTGCAACTAGGAGCATAAATTCAATAGATTCATAACACGCGGCCCAGTTCGTGATTTCACCGAGTCCCCAAAGCAACTTGAGAGCCCCTCACCTTTAGATTTCTAGATCTGGGAAACAACCAAACATTTTGTTTCCCCTTAAGCCACTGCTGATGACTCTTTAGCTTACCAATGAAAGAGTCCTGAGATGAAATCCAATCACAGCCCTCCCATAAGATCGGTTAGGAAATTAGATGCTTTCATAGAGCTCCACTCCCTTTGGGACTATGAGTTCTAAGGATCGATGTTTCTTTTGGCCAATGATCACTTTCTATGGCTACAGGGAGAAAGACTTCTGTAGTAGGAGAAAGCAGACCAATCAGGGAAGGAAACAGCTGAAAGACTGGAACTATAAAAAAGTTAATTCTTAGAGTGACACTAACTTCAGCTTCCTTATCCGTAAAGGCAAGATAATGATTCCTACCATGCAGGACTGTTAAGAGAATTATTTGAACTAACATTTGTGAAGTGCCTGGTTCCACTTCCCTAAATTTAAAACCCTTGGATAATGAGGTATTCCAGCATTATCTGCAAAGAAGCTTAATACTGTTATTTGATAGTGTCTGGGTTGCATCCTAGAAGTCCGTGTGCCTGAGCTTGAAAACTGGCTTTCCTTGAAAAAGACTTGGGTACCTGATCCAACTTTGCCTTGGTTTCTGCAGCAGCTGGGCTCAGAGATGACAAAAGGGCTGGGGGGAGGGAGGAAGGAAGGAAAGGAGAAAGAGAGAAGTGAGGGGAAAAGAAGACTAGGGAGAAGGACGGGTTGGGAGGGGGTGTATACTGGATTGGAATTCCAAAAAATTTATAGATCTTTAACTCGAGAATCTGTTGGGCTCCAATCCATTAAAAAAAAAATCTTAAATTTATAACTGCTTCCTATCATATAAACCTTCTTCAGCATTTAATTTTCAATATTACATTTAACACTCAAAAATAAAAAAATATTAAATAGGAAGTTTTGGGTTATTTAAATTCTAGCTAACTAACATATAGTATAATACTGGTTTCCGAAGTAGAATTCAGTGATTCTTCCCTTACATACAACACCCGATGCTCATCATGACATGTGTCCACCCAACACCCATTGAGACCACCCCGCGCCCAGCTCCCTCCATCCACCCTGCTTGTTCTCTATCGTTAACAGTTGCACGTCTACTTCCCTTTCCTCCTTTCTTTCTTTCTCTTTTTTTTCCTCCCCACATGTTCCTTTGTTTTCTTAAACTCCACATCCTTTTTTTTTTTAAATTTCAATTCAATTAGCCAACATATAGTACATCATTAGTTTATGATGTTGTGCTCAATGATTCATTATTTGCGTGTAACACCCAGTGCTTATCAGATCACGTGCCCTCCTTAATGCCCATCACCCAGTCTTCTGTGTGTGTGCTCTCTCGCACACCCCAGCCCCCTGCCCACCTTCCTTTCCACAACCCTCAATTTGTTTCCTCGAGTCAAGAGTCCATCATGGTTTGGCTCCCTCTCTGATTTCTTCCCATCCACTTTTCTCTCCTTCCCCTATAGTTCTCCGCACTATCCCTTATACTCCACATGAGTGAAACCATATAATTGTCTTTCTCTGACTGACTTATTTCACTTAGCATAATCCCCTCCAGTTCCATCCCCATCGATGTAAATGGTACGTATTCTCCTCCTTTCTGAGGGCTGACCGAGAGTCCACTGTATATAGGAACCGTGCCATCTTTATCCATTCATCGGTCAACGGACACCTCAGCTCCTTCCACAGTTTTGTTTTGGTGGCCATTGCTGCTATGAACACTGGGGTGCTTGTGCCCCTTCTTTTCACTACATCTGTATCTGTATCTGTGCAATCGCTGGGTCGCAGGGTAGCTCTATCTTTAATGTCTTGCGAGATCTCCATACTGTTTTCCAGAGTGGCTGCACCAGTTTGCATTCCAACAGTGTAAGATCCATCCCTTTCTCCGCATCCTCTCCAACATTTGTTGTTCATTTTAGCCATTCTAACTGGTGTAAGGTGGGATCTCAGTATGGTTTTGATTTGTATTTCCCTGACGGCAAGTGATGGGGAGCATTTTTTCATGTGTCTTTTTATTATTTACATTTTACATTTGAGAAAACAGAGGCTCAGAAAGATTATGTAAATTGCCCAAAGTCACACAGTGGAGGAGGTGAACAGGGATTCAGTCCAGGTGCATCCAAGTCTATAGTCCTGCTCTTAGCCATTTTTACACTAAATGCCACTGAAGGCCAGGTACTAAAAATGAAAAGAAACATAACACATCATTTAGAGTGGCACGAGTGAGCCAGTGACATTTACCTCAATTCTGTACACTTGAAATCCTTAACATAAACAAAATAAAACAAAATGAAATGCAACATCTCCTTGTCTGAAAGTTCACAGGCTATGGTGGAGAGAGAACATAAATACATAATTTCAGTGCATGGTAATTGGTCTAAATAAACTCATGGGACAGCCACTGGAAGTTTCATAGAGAAAATGTTCTTCATTACAGGATGAGTGATGATTTATCAGGGAAAGGTCTTAGAAAAGAGGGAAGGAAGAATGAAGCCTTCCAAAAAGGCATGCAAGGCACACGGTGTCTTGAAAGAGGTGAGCAGCTGAATGCATTAGAAGTAAAATTGTACAAAATGCCATTTAACTTCTAAAAATATTCTGACTACGCAATGTTAGTCTTCCTTCTCAGCCCCTGAGGCAGTTCTTAGTCATGAAATAAATATTATTTTTAAAGATCCATATACCTTCTCTCTTTTCCACGTACATAAGTAAAATAAACTTGGAAACTGTATAATACTTTGTAATATTTTTATGTGATTTTAAAGGAAACCAGTTATAATAAACCTAAAAGAAAACATGATTTCATAAACTGCGATGCCTGTTTACACTGCTCGCGCTCCTTCTGATGACCTAGGCTGGAGGCAATGCGCAAGCTGCTACATCTCTCCAGTTTGCAGGTTTAAGAGGAAGGGATTTTCCCACAAGAATTTAGCTAGCTGGTGAAAGGATGAGAATACCATCTCCTGACCCCCAGGTGCATCTGGTTGGTGCCTTACTGCCTCTTCTCTACAACTCACTCATACCAATCACAGAAGCGGTCCTCAGTTCTTTCTGTTTATGAGTAGAAGTAGCTCTACTGAGCAGATGTCTTATTTGTTAGCATTCTGATTCACAGACAGAAGTACCAATTGATTTTGATCTCTGTACATTGAAATCACCATTAGGCATACTATTAAGTCTGCATAGGGGATGCGGGCAGAAGTCTTGGGAGGCATGAAATGTGAGCCCAACACAAACATACAAGATACCTCCTAATAAGGAAAAATGATGCTTTGGCCGTTCCCTTGCAAGGATAAAAAGGCTGGGCTATAGTGACCTGAAAATAAACTTGCCCAGATGTTATGTTAGGTCAAGTAGGAAACCCAAAACAATCAGTGGGTTACCGTGGGTGAATTCTAAAAAAATAAGTCAAGTGAGTTTAAGAGATGAAGAAATTTTTCTCTTTTAAGATTTTTTATTTTTTATTTGACAGAGTTCACAAGTAGGCAGAGAGGCAGGCAGAGAGAGAGAGGGAAGCAGGCTCCCCGCTGAGCAGAGAGCCCAACGTGGGGCTCGATCCCAGGATCCTAAGATCATGACCTGAGCTGAAGGCAGAGGCTTAACCCACTGAGCCACCCAGGCGTCCCAAGAGATGAAGAAATTTTTAAGGGTGTTAGGATTTATTTTGGGGGGATGAACAAACCTTAGATCTCCATGTATTCATTGTTCATTCATTCACTCATGTATCCATTCAATGGACAATCTTTGAGTGTCCGTTACAGAGAAGAAATTTTTCTAGGCCTTGGTAAAATACCAGAGAACAAACCAGGTTAAGAGCAGGAAACAAACAATGGAAGAGTAAATCAATTATAATTTCACATAATGAGAAATGCATGAAGAGCTTCCTTTCCTCCTTTCTTTCTTTCAAAATAATCTAATCCAAGAGCCATGAGGTGGGCTGTGCAGGATAGGGATGAATCTGCACAGGGCTGGGAAGGGGTGGTAACCCAGCACAGCAGAACACAAGTAGTTACGGTAAGAAGAACATTGCTCAAGGTGGCCTGCTGCTGGAGGTTAGAGCCCAAGTGGCATGAGGAAGGCATCCACACAGAGAGGCAATGGTACTGGCCTGGTATAGGCCTGTGGCACCTGAAAGGGATGAATAGAGTGTCCATGTGCCACACGTAGGAAGTGACAGTGGCAGCAGCTTGATGTGGTGTTTTGGAGCCTGAGACAGAAAGAGGCAGGCTGGCGCGGGATGTGGGAGCCCAAGAGAAATGAGAAAGATGTCCACGTACAGGTGTAAGAGTTGGTGGTGACAATGGAGAAATGCATACATACAGGGGGGACTGATTGATCCATTATGGGTATATTGATGGGGAGAGGACCAAATTCCTCACGGTCAGAGAAGTGAGGGGAGAAAACTAGAATTACCCATGTAGTATTGGATTGTAACTGGAAATACAGGTGTGTAGCCATGATTTTTAATATAAAAAGTTGATGTATACATTAACAACAAATTTTCTGAAAAAGAAATAAACTGACCCCCATTTACAATAGCATCAAAACTAATAAAACACTTAAGAATAAATGTAACTAAGGAGGAGAAAGAGCTCTACTCTGAAAACGACCACGCATTGATGAAAGAAACTGAAAGACACAAATAAATGAAAAGGTATCCTATGTTCTGGAATTGGAAGAACTGATATTATTAAAATTTAGGATTTTGGATTTTAGAATCTATAAATACTACCAAAAGCCATTTATAGATTCAATGCAAGGATTGACAGGAATGTCAAGATTCCAATGGCATTTTTTTAAAGAAGTAGAAAAAAACACTCTTAAAATTTTTATGGAACCACAAAAGACCCCGAATAGACAAAGAAATCCTGACAAACAACAACAAGGCAAGAAGCATCACACTTCCTGACTTCAAGCTATACCATAAAGCAGTACAGTATTGCCATAAAAACAGTCAAATAGACTAAGAGAATAGAACCAGGAGCCCAGAAATAAATCTAAGCATATACGGTCAACTACTATCTGACAAGGGAGCTAAGAACACTCAATGGAGAAAAGACAGTCTTTTCAAAAAATAGTGCTGGGATAACTGAATAGTCACTTGTAAAAGAATGCAACTGGACTCATCTTACACCACCACTCACAAAAACTACCTCCAAATGGATCAAAGACTTAAATGTAAGACTTGAGAGCATGCAGCTTTTAGAAGAAAACACAGGAATAAAGCTCTTTGACATGGGTCTTGGTAATGATTTTTTGGATATGACACCTAAAGCACAAGCAACAGAATCAAAAACAAGTGGGACTACATTAAACTGAGAGCTGCTGCACAGCAGAACCCATCAGCAAAGTGAAAAAAAGACCTATGGAATGGGAAAAAATATCTGCAAATCTTTATCTGGTAGAAGACTAATATCCAATATGTATATAAAGAACTTGTACAAATCAATAGAAAAATGATAATAATAACCCAATTAAAAAGTGGTCAAAAGACCTAAAGAGAGATTTCCTCAAAGACAGGTCAACTGGTACATGAAAATATGCCCCATGTAAATAGTCATTAGGAAAATACAAATTAAAACCACAATGTGATATCTTACACCTGTTGGAATGATCATCATCCAAAAGATAAGAGATCACAAATGCTGGTTTGGACGTGCAGAAAAGGGAACACCTGCGCACTGTTGGTAGGACTGGAAATTGGTACAGCCACTATGGAAAACAGAATGGAGGGTCCTCAAAAAATTAAAAACAGAACTACCATTTAATCTAACAATTCCACTTCTGGGAATACATCCAAAGGAAACAAAAACACTAACTTAAAAAGATATTTGTACCCTCATGTTCATATCAGCATTGTTATATGAACAATAGCAAACACACAGAAACAACTTAAGTGACCATTGATGGATGAATGGATAAAGCATTTGTACACACACACACACACACACACACCAATATTATTTATCCATAAAAAAGGAAATCCTACCATTTGTAACAACATGGATGGCCCTGAAAGCATTATGCTAAGTGAAATAAGTCAGAGAGACAAATACTGTATGTTCTCACTTTTTTATCTAAAATAAAAACTCCAAAGTTATAGAAAAAGAGATCAGACTTGTGATTTTCAGAGGTGGAGGGGAGAGGGACAGGGAATTGGAGGAAGACAGCCAAAAGATACAAACTTTTAGTTATAAGATATGTAAGTACTAGGAATGTAAAGTACAAATGATAACTCTAACACTTGTATGATGTACAGGAAAGTTGTTCAGGGATTAAATCCTAAGAGTTCTTATCACAAGGAAAAAAATGCCTTTTCTCTCTCTTCTTTTTATTGTATCTATATGAAAAGATGTATGCTAGCCCAACCTATTATGGTAATCATTTCACAATATGTGTAAATCAAACCATCATGCTGTATGCCTTGAACTTATCCAGTAATGTAGATAAATTATTTCTCAATAAAAGTGGGAGAAGACTAGACAGAGAAGTAAATGCACATGTAAATGTAAGTTGGTGTACATATATGCATACATAGAATCATACATATATTCCCCTGGGTCTGCCCACTGAAGAGGCCTAGGGGTTATGACTCTCAATAGCAATGAGTATATCTGTGTTGAGATCTTGGTTTCTTTCTTATTTTTTTAAAGATTTTATTTATTTATTTGAGAGGGAGAGAGAACACGTGCGGGGGAGAGGCAGAGGGAGAGAGAAAGGGTGAAGCAGACTCTCCACTGAGCAGGGAGCATGATTTGGGGCTTGGTCCCAGGACCCTGGGATCATGACCTGAGCCGAAGGCAGCTGTGTAAATGACTGAGCCACCCAGGCACCCCTGAGATCTTGGTTTCTAAATACCATTTTATACGAACAGAACCAGGGGCTTATTCGAGCGCTAGAGCAGGAAAAGTGTATGATGATCCTGGAACATCTTGTTGGGCCACAAAACAAGTAAGTGTTCAAAGAATGATGGGGACTACTGGAAGGACACCAAAAGGGTCTTGAAGGGACTCCCACTATAGGTTTGTCAGATTCAGCAAATCAAATCAGAGAACACCTGGTTAAATTTGAATTCGGGTAAACAGTGACTAATTCTAGTATGTCCATGCAATATTTCGGATATGCTTATATTAAAAAATTATTTATTGTTTATCTGAAATAGAAATTTGGCTAAGTGTATTAAGAAATTTGGCTGTGTCTTATCTGACAACCCCATCCTACTGCTAAGTATAGGGACTCTTTGAGCATCAAAATAAATGAGAGTAATGGGGGCACCTGGGTAGCTCAGTCAGTTAAGTGGTTACGTGTTGGACTCTCGATTTGGCTCAGGTCATGATCTCAGGGTTGTGCAATCGAGTTCCCCATTGGCTCTACACTAGACATGGAGCCTGCTTAAGATTCTTTCTCCGTCTTCCTCTGCCCCTCCTCTGTCTCTCTTTCTTCCTCTACGAATGAATGAATGAATGACAGTAATGGATTACAACCCACTGAATAGAATAGGAATCCATAAGACTATCATGATATAAATAAATAGTAAGAGTATAAAGCATTTCCCTATGGTGGAATACCAAATAGTATTTGCTGAAGGTTTCATGGAGTAGAAAATTATCATCTGGCAATTATCACAGTAATAATTTAGCCAAGAAATGTCAACAGATGCTGAAACTAGTGGGTAAAAGTTTGATGAGGAATGGAATATTCACAGCTCCTCAAATGCGATGTTCCTGATGAAAATCAATGACCCGAATCCAGTCATGAGGAATCATCAGACAAACAAAAATTTAGGGACATCATATAAAACAACTGGCCTATATTCTTCAAAAATATCAAGGTCCTTTTTATGAGGCCAGCATCACCTTGATCCCAAAACCAGACAAGGATCCCACCAAAAAAGAGAGCTATAGACCGATATCCTTGATGAACACAGATGCGAGAATACTCAACAAAATACTAGCCAATAGGATTCAACACTACATTAAAAGGATTATTCACCACGACCAAGTGGGATTTATTCCAGGGCTGCAAGGTTGGTTCAACATCCGCAAATCAGTCAATGTGATACAACACATC
>NC_081575.1:116403921-116428162 GCF_022355385.1 Mustela nigripes | reverse complement strand
GACTCTTAATCTCACAAAACAAACTGAGGGTTGCCGGGGGCAGGGGGTTTGGGAGAAGGGGGTGGGATTATGAACATTGGGGAGGGTATGTGATTTGGTGAGTGCTGTGAAGTGTGTAAACCTGGTGATTCACAGACCTGTACCCCTGGGGATAAAAATATATGTTTATCAAAAATAAAAAATTAAAAAAAAAATATCAAGGTCCTGGGAGCACGTGGGTGGCTCAGTCATTAAGTGTCTGCCTTCAGCTTAGGTCATGATCCCAGGGCCCTGGGATCAAGCCCCATGTCAGGCTCCCTGCTCAGCGGAGAGTCTGCTTCTCCCTCTCTCTCTGCCTCTCCCCCTGCTTGTGCTCTCTTTCTCTCTCTCTCAAATGAATAAATATTTTTAAAAAATATCAAGGTCTTGCAAGTCAAAAAGACTGAGCAGTTGTTTTAGATTGAACGAGATTAGAGAGACCTGACAACTAAATCCATCTCATGGTCTGGACGAGAACTTTTGATATAAGGGAGATTATTGGGACAGTTGGTAAAACCTGCAAAGGGCCTGGGGACTAACTAGAAGTAATGTATCAATGCTAATTTCCCAATCTGGGGGATTATGTTATGATCATTATTTGCAGGAATGACACACTAAAGTACTAAGAGTGTTGGGGCATCACATTGGCAACTTGTTCTTAAGTTTGAATTTAAAGGATTTTTTTTTAAGTCACCACCATCTAAAGTAACATAAAATGAAGCAGAGGCTTTATTTTTTAAAATAGTAAAGTGGTTTGCCACACAGGCCTATCAACAGTGCATACTTTCTATACTTCTTTGTCTAGCTCAACCTACCACTTGATCATTTTATCAGATGCAAAATGTATGACACAGCCCCTGTGCGTGTGCTATGATCTTATCCTCTACGAAGGAGCTAGGGCTCATGCAGGGTGAGAGAAAACTACCGAATCTAACAATTTATGAGAAGTGCTAAGTGAGTCCCATGCTCGACAGAGACAAAACTGGATAAAGTCTTTGAGCTAGTATTTGCTTTCAAATACTTTGCGTGGCAAAGCTGGGTTTCTACTGAAGAACATAGGGAAAGAGAGGAAAAAAAGAATTTGAAACCAGACAGGGAAGAGCCTGAGATGCTCAAACAACAGCAATCCATCAAAAGTCTCAAAGGAGAGCAGCCCTAATTAGCTGCTGGGTCCCAATTAGAAGATGACTGTGTCTATCCAGGTGTATGATAACAAGAGTCAACTGGGGTGAGTAGTGACAGAGGGATAAAATGGAGAGAATGGAGGCTACAGAAGTTTAAATGGAAACAACAACAACAACAACAACAAGCTTGATCCTCTTTGGTCTAGAGCACAGGTCAGCAAATGCCTTCTGTAAAGAGCCAGCTAATAAATATTTTCAGCTTTGTAGGTCAGACAGTCTCCATAGCAACTACTGAACTCTGCCTTTGTTCTGGAAGAGCAACCATACACCATACTTAAAAAAACAGGCATGGCTGTGCTCCCATAAAACTTTATTTATAATAATGAGCAGGTGGGTCAAATTTGGCCCATAGGCCAGAGTTTGCTGACCCCTGGTTGGGGGCTCTGATCCACAGAACTTTTTAAAAGCCAGCAAAGGAAAGTCTCTTGCTCCAGTTGGATGCAACATGGGTGAAATAAAACTGATAATGTTATGGTGAATTCCGCCTCCTTCTGGCTTTTCTCCTCATTTCAGTAGTCTGACCAATCCTCAAGTCACCTGAAGTCAAAAATCAGAGAGTTACATGGAATTGGAATTGTGCCAAAAGCCACATAAGTTAGAAGAAAACTTGGAGCCCCAGAAAGGAACACCGCTCAGCTGACACCTTGATTAGAGCCTTGTGAAACCCTGAGCAGGGGACCCAGTTACGCTTGCCTGAACTCCTGACCTAGCAGAACTGTGAACTAATAAATATGTGGGAGGTTAAGCCTCTAGCTCCATGTTAATACGTGATGCAGCAATAGGAAATGACTATAAATGATTAGGAACAGGGTGTCCCAGACGTTGGTGGTGTTTCAGATGGCAGCTCGTGTCCAGATCTGGTACTGGTCACCAGTTTATGTCTATTCATAGTCTTTAGAAGACTCCAATGCAGAAATGCCTCAGATATTACTAGCTTTTTACATTTTCTTCTTGCTTTTCAAATCACAGGTGGGAGGTAGACAGAAACCATAGCAAAACTGTTTTAATGAAGCTCTAATTTGACTTAACTGTGGACAGGAAGACTATTTCTAGTCTATCAAAATGGAGACAACAGAACGAAAAACCCCAACAATTTTTCAAAAAGAAAAATATCTCATGTTGAAACTGTAACACCAAAGAAGAGCGAAGTGCGAGAAGGAAGCCGTCAGGGTCAGAACTGAAATGGGCATCACGTTATTCTGCAGCCATCCCCTCTCTTCTGACGTATGTCAACAGTGTAAAAGCAAGCCAGCAACAGACTTCAGAGGAATTTAGACTTTTCTCCAGTTCTTGGAAAATGGAATACAATGTACTGTGTATCATCCTAATTACCCTTGTTATTTAACAGCATAACAAAAACAGGACAAATGAACAGTTCCTTCCTATATGATTTTGGAGAATTACAAACCAAACATTGCACATAAGAATGCAAGTTTCTGTACCAGAAAAGAAAGGCTAAAAAAGGAAACCCTAATCACTCACTCAAAAAGAACTAATACAGGGGCGCCTGGGTGGCTCAGTGCGTTAAGCCTCTGCTTTCGGCTCAGGTCATGATCTCAGGGTCCTGGGATCGAGCCCCGCATTGAGCCCCGCATCAGGCTCTCTGCTCAGTGGGGAGCCTTACCCCCCCCTCCGCCTGCTTCTCTGCCTACTTGTGATCTCTCTCTTTCTCAAATAAACAAATAAACTCTTTAAAAAAAAAAAAAGCACTAATATATATTGGCCAAGTTCTATATATGCTGAACGTTCGATCAACAGTTAAACAGACGGAAAGGCTCAGAAGAGTAACTTTATGGGGAAATAAAGTATGCACTTGCCTCATGAGAGTCAAGAATCTATAATTCATGCATTTAAGTTATTATAGTTGGTTTTTTTAAGATTTTATTTATTTATCAGAGGGAGAGAGGGGGAGAGAGTGAGCACAGGCAGACAGAATGGCAGGCAGAGGCAGAGGCAGAAGCAGGCTCCCTGCTGAGCAAGGAGCCCGATGCGGGACTCGATCGCAGGCCGCTGGGATCATGACCTGAGCCGAAAGCAGCTGCTTAACCAACTGAGCCACCCAGGCATCCCTATTATAGTTGTTTTAAACAGAGGCATCTTTGTGGATGCCTCATGGATATGGGCAATAGTAAAGCACAGTTTTTGTTTAATGTGGTCCTATTTATGCTGAAAGAAACTGAGATAGAGAGGAGAGACTCCCTACAATTAGGCAGCTAGCCATCAAAATTTGTTCTCCACTTCATTGTAGAGTAGAATTGTAGCAAGGTATATGGCTGCCTCCCCACATTTCAATTCCTGGCCCTTCTGACTGTTAGGTAGGGCCATTCAACTCAGTTCTTGCTCAAACCTGCCCTTTAAGCTGAGGTATGTGCCTTCTTCTTCATGCTGTGTCTCATTCTTTCTCACTAGGTGGAATGGTGACCACCAGAGTGACCTGGAGGACCAGGCACTGAAGATGGCAAAGACACAGTGACTGGGGTTTCCAAATGACTGATGCTCTACAGCAGAGCTGCCCTCCAACCTAGACTACAGACATCAAACCTGGACATGAAGGAGAAATGAATCTCATTATTCTTTAAACTGCTTAATTAGGGTAGTCTCATCACATCTTAGCCAACCCTAACTTACATGCAGATTATAATGTGAAGAGTACATCACACAAGACACGTGTCTATATACGCACTGAAAATGTTTGCAAAGATATTCTACAAACTGTTAACAGTTGATTCTGGAGAATCAACATGGTGATGAGGAATGAGAATTACTCGGTGGATTAAAAGATTAGGGGCGTCTGGGTGGCTCAGTCGTTGGGCATCTGCCTTCGGCTCAGGGCATGATCCCAGGTTCTGGGATCAGGCCCCACATTGGGCTCCCTGCTCAGCAGGAAGCCTGCTTCTTCCTCTCCCTCTCCCCCTGCTTGTGCTCCCTCTCTTGCTGTGTCTCTCTCTGTCAAATAAATAAATAAAATCTTTTTTTTTTTTTTTTTAAGATTAATACATTTGAATCCTCTGGTCCACAGACCATCCCAAAAGCTCAGATTTGGTCACAGACCAAATTAGATGCACCTGACTAACACTTTGAATCTGTAGAGAGTGACACAGGGTTACAGGACAATGAGAGATTACTCATGCTGATGACAGTGGCACTGAGTCTAACAGGAGTGGCGGCAACCATCCCTAGGGAAGCTTCCTGACCTGACTGTTCTTTGGTGTGACCATGGTTGTGCTCTAAACTACCAATGGCATGGAGTATGAAGAGCAGGATCGTATTCCTGAGGGTGTCTGAGCCCCAGACAGGTTGGGAGATTGGGACAGAGCTCAGCTGTGGGGTCCAGATGTCATAGCAAGAACTGTTCAATAGAAAAACAAGACAAAGATGTGGGCAAATATGGTAAGACTTGGGCTCTACATTCAAATTTTTTAAAAATTAACAGAAATTCACATCAAATTGACAGAAAAGGGTATGTAAGTTTTCCCATACAAAACTATATGGCATTTCTTATATTAAACCAGAATTTCTCAATGGTATAAACCTTTGGAGTCGGATCATCTTTTGTGGCAGGGACTACAGAATATTTACCAGCATCGCTGGCATCTATCCACTAGACGTCAATGGCATGCCCTCCCTCCCCCATTGTGACAATGAGAAAATGTCTCCCCACACTAGCACATATACCCTGGTGGGGGGCACGGAATCCATTCCTCCCACCCAGGTTGAGAACCACTGCCTTAAGTGAACTAATAAAAATCATTACTTTCCCTCTACCTTTTCTTTTTCAAATTCCACAAAATGGTCAGACCATTTAGGACATAACTGAACACTGGCCCTGTCAATTAGTATGCCCGGACATGCTTTTTTTAAAATACGTGTATGACACAACACTGAGCATGGCAGTAATTATGGGAGATTAAAGAAGGATTAAAAAGGTCGCAGCAAATGGGCCTAATAAATATGACTCCATTCCAGCAGAATAAATACAAGCTTATTCACTTGAGTCCAGACCACCAACAGCAAATTATAGGATGGAGAGAGACATGATTTAGCTTCTGCAACTGTGAAAAGAAGTTCTGCTAGAGCAAACTATAACATGACTACCCGAAGGAGTGGTTCTCAGGAGTCATTTTGTGCAAATTCCTGACAGCTGTCTAAGTTGACTGGTCACAGGCTCACCTGTGGGGGGATAGTGACCAGGCTTTGAGGGACTCACGAGAAGGTCTGGATGCTTCATAACCTAAGGTGCTGTGGTCACAGTCTCCAGCTGTGATTACAGAAGAGATTGTTTTGTAACCAACCCACCATTTGTGTATTTATCTGGGGCCTTGTGCTAAAGAGGTAGGAGTTGAGGGTAGATCAAAGGCTCGTACCACTGCCTATTTTTCTTTTAATAATAATCTTCGCATATCTAAAGAAATGACTTCAATGATTACACGTTAATGGTTCATTAAAGAACCAGTAACTTTTGTGTGAAGTAAAGAAAAAACAGACAAATGTTTACAGATAAGACACCTGAGAATAAAGTAGCTTAGTAATTTCAATTTATTTAGTAAACATTGGAATAAAAATAAGCATAATGATAATAGGGAACTTTGGGCAGCTTCAGAACCTGTATTTGCATTTGTTTGTATAAGGATGTTTGAGTCAACTACAAACTGAATGACATCATAGCTCACTATATGCATAAATCTCTCAAGCAAGGAGAACAGAGAAAAGAGACAGCAGATTCAGCCATCACGTGATATAAGGGAGTACAGACACCAGACACGTGCCCTGAAGGAGTCTGTCCCTTATCACACATGCCTGCGATAGATCCTAGATCCGATAGAGATAGATCCGTACTGCTTCCTCAACAGCAAGTTCCCAACTCCCACCCTCTGCTTGCCTTCTCTTGCTGGCAGAGACTTGCCTCCTACTAAGGGCAAAATGCCAGGTCCTCACACGTACTTTCCCAGCTTCCTTTGCAATGTAAATACGGGCACGTGACCCCATGCTGACAAATGAGACCCCAGGGGAAGTCTGTCAGGAGACTTCTGGGAAAGTCTTTCTTTAAAAATAACAAACATGGAATGCCCTCTTTTATTCACTGAGAATGTGTCCTGAGAGACCCATAGGTTAAGGAACCAAGGGTGACCTCTGGCCGACTGCCAGTGAGAAACTGAGGCCCTCACTCCAACATCCCTTGAGAAACTGAATTCTGCAATGGTCAGGGTGAGCTTATAAATGGGCCCTTCTCCAGTCTGAGCCTTCAGATGAGACCCTAGCTTAGGCTGTCACCCTGACTGCGGCCTCATAAAAGACCCTGAAGTAGAGGATTGGACTAAGCTGTGTCTGGACTGTGAGGTAATAAGGCCACTGAATTAGTGGTGATTGGTTATACAGTAATAGATAACTAATGCAATGCCTATGTGAGATTTAAAAAAAAAAAAAATATCCTTCCTGCCTCGGCAATTTTCAGTCATGTCTTCTGTTTCACACAGCCAAAAGCAGCCTGGCTGATACAC
Organism: Mustela nigripes; assembly: GCF_022355385.1. Classification (NCBI taxonomy): domain Eukaryota; kingdom Metazoa; phylum Chordata; class Mammalia; order Carnivora; family Mustelidae; genus Mustela; species Mustela nigripes. The sequence continues at coordinate 116,421,462 of NC_081575.1, read as the reverse complement.
AGGGAAATTTCTTGGGCAGATCCTGTCTTTCTGTACTTTTAAATTTCATTAGCATAATAACAAGTGATTGCTTATTATAAGATTTATTATGCTATATCTATTATAACATTCCAAAAAGCTGCTGTGTTAACTTTATATTCAAACGAACAAGTGAGATTCACAGACTTATCATGTGTTCTTCATTAGCACTGACATTTGAGGGTGATTCATTTTGGTTAAATGCCTTCTGATTATCTTGAACTAGCAAAAAAATTATTACAGTTATTAATATCATTTTACGACATTCTTATGCAAACAGACAGCTTCTACATTTGTGTTACTGAAATCAAAGCAAAGAACTGGCTCCAAGTCCAGTGGGGGTGTCAGGGAAGAAAAACCAAAAGACTCAATTCAAGACCTGCCTCAAGACCTTCCTACTCATTTCACCTCTCTGAACTTCAATTTCATCACAACCACAGAATGGGTTAACAGTCACCTCACTGAATAAAGGGTAAAAAGTAAACCAAAGTTTGAACTGAAGTTATACTGAAGCATGTGGGGGAGGGTACGGTTTTAAAAAGGATAATATACTGTCCCAGCTTTCAAAGACCATTGTGTTGTTGCTGAAATAAAGCTATATATACATAGAAAAGGTGTCCCCAATTATTTCAGGCCGTGTTTTAAATAAAGCCAATTGGTAAAAGAGCATTTTCTGGAAGCATTTTAAAATGAACATACGTAGCTACATTTGTTCAGGATCTTAACAATTTCTGATAACGATTTTACGAACCAGGGGCACCGATCAACTGAGTAATACTTGGAAAGCAACTGTCCCTTTCCTTGTCCCAGTAACTAAAACAACATCCTGGAATGAGATATTTCTGTTGTTGTAATATTTTCTGGTTGTGTCTACAGGATGCCAAAACAACTAAAAACTAAAACATTCAGGCAAAGCACAAAGCAGGTACTTGGCACTTTAAAAATTGGTTGTTTGATTGACTTAATCTTTTCTCCCCCTAATGCATGGAGTCAAGCCGACTTCTGTGTGTAGACATAACCCTGGTGTTTATGGATGAATGCAGGGTCATTCATCTTTCTTCTAGTCAGTCACGCATTTGATCTGAAGACATTTCTGAAGTTTATTTACATTTATGAAAATGTTTTCTCAACCTCCTTTGGTAGTTTTTCTTTTTTTAAAAAAGATTTTTATTTATTTATTTGATGGCGAGAGATCACAAGTAGGCAGAGAGGCAGGCAGAGAGAGAGGGGGAAGCAGGCTCCCCGCGGAGCAGAGAGCCCGATGCGGGGCTCGATCCCAGGACCCCGGGACCATGACCTGAGCCGAAGGCAGAGGCTTAACCCACTGAGCCGCCCAGGCGCCCCTCCTCTGGTAGTTTTTATTCCTTCTAAACACATCATAGGTCTCTCTTTTTCTATTAATCTATTTATCTTCAAAATAGTAGTCCTGTGCTTCTCTACTTCTTTCCTTTTTTAAACAAAATGGTGTCTCCTCATTTTCCTTCTCAATGTCCTCCAAGAGCATGGGGTGGGGGGTGGGGGGGTGTCCTCCAAGAGCACAGAGCTTCCGAATCTTTTTCCAGTAACCCCTCTCCAGAGAGCAAGTGTTTCTCTGATGTTCAGGTATTCACAAAATGACTTGTTCTCTCACATCTCCTTGCAGCCGTGGGCTCCAGTTTCCCTGACCTCGGGTTCCCAATGTTAATGTCCTCATTCTTCATCTATCTCATTCCTTTTTTTTTTTCTTCCATCTCATTCTTACTGCCTGAAGGAACTCTGATCTCAGCCATTCCCAAGCACCGCTGGGTGCCAACGGGAAGAGGAAGCAGCACAGTGAAGGTCTGCCACTGGACAAATGGAAAGACTGTAAAATGTAAAATGTAAGCCAAGCGTGACTTCAGCCGGAAACAATCTTGAAGCAGGAAGACTTCCTGAGTACAATGCCACAGTTTGTGTGTGTGTGTGTGCGCGCCCGCACGGGTTCCGACGTAGGTCGTCATGAGTTGTTCTATTTGCTGCATCTTCTCATTGAAAGAGTAACACTTTTCCAGCAAAGTCTTTAAGATAGGAACATATCTGAAGAAGGGAGAAAACTGCCAAGTCGTTTGTAAAAACCTCCGTGTATGATTTTATAAAATGAAAGAATTTGAAAGGGCATTAAGAGTCACCTGGTCCACCTTTTCTTCTTTTTATTCAGATAAGAACTATTTATTGGGCCCTTTCTTTCTTTGGAGGGTACTTCCCAAGAGGCTCCCTCAGCACCGTTGCAGCTGAAACCTGCCTCATCTGTGGGCGCTCCTTCTCTGTGTCTGTGCCTCTCCCCACCACCTGAGAGCTTACCACGCTGCACCCCATGAGAAGAAAAGTCTTTCCCAAGGCACACCGGGAAACACTTTTCATGACATCCCACAACTTAAGATCCAGAAGCAAAGAGAAGCATTTTTTTTTTAAATGCAATTTTTATAGTGTATCATTTAGAAAAATCATATAGAATAATCAGGTCCTTTTTTGGTCTTGTGGAGAGGACATTTACAGAACCTCAAGCTGGGCTCAACATTTAACCGCAATGGCGGCTCTCTCCTACAGGCCTGCAGTGTAATGTATGCAGAGGGCAAGCAAGCAAATGCCCGTTAATACCATAACGTGATACGCGATACCCACCAGAATGCTCGCAGGAATAGCTAATGGGAAACAACAGATGGTGCAAGTGTTGGCAAGGTTGTGAAACTCTTGGAAATCCAAGATAGGAGTTAGAAAACTTTCTCTATAAAAGGCCACATAGCAAATATTTTCAGCTTTGCAGGCCATGCAGCCTCTTTCACAACTACTCTACTCTGATCTGACTACACAAAAATGGACCCAGACAATATGTAACAAATGAGTGAGGTTGTGTGTGAATAAACGCACCTCCAAAAACAGGCCTTCAGGCCACAGATTGTAGATTCTCCGCTAATATATTGTCAGCAATAACGTAAGTTGGTATAAGCAGTCTATAAGGCTGAATATATACATGCATATAATAGTATAATACATATTACATATATATACTGCATATTACAATGTACATATTCCATCCTATATCATATACAAATTATGTTCTAGATATTACACTATATATATGATTCTATATACATACTATATACTTCTCAGCTATTCCATCTCTAGATATATACACACAGAAGTATAAAAATGTGTTCACTAAAAGGCATGGATAAAAAATGTGCATGAAAGCACAACTTAAAATAGTCAAAAGCCAGAAATAAGACAAATGTTCAATAGCTGAACAGATAGATTGCGGTATATTCCTACAATGGAATAGTACCCAGCAGTGAAAACCAATGAATTACAACTACATGTGACAACCTGGATAATCTCATAAAAACAATGATAAAGTCAGACTCAAAATAACCTACAATGTGTGATTACATTTCTATAGAGCACAAAACTAGGCTACGTGGTTAGAAGTTGGAACAGGGGTTAACCTTTGGCAAATGGGGGTAGAGAACGGAGTATGAGGGGTTCTAAGGTTCTATTTCGGCTGGTGCTCTATTTCCTTGATTGCGTGCTGGTTACACAGGTGGGTCCACTTTGTAAAAATAGAGCCAGGTATGCATTATGATTTAAACACTTTCTGCATGTATCTTAAACACCAATAAAATGCTTACAGATAAAACCTGTGAAGACTTCTCTAATAACCGACACGGTTCAAAACTCACTTCCTCACTGAATCCTTCCTTGTAGCCATGGGGCAGAATTAATCACTTCCTCCCCTAAGTTCCCATGGCACACTGTACATTACTATGTGTACTAACTCGTGATTATTTATATATCTTCTTGCAAGGGCGAGGCTGCCTGCTGCTTGAGAACAGGGAGCACCAAGACAAACACAGTGGATGATCCAACGTAGAGCAGAGATAAATGCTACAGAATGAGCTTCAGCAAGCACTTGCGGAGCTCATCAGACAACTCCTCTGTGAACTGATTACTCTTTAGCCTTTGACAAAATCCCACTGAAATCATTTGTTAATCCAGAAAGAGTTCCAGAGTCTGATGGAAATGTCAACCACCTCTCTCCCAGATCCTCAGAAACGCTATTCCTTATTTGTTGTATCGTAAGCAAAGACAATACCTGGATCATATTTGTTCAGCTCCTCAAAGAAATGCCTTTAATTTCACAAGATCTAATGTTATACTCTCTGCTACTTTTTGGTAAAGGGTTGAGACCAGAAATATCCATTTGTATGCATGAGTGCGGGCGGGCGGATGCGCACGCACATGCACACACACATGTGTCTCTTGCAAAAACCACAGTTGAAAATGTGTCTATTTTATTACACAACATCCCTCCCACATATAAATCCCTGAAAGATCTATTTCTCTTTGAATTCAGTGGTGGGGAGGGTAGTTTTACTGATAAACATACATATACCTATACCTATGCTTTCTTCTTCTTCTTTTTTTAAAATTTGTCAGGAAATTCCAAACTCAAATCAAATGTTCAACCTTAATGGTTAAGTCACTTCAGGACCTTGGTTACATCTATGCTCTTGCTCCTTTTATTTTGTTTCAGTTCTACTTTCATTTGTAATGACTCCTTATTATGTTTCATTTGACAAACCTAGGTAGAGTATAAGTCTTAAATCAGGGTTTCTCAGTCTCAGTACTATGTACGTTTGGAGCTAGATAATTAGTTGTTGTGGGGCCGCTCTGGGCACTGTAGGATGTTCAGCAGCATCCACGACATCTATCCACTACATGACAATTGCACCTCCATCCCAGCTGTGACCACCAAAAATGTCTCCAGAGACTGTCAAATGTCCCCCGCTGGACGAAACAGCTCTCAGTTAAGAACCACTGTTTTATATATAAATAAATATTCTAGAACACTTTTAAGTCCTATCTAAACTTGCTCACCAAGTGGCTATTAAATAAGATGCAATGCAGAGTATTGATTAAAATCCAACTACATCTTTCACCTCCTACCCTAAGTGCTTTACAAGGAGATCTTTAGTCAAATGAGGAAAACACACAGACACACCCATTCATTGGTTGACTTAGCCAGGAAACACAAGGCTGAAGAGAAGTTCAGCGAAGGTCATGGAATGGAGGATGGTGGTTTCCTGGAGGTAAACACACAGGGGTAAAAATGAGTGGAAGTAGTTAACAGCCACAGACAATGTTCAAAAGATATTTCAGATGCTACACTAGGACAGTCCTAGTAGGAAGAGGAAGCCCAAAAGCTAGTGGGTGTTCTTTCTGTACCTGTCCCTGGCCATGGCAAATTAAGATATCTGGAGGAAGGTGTTTTTTGTTTTCCAAAGTAGAAAATCCAGATGGCTTTTATTAAAAAAACATGGAGGTTTCCCTGAAATTTTCCCCCCAGAGTAACATAAGAGGGAAGGATCGATGGAGGTGACAAGCTGCTCAACAGGAACACTGCCCCCCAGTGTAGCGCCTTCCACTCCCTCCTACAAGGTCCCACCTGCCTTGCTGAGGCAGCCCGAACAGATTAGGTTGGATGGCCCTCACTTTACACTTGAGTAAGTCAAATATATAAATGACACAGAGTCATGAAATTGAGAATACAGAAGAGCTTGAGCGGGGCTTATTTAATTTTATGCAACCTGCAAAACCCCAATACAATGGCTCTTCCTCCCCTAACTCTCCCCTGGTTCCCCCCAGCCTTCAGTCAGAAGATCCAGTTCCTCTCTTTAGCCTGTGTCTTTATTAGTGTTGTCTATCTGAAGGTTTTTTCTTACTTCAGTACTGTGTCTTAATCACCTTTGTATTTTCCACTACTTTTTACTGAGCACAGAGCCTTATAAAATGCAAAAATATTTGTTTACTTGTGCATGATCTATTAATACACTCCTGAATCCCTACAAGTTATTTAATAGTGAAAGGATAAAAGCCTCATCCTAAAGCAGGAAGGATGTCCTGAGACGTATCTGGAAGACTGTGACTCAGTGACCCACTACAAAGGAACATGAATATTTATGGTCAGGGACAGGGAGGTGATGGCTGCTCTTTCCAGGGTGAACGCCTCACCTACCCTCTCCACAAAGTGACTTTAGCATAGCATACGGTATATACGTGGCAGCACAGCTTCTAAGCAGTTAAAGGACACACTTGAGTGCGAAGGATTCCACATCTCACTCTACACATCACTAAAACCAAGGATATCTGTTCAGATGGGTTGCCACTATTTTCATGGCAATGGAAATCTGCATTTCTGTCTTTAAAAATCACAGCATAGTTATTTTCATACACACTTGCACTTACATGAATTTTCAATCCTTCAGAGTGCCCATGTGTTAGGGATTTGAATACCCATTTTATAGATGAGAAACTGAGGCTTATAAAGTTTGAAGGCTTTCCTAAAGTCACTCAGACAATGACAGAGCAGGCCATCTGATTCTCAGTAGAGGGCAATGTGTCTCCACTAGGGGCAATTATGCTCTTTGGAGACGTGGCAATGTCTAAAGACAGTTTGGGTTGCCACAACTGGTGTGGGAAGAGGGAGTGCTACTGGTATCCGGTTGGTAGAGGGCAGAGATACTGCAAAATGCCCTACAGCAGACAGAGAAGTCCTGCATAAAAGACATATCTGGCCCTGAGATTCAAGCGCATTGGTGGTCAGCAACCTTGGTCTAGATCTCAATCTCAACCTCAATGTCTGTCTCTCTCTCTCTCTCTCTCTCTCTCTCTCTCTCACACACACACACACACACACACACACACACTCAGAATCCAGCTGAAGAATGGACATCTGTATCATCTAAGCCACCTGGGCCACAATGCAATCCACTGTTGGAACCACAGCCTGTAGTCACCTGGAAAACCCACAGATCCAGAGTCATTCTTAAGGCTGTCTGGCCCCCCAATGCTGGCTACCACATGAAGCTGAGGGCACAGAATAAACAGGGGTGTTTACCAATAATAACCTAAAAGCTTCTCAAAGTCTTTCATCCTATGATAATGGCCGCCATCTTCCCAGGCTTCAAATCTTTGAATACGTAGAGTAAGGTCAGGAATATTTCTCTACCAAGAGCAGCTATGAAGATGTCATTAGACAAATTTCAAGGACTTGAGAATTATTCACTCAGTGCTCATGCTCAGCACTGAAACCGTCCAATACGTCAAGCTTCTGGTTACCAATACCTCTTTGCATTTTCTCACAGTTTTCACTCTCCTCCCCTCTGAAAATATCTGGGATCCTTGATTCTTTGCCTCCCATTTAACCCCTTTATTTTAAACCACAGCCAACGAGACCTAGCAGCATTGCCCAATGTGCTTTTGGGATCACAAAGGATCCTTCCTTTCTACTCCTGGAATCAACTACTATACAGATCTAGTCCAGCTGTTTCTAGACAGATGTAGAGGCAGGCCCCTGGGAGGAAAGGCGACTTGCTGTCCAAGGGCATCCAGTGGCAAAGCTAGAGCTGAGACCCAGACATCTACGCTACCCACTCTGCCCCTCCCTTGCCTCTCTCATGGTGTCGCCGTTCCTATCTTTGTGGGAGAAATAAGATCACCTCATATACAAGTTCCCATAAAAACTCCAAATGCCCCACTTCTTTCTAATTTTCTCTGTACTGATGAATGCATTTCATGTCTCTCTATGCTTACTATTATTCTATTTCTTGAACACTGACATCACGGTCATTGTGTGTCAGATGCTGTTCTAGGTGCTTTACAAATACTAATGCACTTACTCTACATAACAACCCTACGAGGTAGGTTTGATTATTCCTCCCCCCTTTTCATATTTACAGACCAGGCACAGAGAGTTAGGACAGCTTGCCATTATTACGTGGTCAGTGGGAGGAGATCAGGGAGCTAACGACCCTGGGCTCTGGCTCCAGGCTTCCCCTTCTCAACCACTGTGCTGCCTCTCTTGAAGGTTTTTAATGTATCGCAAGGAGTCTTACCATAGTTGTAGCTGTAAATATATCTACATACTCTCTGCTTGATTTGTTCTGAGTGTGACAGACCAGGATTATGTTCATGAAGGTATTTGTGTACGTGAACGTATATGAATGTAATTGCGAAAATGATCAAGTTAGGGGAATGTCGCCTGTCCTCTGTTCTTGTGCATGAAGGGAACGAGCAACCTCTCTCGTGTCTCTTCTTACAAGGATGCTAATCCTCTCAGATCAAGTCTCACCCTTACGATCTCATTTAATTACTTCCATACTCCAACTATAGCCCCACTGAGAGTTAGGGCCTCAGTGTATGAATCTAGGGGAGACACATTCAGTCTACGAGAAACTCCTTAAAGATTCATGTCATCTTAACTAGGGAAATAAAATTAAATTAAAGATTTTGGTACCTAGGACCAGGAAGGGTTGGGGAGAGTCAGGAAAAGGAAGGGAGAACCTAGGTTCTCAAGAATACTGTTTTTCGGTCTAATATATAGCCTATAGCCAGGTGATAAAAGTAACTTATTGGAACTTTACCTCAAATTTTATGCAGAATTCCAGTTTTGTGCTTTTTGTGGCACCCCAGAATCATGTAATTTCCAAGTTGCAAGTCACTTTTATTTTGAGATGCAGAAACAGGCCCTGCAAAGCCATGCGGGTCTTCTAGCCTGATAAGGAAACTGCACATTCTTGGTCCTCCTTGATGCTTTGTTGTTCATTGATTTATTATTTTTAAAAATCAGGGTGCATGCTAAAAAAAAAAAAAGTGGTGGTGTTTTGAGAAATGTTCTATTCAGGAATTCAAATTCATAACTCTAAAAACCCAAAAGGTTATCAGGAAAGAAATCCAGAAAGTGAGAAAGGTTAGAAAAACATAGGACACTTTGTCCTGTGTTAAAAGTTGCATCAACAAATGGTGAAGTGGAAGGAATGTAGCTAAAGGCAAGAAAAAAAAAAATGCTATGCGAAACAGTCCGCAGTCAGTGACGTGGGTACAGCCCTTGTAGGAAAAGGTCCAGTGGTTACATAGGCCGCGCTTCCAGGAATCAAGTCCTCTCACCTACCCGCGTGCAGAACAAGAGGACCTCTTGGGTAACACGGAAACTTCAGAAGCTAAACAAAGGCTACTCACAGACAGAAGGTGATGGTTTGAAATGCTCTCATAGAAGACATTTGGTTGACCTTTTGTGTATCAGATTAGGCTGTGGAATGCCCAGTCAAAAACATGCAATGTGTACTTTCCAGTAAAAGAGATAGCGCAATGACGGCGAAATTATAAATGGCATTTTCCTGCAAATGACTAAGAATAATGGTCACAGGAAGTGATTCTCTCCAGAAAGAATATAAAATGGATTCCTTCTTCCCTTCTTTTCTGTCTTGAAGAAGGTTGGAAAGGAAAGATGGAGACCATTACATTCTTCAGTACAGGAAGGGGACAGTGGGTGCGGCAAATGGCAATAGCGGCCCCAGTTCTTAGCAGCTCCCGGAGTTCATACTGTATGGAGCTTCTCTCGCTAAGAGTAGATGCTCCTGCCTGTTGATGTTGGAGTTTACCATGTGACTTGCTCTGGCCAATGGGACGTTAGCCTGCATGATGCACCTGCTGCACTCGGTGACTGGGCTTGCTGGCTCTCTCTCGTGCGTGCGCCACAGCCACGAAAAGAGCCTCCCCCGGGAGCTGCTGCCACTCAGCCCGAGCCCTAGAACAAACATGCATTTGAAGGCGTTATCCTCCACCTGCTGAAAAGCCAAGCCCAGCTAGGTCCAGAGCCTGAAGCAAAGTCACCTGGCCCAAGTGGACACCAGCCTGTCACACCCCCACCCCCACCCTTCAAAGCCCTGCCCCGACCTGAAGACCAGCAAGTGACAATGATGGTCCTCGGAAGCCAGGAGACCACCACACACTATGGCCCGCAGACCAAATGAGGCTGCCACCGAAGTCGCCCCCCAGCCAGTCAGTAATTAATTAAAATAGCCAGCCATTTTCCAGGGCAGGAAAAAAGAGAAGAAGATTTTTACACACATAAAAATTACATGAAATTCAAAGCGCAGTGTCTGTGAATGAAGTTTGCTTGGAACACAGCCACTCTCATCCATGTCTATGTTGCCTGTAGCTGCTTCAGGATAGGGCAGCGTGAAGGAAGAGTGGGGATGGAGACCATGTGGCCCACGGGCTGAAAATACTAGCTGGCCCTTCCCAGGAAAAGGTTTTCGACCCTACTCGAAACCATGGAATTTTGTAGCAATACATATGCAATTGATTCCCCCCACCACACACACACACAATAAACTAGTAAACAATTAGTAGTAATTGTATCAAAGGGAGTGAACATATTTAAAATAACGTTTAAGTAGCAGAACCAGAGGATCCACCAGAATGAAGTCTCCAAGCCTCACACTGCTTCACATTGTCAGGGATTTTTAAGCAGATTCTGTTTCCTGCACTTCTGTGGATTATGCTGTGTTCAAGGCAGTGACTGAAACCTAGGAAGATGACCATGCGATGCTTGTAGTTCCAGAAGAGATGCACTTGCCTCCTTACAGAGCCTTACACTTGACACAGAGAAGAGATCAAAAGAGGTAAATGAGAGTTCCTTCCCTAACCCCTGGGAGGACAGGGGCCAGGCCTTGTACGTCCTCTACATTATCCTCAGGGTTTTGCAGATTTCAAGACAAACAGTGGGTACTCGATAAACGTGCATTGAGTGACCACACATAGACAATACAGGCTTCATGGAAAGCCTGGGATTGAGTTAAGAGGCTTCTGTGCCCGATCCTGCAACTAAGTGGTGGGAGTCACTGGACCCATTATTAATTCAATCCATTGCACAACATCCTAACCCGTCCTGCTGGTGGGTTATAGGAATGTGGAGGTGGGAAGCCCTCAGGCCAGCCAGATGAGACCCAGAGGGAGTCAGAGTCCACAAACCAAGTTCCCTGACTACAAGTGGTCTTGCTCTTTTAACCCTAGAGTGCCACAAAATTATAATTGTTTCCTCTATATACCGGAACATGAAAATAGTTCGGTTACAGTCAAGGCAAATTGAGCCAGGATTTAACGTATCAGGAGATCCGTTTAGTCTGACAGCTATTCATTTTTCAACTGCAGGGAATACGCTGGGCTTTCCTAGTTGATTCTTCACTAATCAAGAGTACTAAAAATGACCTTGAAATTATCCTGAAGATCTCATTAATTACTCTAGAGATCAGGATGCCCAGAAGTGAATAAATCAAGCTTAATGTTCTCCCTTTCCATGCTATGTAATAACCTCCTTCCAGACTGTGATGGACTGATTTTATTTGATGATACCAACTAATTGTCTCTCCAAATCCACACCATTTCAAATGTTACTTGGCAACTACACCCGTCAAGAGTTGGCTCTATCTCCCCACCTTTGAATATAAGCTGGCCCCATACACTGCTTTGCTTCCTCAGTGGTGGCAGAAGTAATGGACTTCAGTTTTGAGCCTAGACCTTAAGATGTCTTGAATGCTTCCATTCTCTCTCAGATCCTTGCCCACACCATGAGAAAAGCCCAGGAGAGTGTGATGGGAGATCAAAAATGATAAAAAATGAGCCCAGTTTTCTCACATGACCACCCTAGACCAGCCAATTTCCAAACATGGGAGAGAGGCAGCCATCAGCAGAGCCATCTTCAGGACCCACAGCTGACTACATAGGCATGAGGTTGCCTAGGCAAGACCAGAAAGACCACTGAGCTGATTCATAGGTATCTGACCCATAATGAATGTTTAGCGTTGGAAGACACTAAGGTTTGGGGTGGTTTGTTATGCAGCAATAGCTGATACACAGATATATTAGCATCAGGTTTCTTCCATTCTAATGAAAGGGGAAATTATTCTTTTCCTCATTTCTAATATTCAAATATACATTGATCCATGCATTCAACAAAATATGATTAGTTATCTATTTTGTGTCAGCTTCTGAACTGGGTTCCAGGGATATAGCCATGAAATCCACTCCCCTGATCATTGTCGCTACAACCATATCTCTAATGCTCTCTAATGCTGTACTCTTTTTTTTTCTTTTTTTAAAGATTTTATTTATTTATCTGACAGAGAGTGAGACAGCGAGAGAGGGAATACAAGCAGGGGCAGTTGGTAGGAGAGGGAGAAGCAGGCTCCCTGCTCAGCAGGGAGCCCCATGTGGGCCTCGATCCCAGAACCCTGGGATCATGACCTGAGCCCAAGACAGACGCTTAACCGACTGAGCCACCCGGGTGCCCCTCTAATGCTGTATTCTTACCTAATGTTTTAGGGGCCAGTTCTATCAGAATGTTTTATCATCACTGAAAACTCATCATGTTCTAAATCTTAAATCATTTTTCTCTACCCCAGGATCCCCCAGCAAAAACCAAACAAACCAACAATGACAACATCAAAGGCTTTATTCCCATCTCCTTTATCTCTACACGTCCCTTCTTTCATGCAGGAAATGTGGAACATGAACTGCCCAAGTGAGTTCAGACTTCAGAAAAGATTAAGTAAGACTCAAGACCACCTTCAAGGAGACTGACTTAGGCACAGCACCAAATGACATTTTGCAGCTGCCGCGCACTTAGCTGGGGCATAGGACTAGTTCCTACCAAAAAGAGGCAAACAGAAATGATGGGTCACCTCTGGTCCAAGGCACATAAGAGCAAGTGTGACTTCTCTACAAACACAGTCTCTTCCCCCTTCCATGGCTACCTTGGCACCTATGTATTAAAGATGGCGGGTTTACACGATGGAAGGTGCCAGGATCCAAGTGACTACTTCAAGGACAACTCCCAGGATTTCCAGCTAACATTACTTTGGTCTTTGCATGAGCAAGACAGATATTTGCTGAGTTAAGTCTCAGATGTGGGGTTATTTCTCATAGCAGTTAGCTTTTACCAGTGTTTCCAACCTCAGCTCAACTGCTGACATTTTGGGCTGGAAAATTCATTGTGGGGTAACCATACTATGCATCACACAATGTTTAGCAGCATCTCTGGCCTCTACCACCAGAAACCAGTAGAACCACCTCCTCCACTAATTGGGACAACCCAACGATGTGTCCAGAAATGACAAATGTCCCCTGCATGGCCAAATTGCCTCCATTTGAAACCCACTATCTGATACTGCTGACTATACCCTATCTCCGATCTATCTGGTGTGCGCAGGCTTCTCTTTTTTTAGTATATCAAACAGTTCTTCATTCTTATCACTGGAAATCCAAAGTCCTCTGTGTGATTTTCATTAACTTCTTAACTTGACCAAGTCAAACCTATTTTCCGAAATTATTTTTTTGTAAGATTCCATATAAGTGATACATGCAGCATCGTTCTTCTCTGTATGGCTTATTTTCCTTAGCATAATGCCCTCTAGGTTCATCCATGCTGTCACAACTAAAGAATTTCCTTCTTTTTAAAGGCCAAACAATATTCCTCTGTGTGTGTGTATGTGTGTGTGTGTGTGTGTGTGTGTGTGTGTGTAGTTTATACATATATAAACACAAGTTCTTGATCCATTTATCCATTGGTGGGTACTTAGGTTGTTTCCATACCTTGAATTTGTGAATAATGTTCCAATGAAAATGGGAGTACAGCTATCTCTTTGAGATATCCGTTTCATTTCCTTTGGATAAGGACCCAGAAGTGGGATTGCTGGGATGATACGGTAGTTCTATTTTTAATTTCTTGAGAAACCTCCATGCTCTTGACATTTACCACCCAACACACCAGCTGAGTCTCCGTAATACTGCTTTCTTCTCCTTTGTGTACGCACTGCACACACTCACACGCTCACCACATGCACTTCCACTTCTGTGTATTTGTTCCTATGGTCCATTCTCATGAGACTTTCAATCCCACCCTCTCTGATCTCTCTCCTCTGAAAATTCCCATAGGTGCATAGGTATGGAGTAAACAATGAGTTTTATCTCATGGGTAAACACTAACTAATCCACAGTGGCTGCTTGCAGCATGGCAATGAGAAGGCGAGGCTGTCATCCAGGCTCAGCAGCAGCGTGTTGTGAACTACTAAGGTCTGCCGAGGGCCTGGAATAGAACGGTGGTGCCCACGCCATCCCAGAGAGTCTGCTTTACATGGTGCTCGGTTGACTTTTCCTTCTTCCATTATCATTTCCTTAAACACAGGACCCAGGCTTTATACAGGAAGAAAAACTCTCTCAGATTCTCAGACAAGAAAATGTTAGTTTATAGGTCCCTAAGGGTACAGAGAACTTTTGAAATTATTCCTAAACCTTTTACTAATATAGTAATCAAGAAGGAAAAGCTGTATCCTGCTGCAGTCATTCCCCAGGCTCTGTGTTAATCACACTCTCATATTAGGGAGCTCTATTTTGACTTCTTCAAATTATCAGTTTGAGTAGCAGCTATATACCATATACTTGCTGGGGCATTAAAAGTATACTTGTTTTTTTTTAATAACCAAAGCTTCCTCTCGATCTTGGCCAAGTATCTGAACCTGGATAACAGCTCTTTAGCCAGGAAAATGCATACCTTTTCAGATATTTTGGGGACATTTGCCTTCTACATGTTTCACTGTTATTTTTCTTTTAAAACATATTTTGTATTAAAAGAACCAAATGTTCCATTGTTGAGAGCACAAAATCATCTTGTTTAGTAAAAAGTGATTCATACAAATTAGTAATGGAAGAAATCTGTCCTGTTCCAGGAGCAGTAAACAATTTATTTGCTCAAAACATTCTCTAAAATTTAGTTGAGCTTTATCTCAAAATTTCATATGACTGATGAAATTTTACTGGTAGTTCCAAAATAAGAAATGAAAACTAAACTACAGAGTCAGAGTCAAACGACCACTTGAGCTTCTGCACTGCCAAACCACCCCCAGACATGGAACCTCCAATGGAAAGGAAATGACTTCCCTGTTCAAGTTGATTGTTTATGAGGAGACACAGACCACCCAGGTTTCCTGTCAATCTTATGTGACTATTTCTAAACCTGTTTCTGGGGAACTCTGAACTCTCTCCACACTCACATTTTCATTTGCAAAGATAACAGCTACCGAGTACCTACTGTGTCACAGATCTAACACTCGCTGGGTGAGGTGCTTTCCTGTGAATGCTGCATCTCTTAGCCTGTCTGCTTCTTTCCCATCCCTGCTGCTCTGTCACCTGGCCCTGCATCTCTTACCTTCACATCTCTACTTCCCTGTGTTAGTTACCAGAGGGGAGGGGGGAAGGGGCATAGGTGAAATACATGATGGGGATTAACGAGTACATTTATCGTGATGAGCACTGAGTAATGTACAGAATCACCGAATCACTATAAGTGATTCTAAGAGAAATTAAATTAAATTAAATTCTAAGTGAAACTAAGAGAACACTCCATGGTAACTATATTGGAATTAAAATTAAAAACTTAAAAAAATGATTGGTCTATTTCTCCCCAATGACAAAAGAACAACCAGCAAGTGTGTGTGTTGGGCGGTGGGGGCGGGGGGAGATGGACAGAAAGGCAGATTTGGATTCAGTAGAAGGAATAGGAACACTCAAGGAGAAAATGACGAATGATAGTACAGTGAGTAGAGTTCGGGTTTTAGCATCAGACAGCCCAGGTTCATAGCTGCGCACGGACATTACTAGTTGCAGACTTAGGAGAAATTATTTAACCTCTCATGCCTCTGCTGCCTGAAATGCAAAACAAAAATAATAACAGGTTGTATCCCATTAGGAAACTGGGAGAATTAAATGAATTGACCCATGCAAAATGTATGCAAATTCAAAAAGCATACGAGTGGTATTCAACACCTAAGGTATTATTACCACTCTCATTTTTAGAATAAAGAAAGTGATGCAGCTACCCAATTAGGGCAAAGAGAGATAAGTAGTCAGCAATATCTTTTCCTCTTTTTTCTGAGTAAATGACTAGTACACATTTCCCAACTTTCCTTGCAGTTAGGTGTGGCCATTGATTGGTTCCTAGCCAATGGACTATGACAGGAAGAGCTCTGTGTTGCTGCCAGATTTGGCACATATGAAGCTCCCACACATGCTGGGTCTCCCTATTCCAGCAGCTGGAATGGAGGGACCCTAGAGTGGCCCTGAAGATAATACATGAAAATGAGAAGAGCACAATCAGATGGTATCTGTGCATGGAGAAGAGCTGATTCTATCCCCCTCGACTCTCACAACTCCAACTCAGTCTAGCTTGAACCATCCTAGGTGGTTACAGAAGAAAAAAAGTAATTTCTATTGTTTGGAGCCATTAGATGCTTTGGTCTATCCTTATTCTAGCCAAGGATTTCTCAACTTTGGTACCAATGATACTTGGAGCTGAATAATTCTTGGCTGTGGAGGGCTGTCTTGCACCCCTACTAGGAGCCAAAAGCACTCTGCCTCCCCAGCTGTGACAACCTAAATTGTCTCCAGATTTTGCCAAATGTACCCTGGGGAGAATAAATCGCCCTGGCTAAGAACCACTCCTCTAGCCTATCCTAACCATATACCCATCTTCACAGGTATTCAAGATGCTGCAGGCATGGTCTCCTCCCAAGGATGGTTGAGCAGAAAAAAAGTCTGAGATGCTGAAGTCTGTCTTTAATCCAGCATCCCTTTCAATTTTGCAATTTACACCAGGGATTTTGTTGGTGGAAAAGATCATACCCAGTTACTGGTGGATGGATTCCTTTTTTTTTTTTTTTTTTTTTTTGAGATTTTACTTACTTATTTGACAGACAAAGATCACAAGTAGGCAGAGGGGCAGGCAGAGAGGTGGGAGGGCGTGAAAAGCAGGCTCCCTGCCAAGCAGAGAGAGCCCGATGCGGGGCTCGATCCCAGGACCCTGAGACCATGACCTGAGCCAGCCAGGTGCCCCTGGTGGAAGGATTCTTAGATAATTTGGTCCCCAAGGAAAAGGGGAAATCTGGAGATGTCATAGGATTTTCCAAGGTGATGCAGAAATCAAGAATCCCAATTCCCAGTTTAATTTCACTTTTCACTACCCCATCCTGCCAGGCATGAGACTAAATGGATACATCTGTTTTCTTTCTTTTTTTAAAAAAAGATTTTATTTATTTATTTGACAGATAGAGATCACAAGTAGGCTGAGAGGCAGGCAGAGAGAGAGAGAGGAGGAAGCAGGCTCCCTGCTGAGCAGAGAGCCTCATGTGGGGCTCGATCCCAGGACCTTGGGATCATGACCGGAGCTGAAGGCAGAGGCTTTAACCCACTGAGCCACCCCGGTGCCCCAGATACATCTGTTTTCTTACACAACTTTCTCACCAAATAAAACAATCTAATTTATCTCTCACAGTTTAGTTCAAGGAAAATGCCTCAAAAAGATGCTAAGAGGGAGGCAAGGAAGGACACCAGTTATTCACCATGTGCTGTATATAAAAATCAGTCAATTCTTTATGTACAGTGACCAAAATTTACAGAGGAAAAGAATCTATGCAAGAATGATTAACTGACACCAAGCTCTATTTATACATCTTGTTAGTAGCTACACAGGCCACCCCCCGCCCCCGCATCGAGAACTGATATTAACCAGGCTCACAAATTTAACTCTCAAAAGACTAGACTCATTCTCAAGGCACTGAATACCAGAAAAAAGAACTGAGAGTTAATCTTTTCCAGTACTGGTACCCATGGCAG
>NC_081575.1:116346416-116403821 GCF_022355385.1 Mustela nigripes | reverse complement strand
AGCCCCTTAATGTGCCCTGAGTTGGCTGCCCTCTTCATCCTTATCTTAACCTTAGGTTATCCCAGAAGCAGACAGTATAATGAGAATGTGCACGCAAGTAGTTCAATTGGGAAGAGCTCCCAAGAAGCATTTGGAAGGGAGGAGAAGGCAGCCAACTCAGAGCACATTAATGAGCAGGTGATTACTGTGGACAACTGGGGCTCAAGCCTGTTGGGCCCCCTGGGAGACTGTGTGGAGCTTGACTCAGAGTCCTCCCACTTAAGAGGCAAAGAAGCTGGTTGTGTTAAGGGTTGCTTCCAGCGGGGGAGCTCCCTGCTGTTTCCAGATTGCCTTGTTATTGGCTGAACACACGAGTCGGGAGGGGTGGAAGAGGAAGCTTACTAGTGAAGAGTTTCAGGGGTTCAAAGTATAAAGTCCTTGGGTGGATGTGGGCAGCTTGTGGGAAGGGAACCAGAAGCACCTGCTATGGTCCAGAATTAAATCACTGACCCTGCACTCCCCTGCCCCTTGCATCTCTCCCCAACTCCCGTAGTCTCTGTCTCTTTTCCTGTGAGCTCACTTCTGCATTCAGGGATAGGAAGCTCATTCGTTTGGAATCTATCTCTAAGATTTAATTGCTCTAACTTAGAGATTTCCAACCAGCAGGACACAGATGCTTGGAGGTGAAGTGGGGAATCCTTAAATCTCTTCTCACACCAAGCATCAGTTCCAGAATAAATAATTTATCTCAAAGTATTTATTTTACTGTGGGTTTTTTTTTGTGGTTTGATGCTACTGTGAAAAATCATATGAATATATTTTATAGCACAACCTAATTTACCAATTTCTGCCATTGTGGGATTTTTTAGACAACAAATACTAAAACTGTCACAATTAGTAATTTGAACCATGAGAGGTAAAAATGGGGAGGAGGTCTTCATACATGAAAATGTTGGAAACCATTACTTCAGTGTTGAAGAGGACTAAAGAATTCATCTCAATGATGCTTTGCTAATTATGGGGGTACGGGTGTTCTTTTAGTCCCTCTTCTTCCAAAGTGTTATTAAATGCCACTTGGACTACACTGATGTGTTGCAAAGTTCAATGTGAGCTTGAATCCTAGCTCTAGGACTCGGTAGCCATTTGACCCTAGACAAGTGACTTAATGTCTTCAAGCCCAAGTTGCACATCTGTGAAATAAGGTTTTTAATGATATGCCTTTCATCTATGAGTGCTGAGAAATTTAAACAAGATATACATATAGAACTTGCAATTCAGAACCTGGTATGCAGTGACTACTTAATGCATGATAGTTAGCTTAGCTTAACCACTCTGCTGCTGTTCCCACAGCTTTTCATTGATGACGCTAGGTAAATTTGAATTTCAAACAATCAAGGAATATTTTCTGTATAAGCATGTCCCAAATAAAGCATGATTCTAGATGGACTGGGGTCAATGTGCTTTCTAGAAGCCCTGGAGTTCAAACCGTATTATCCATTACGGTCTTTTAAAAAAGTATTGCATAGGACATACTTACACTAAATACCAAATGTTGCATTGGGATATACTTACACCCCAAAATTCACTGATTTACTGAGATTTGTTTGACTGGGTATCCTATATTTTTATTTACTAAATCTGGCAATGTTATATCACATGAATATGCCTGATCACAAGGGCACAAAAGATTTAAGGACCTGTGGATACGAGTTTCATTTCAGTTTTACAATTTCTTTTTTCTTTTTCTTTTTTTTTTTTTAGTTTTACAATTTCTATTAAAATTTTTAAGACATATGGCTGGACTTCTTTCAGGAGACTTCGTCTAAAGATTCACGTTCTTGTATGAGTAATCACTGAAGAACCAGGACCCAGAATTCTGAGAAGAGACAGTCCATTCAGCTATTTATTCTAGTGACAGACAATGTTTATAGTGCCTTCCTGTGACGCGTTCATATAAAATATTTGCTAACCTTTCAGCACAGAGTGAGATGAAACACTGCTAGTGAGATCCAGCTTCTCCAGGGCCCATCCTCTCATTCCATTCAGGCGCACCCCTGACGTAGTCTCCACTGATCCTCGCATTGCATTGCCTGCATTTTACTCGCAAGGTTGCCTAGCATGGTCCACAGGGTTTCCAAATATAGGAAACTATAGAAGAGGTTGTCCTTTTAATCTATAGAATGTTATCAGTGCAGATTCTTGGGATGCCTTGAAAGGACTACAATGGACAATGAGGTTGTGAAATCCAGGGCTTCTGAAAAACAGACAGCCCTAGCCCACCTAGAACTGAACCAGTTACAGCAAGATCTTCATGCAGTAGGACCCATATTCTGGATACTAATAGCTTTGTCTCTGGGTCAAGTAAGCTAGGCTTCCCAGAGCAAAAGTCACTATTAAACTTCTGAGTTTTCCAACAGGTGTCCAAGGCATGCACAAACAAACAAACAAGTAACCAGAAACTCATAGGCTTTCCGGCACTCATGTACGACTGTAATGGTTTCAGTTCTCAAAACGTTACTAAAACCACCCAGTAATTAAAAAGAATGGATGTACCAATCAGCAAACTTATAGTTCAAATTTTGTGGGACTAAAGGCAGCACAAACCACATTCCGGAGCAATGTTCCTTAAATGACCTGTACTGAAAGACAAGGATTTTGTTCTGTTTTCTGTTTTTGATCCATTGCAGGCTCGTACTTTTGTACAATGTAATAAATACAAAATAAATTCCTCAAAAATGGAAGAAAGGCATATAAAACACAAACCCAATTTTTTAGTTTATTTTTTAATTTATGTATTTTAATTAAAACATAATTAACATACAGTGTTATGTTAGTTTCAGGTGCACAGTATAATGATTCGCTGGTTTGACCCTACACAAAACTCAATGCTCATCATGATGACTGTACTCTTAATCTGCTTTATCTACTTCCCCCGCCCCAACCCCACCCACCTCCTCTCTGGCCACCAGTTTGTTTTCTGTATTTAAGAGTCTGGGTTTGGGGGGACAGTGCCTGTGTGGCTCAGTTGTGAAGCATCTGCCTTCAGCTCAGGTCATGATCCCAGGGTCCTGGGATTGAGCCCCACATCGGGCTCGGCAGGAAGACTGCTTCTCCCTCTCCCATTCCCTGTACTTGTGTTCCCTCTCTCACTGTCTGTCAAATAAATAAATAAATAAATAAATCTTTTTTTTTTTTTTTTTAAAGGCTGTGTTTTTTTGGTCTCTTTTTTTCTTTGTCCATTTGTTTGTTTTCTTCAATTCTATATATACGTGAAATCACATGGTATCTTTCTCCACCTGACTTACTTCACTTAGTATTATACCCTCTAAGTCCACCCATGTTGCAAATGGCAAGATCCCATTCTTTTTGTGGCTGAGTAATATTCCATTATATACATACACCACCTCTTCTTTATAGTCATTTATTGATGGACACTTAGGCTGCATCCATATCCTGGCTATTGTAAATAATGCTGCAACAAATCTAGGTGCATTCCACATTTTTGCATATATCTTTTTGAATTGGGTTTTTCATTTTCTTTGGGTAAATACTCAGTAGTGAAATTACTGGCTCATATGCTAATTCTACCTTTAACTTTTTTGTGGAACCTCCAGACTGTTTTCCAGGGTGGCTGTACCAATTTGCATTCCCACTAACAGTGCATGAGTGTTCCTTTTTCTCCACATCTTCGCCAACACTTGTTACTTCCTGTCTTTTTGAGTCTAGCCATTCTGACAGGTCTAAGGTGATAATCTCATTGTGGTTTTTATTTGCATTTCCCTGATGATGAGTGACGTTGAGCAACTGTTCTTGTGTCTGCTTGCCATCTGTATGTCTCCTTTGAAAAAGTGTCTATTTGGGTCCTCCGCCCATTTTTAATCAGGTTGTTTTTCTGGTGTTGAGTTGTGTAAGTTCTTTACAAGTTTTGGATACAGACCCTTTGTTAGATACATCATTTGCAAATATCTTCTCCCATTCAGTAGATGTCCTTATTGGTTTTTTTTGATGGTTTCCTTTGCTGTGCAAAAGCTTTTCATTTTGTTATAGTCCCAGTTGTTTATTTTTACTTTTATTACCCTTGCCTGAGGAGACATATCTAGAAAAATGTTTCTACAGCTAACATCAAAGAAATTACTGTATATGTTTTCTTCTAATAGTAGTATGATCTCTGGTCTCACGTGTGGGTCTTTAGTGCATTTGGGGTTTATCTTTGTGGATGGTGCAAGAAAGTGGTCTAGTTTCATTCTTTTGCATGTAGCTGCCCAGTTTTCCCAACACCATTTGTTGAAGAGATGATTGTCTTTTCCCCATTGTGTATTCTTACCTCCATGTTCGTAGATCAGTTGACCATATAAGCATTGGTTTATTTCTGGGCTCTCTATTCTATTCCATTGATCTGTGTGTCTGTATTTGTGCCAGTACCATACAGTTTTGATTATTATAGCTTTCTAACATATCTTGAAACCTGGGATTGTGATGCCTCCAGCTTTGTTCTTCTTTTTCAAGACTGCTTTGGCTATTCGTTGTCTTTTGTGGTTCCATACAAATTACAGGGTTATTTGTTCTAATTCTGCAAAAAATGCTATTGGAATTTTGAGAGGGACTGCATTAATTAAATCTGTAGATTTCATTGGGCAGTGTGAACTCTTTACCAATATTGGTTCTTCTGATCCATGAGTACAGAATACCTTTCCATTTACTTGTGTTGTCTCTAATTTCTTTCATCAGGGTTTTATAGTTTTTGGAGTACAGGTGTTTCACCTCCTTGGTTAATTTAATCCCTTGGTATTTTATTCTTTTTGGTATAATTATAAATGGGATTGTTTCCTGAATTTTTCTTTCTGCTACTTTATTATTAGCATATAGAACTGCAACAGATTTCTGTATATCAATTTGGTATCCTATGACTTTACTGAATTCATTTATCAGTTCTAGTAGTTTTTCGGCAGCATCTTTAGGATTCTCTACAAATAGTATCATGTCATGTACATAAACCTAATTTTTAAAATTACATTCAATAGATATAAAATTATACTGTTAAGTATCTATGAAAGTTTCTAGATGTGTACTTTTTCTTGATTTATCTCACTGCAGACCTGAAAGGACTGTCCAAGGACAAGCCCTGGTCCAGGGACCATACTCTGAGTAGCACAGATCTAATGGTGACTGCTTATACATTTCATCACTGAAAAGACACTCTCTCCTACTACAAGAATATTATTGTTTTAATCAATGAGTTGACATTTGGTTCTTTTATTAATGAGAGAAGAATAACGATGATAAGCCAAAGTAATGTGTTAGATTTGAAATTTTATCCAACAATATTCTCCCCGGTAGGTTAAATTTCTGATTTAGGCCAATGTTAAAACCTATATTTTCCTGAGCACCTAAGACTGTAAACAGATGGAGGTGTCTGCCCAGTGAATACAATTTATTTTTGTTTAAAAAATGTACTGCAAATAATACAATATGTATCCAGTCTATGATATTCCTCAAAGAGGGAAAATAAACCTGAGGAAGGCTAAAAAGCATATGGATTTACTCCTTCAGAAAGCCACCACTTTACCTGGATATGGCACTCTCAAATTTACAAGCCTGTTTCATTAAACCATGCTATTTTACTACTTGGAATAGCTTTCCCAATCCCGCCTGCCAAGTAAAATGCTGCGTAGCTTATCAGATCCAGATCAAGCGTTCTCTCCCAAGCGCCTTCTCAACATTTCCTTCATCCGTCCATCATCCAGCCATCCACCCAACGAGGACAAATTGCCAGGCACCGTTCGAGATGCCGGAGATACAACAACGAACAAGCCATAGCTCCTATCTTCTTGGAGCTTGTGTTTTAATGAGGAAAAAAGAGAGAGAAACAAATTAGCAACTGTATTTATAATATAGTATCTGGGAAGTGGGAAGTTTTTATGAAGAAGCTAAAACACAGACTCAACTTGCTTTCCTCAACAGAACACGGAAAGGGGTTTGAGAAACTATTTTCTCAATTTCCCCAAAGATGATGCATTGTGATTACCAATTTAGATCCAGAGGAGAGAATTTGATGCAGTACATACAACGGATGCCTTAGGGAGGGAGGTCTCAGTTCTCAGACAGGGACACTGAAATACAGAGTAATCAAACCGCGGCTTTCAAGAATGCGCTCGAGCTGCCTCTCTAAGGACTGTGCACGTGAGCCGAGACTTAAAAACAATCCCTCAGAGGGAGCCTTGTAGGTAACTAGGGGAGGAGCCTTCCAGGCAAGGAATAGCAAACAAATTCCCAAAGAAGTAGGGAACGTGAGTGAGTTGGAAGGCGGGCTGAGAGAGCCGTGTGCACAAACAGTGTGAGCAAACCGTAGAGCGATGAGAGTCAAGGACAACACGGCAGCAGCGTTCTGAAGGCGACAGCGGCCCCCGGCAAGCGCCCTTGGCCTTCCACTTTGCTTGCAGGGCTGTCACGGCACCAGCATCCTGTTTCTATCCCGGTTGCCACGCCCTCTTTGAAGGCAAAGTCCGTGAGATGCTCATCTTTGTATTTCGGCATCCAGCATCGCAACATATTAAGACTCAAATATGTAACTGAGCAAGTGAACAGATGAATGAATGAACGCAGGAAGGAATGAATGACAGGGCTTTCACAGACATGACCTCATAAACTGCCACTCTTCGAGGAGGCAGGTTCGGTATTATCACATCATTTCACAGATGAAAAGTCTTCTAGGATGTTCATGAACTTGTTTGCAGGCACAGAATTGCTAAGATCTAAGGCAAAGACATTCCAAATTCAGATCTGTTTGTAAGACTCCTGGTGTAGTGCTCTCCATGTGCATCAAACTTCCAATTATGGTCAACAGAATGGGCAGTAGGGGTAAGCTTTTAAAAAATCTCTGCGTACCACCATACTTTCTGAAAATGGTATGTGCAAACTTGAAAAATTTAATTTGTTAGCTTGTTTCCAGTCTGGGGACTGGCTGCCCTCTCCTGGCAACATGAAAAATAACATGAAATAAAAAGGAGCATTCTCTAGTTGGTCTAGGATATCCCTCCTACCTGAACCCCACACCATTCCTGTCACTCGGTTTCCTTTCTTTGCCGAAATACTTTTCATTCATGTCTGTTAAGTATACCTACTGAAAGGAGTTCCTTTTTTGTGCCATAACATTTATTTTTTAAATCTAAACTGCATCAGACAGCTAATTCCCATTTGTGTGCCATTTGTTGCTTTAAAATCTGTTATAATCCAAAATTATTTGAATATATACAATGTCTTGTGTTTTTGTTCCCCCTCTATTTTTTTTAAAGATTTTATTTATTTATTTGAAAGAGAGAGACAGAGAGAGAGAGCATGAGCGAGAAGAAGGTCAGAGGGAGAAGCAGACTCCCTATGCAGCTGGGAGCCTGACGCGGGACTCGATCCCAGGACTCCGGGATCATGACCTGAGCCCAAGGCAGTCGTCCAACCAACTGAGCCACCCAAAAATGGAAGAAATCTTATATTAATTTTTTC
Organism: Mustela nigripes; assembly: GCF_022355385.1. NCBI lineage: Eukaryota > Metazoa > Chordata > Mammalia > Carnivora > Mustelidae > Mustela > Mustela nigripes. Next base: position 116,396,345 of record NC_081575.1, on the reverse strand, counting down.
TTTCAGTTATAAGTCTACAATGTACCAAGACTTCATATGCGTATAAAAGTCGTATCCACTACAATCAGGTGTGTCTTTATTCATGTGCTCAGAGTATGACTTTGGTATTCCAGCTTTTGACTAGAAATTATTTTTAATTTCCATCAATATTATTAGGTATTGCTAAAGACACTTAGATGAATATCAAGAGGAAACCATTCTCCAAAAACAGATGACAAACTCTTGATATTGTTAGGATTTTGACTATTTATTAGGCTCTTCGGCACTTCTGAAAATGCCTCTATTTAAACCAAAAATATCCTAAGTATCTCCCCAAAGACCCAGTCAATTATTATAGAAACAAGAAAATGACAATGATAGAGTAAAATTCATTTTTTGCTACTTTTTCACTGAAGTATAATTAATATACAGGATCATAGAATTCTTGGAAAAGATCTATTACAGTCATGGTAACCAATGAAATGTGAAAATAAGAGAAGTATTTAAAACGCTCATTTCACGGTATGCTAACAGTGCAATACAAAGTAATTTTTATTTCCAAGTGTCCCAGACTAACAGCACCAGGAAAAAGCAAAGCTTCTCATTATTTCTGTCTGTTTCAGTGGCATTAAGTTGGGCTGGGCTCTTAAAACTCTACAAGGCAGCATGAAGAAGGTTTAAACAAGGGACTGATTTTTCTCTTGCACAAAGTGCAGTGAGAGCCATCCCAAGCTTTGAGTTTCAATTCCCACTCCCCTACTCATCCCCGCTTTGTCCAAAATCCTGACAGCTGCCTGTGGTCCCAGCCATTAAAGCCAAAAAGCACGTAAGGTTGTGGAGATGGGAAAACTAACAAACCAACCAACCGACCACCCACCAGGTCCTGCCCTTATGAGCGCAGTTCTCTCACTACTCAAAGTGGGGTTCCTGGACCAGAAGCACCGGCAACACCGATATTAAAGACAAAGCAACGCAGGCCTCCTCCAAGTGCTGGTAAGATCCCCCAAGGGAGTGTAGGCACATCCACCTCCGAGAAGCCCTGCCCCTCTCAGACCCTACGAAAGCACCCACCTGCACTGAGCCAGTGTGCAGAAGTGAGTAAGGATTACAGAAGCATCGGGCAAGCACGTGCTGTTTCTTTAAAAACACACCCCCCCACCCATTCATTCTTTATTAGTTGATGTCATTTCTTAGCCATGTTCCTTTGGAATTATAATAACATAAACACGTTCCTGAACATTTCCACTTTAAGACTTTTGGCTTTTAAACTCAATGCATATAGAAGCATTAAGAAGAACATGGATAAGAAAAAAAAATTCTTTTTTGATGCCTAAGTCAAGGGGTGGGGGCACACAGATGAGTGATGCTGATTCAGGTGAACTGAATGAAGCGTAAGAATGCCTATTCTTAAGGAGACAGTATTTTTGTGCTTTATATTCATAGGTCTTAAGTCATGCTGGGGTTGCCAGGATAAAGAGAACAAATTTACACTAACACACTTTTAAATATATTGTGTGAGGTATCATCTCGTTACCACTAGGTGGCACTTAGGAGCCTTTATACTTTCAAAACTAACCTATTTCAGGATTGTCATTAGGTATTCTATTTAACTGAGAGCAGCTATTTAGCAAAGCCTACTGTACATTATTATTGCTGGAGATACAGAAAAAGGATATAAATCAGAGCCTCTCCCCCCAAAGTACCGTTCATTTGTAGATTTAAAGTAAAACAAATTTGCTGATTTCAAGTAAAGAATATGGGGTTCCTTGGTGGCTCAGTAGGTTAAGCAGTTAAGCGTCTGCCTTAGGCTCAGGATCCCAGGGTCCTGGGAGGAGGCTCCCAGCTCAGCGGGGAGCCTGCGTCTCCCTCTCCTCCCCGCTCATGCTCTCTCTCGCGATCTCTGGTTCTTTCTCTCTCATATAAACAAAAATTTATAGAAGAAAATAAAGTAAAAAATATCTGAGGCACCTGGGTGGTTTAGTTGGGTAAGTGACTGACCCTTGACTGTGGCCCAGGTCACAATCTCAGGGCTCTGAGACTGTGCGCCACTTCAGGCTCTGTGCTGGGCGTGGAGCTTGCTTAAGATTCTCTCTCCCTCTGCCCCTCTCCACCCTCCTCTCTTAACAAAAAAAATAATAAGTAAAAAATGTTTAAAGTAAAACATAAATCATCCTACCTAACTCCCAAAGTAGTCGTCTCACTCCAATAAATTTGTTCTGGTTTGGTAGTTATTTAAATTTTCTAAGCGTGTTTTTACCCAAATGGTCATAGGTCCCACTATACATGAGCAAAATCCTGCCCCCAAATCTTTGTTCACAGAGGAGAGAGACATCACCAGCTCTGTCCTCAAGCTATATTTCTATTACTGATAGTCACTAACACAATATCGTGCAGTTATATTTTGATTCTTACCACTTAACCCAAAATATATTGTGCATCCTTAAGAAAAATTTATTGAATCCCAAATCACAGTTTCTAAGCCATGACAAAGAGTGTGGACTGTATCTTAAGTACAACCTAAGAATAATTGAAAGGTCTGGGGTTTCTGGAAAGATCACTGTAATGTGGAGAAAAGAACTGGGGGACTAAAGTGGTCAATAGCAGATACCAGTTAGGTGGCCCAGACCAGGGTAGTGGCCCTTTTCATGGGAAGAAAGAAATGGAATCTGAAGACCTGAACTTGAAGCAGTTGAGACCTTGCCTCTGGGGTGGATAAAGCTCCCGCACTGGAGTGAAATGGCTGTGATTCAAGTCTACCTCCCCACTGTCTGAACGCAAGAGCTCAGCCAAGTTCCTTGAACCCTATGAACCACAGGGAATTTGACCAGTAAAACGGAGATCCTGCCCACCTCACTCATGCTCTCACAGAGGTTAAATAACATCAACAGGCGTACGTGCTGTACTGCCTGGCAATTCACAAATGAGCGGCAAAGGATGTTATTATGGGTCCCATTGCCTCCGCTCTGGAGAAAACCCTTCGTACCCTCACACGTCTGTTGATACTGTAGTCCACTGTTAGGTCTCCCAGCACTCCTGCACTGATGCGATAGGGCAGGATTTCTCAGCCTTGGTGCTAATGGCATTTAGGATTGGATCATTCTTTATTGTAGGGGGCTGTCCTGTACGTCTTGGAGTTGTTGGGATTTAGTGAGATAATATGAGCAAAACAGATTTGCATCATCTCAACTAGGGTCACTCAAATTCAGCACTACCGACATTCAGAGTTGGAGAATTCTTTGTGGGGGGGGGGGGGTGCTGTCCTGGGTATTGTAGGATGTTCAGTAGCATCCCTAGCCTCTACCCACCAGAAGTCAGGAACACCCTCTCCCCTCTAGCTGTGACAACCAAAAATGTTTCCAGACGTTGCCACATGTCTCCTGGAGGACAGGAATCACTCCCAGTTGAGAGGCACTGGTGTAAGACACAGTACAGAACAGCCCTATCCAAAAGAAATGTAATGTAACCCATGAGTGAGGGCTACCATGTAATCTAAAATTTTCTAGTAGCCATATTAAAAAGAAAAAGAAATGAAATTAATTTTTAAACTATATTCTACTTAACTCAATATAGCTAAGGTATTATCACGTTAACCTACATAAAAATTATCAATGATATATTTTACAATTTTTCCATGTTAGTATTTGAAATCCAGTGTGCCCACTTGAGCCTTATAGAGCATCTCCATTTGGACTCACCATTTTTCAAGTGCCCGATAGCTACATGTGGCTAGAGGCTACCTTGTTGGACCATACAGGTACAGGATCTCACAGCGTGCAGTTCTGTATACTGATGGCCTCTTAGTTTCTTCACCTTTTTTTCCCCCTCCACCCCCTCAAGCTTAGTTTTATATTTTTAATCACATATTAGAGATGTTCTGAAAGTATCACATGGCTCCTTTTTCAAAAAAGATTTTATTATTTTTAAGGAATCGCTACACCCAACATGGGGCTCGAACTCACAACCCTGAGATCAAGAGTCACCTGCTCCACCAGCTGAACCACCCAGGTGCCCCACGTGGCTCCTTTTTTACTGCAATAAAGGGTGACAGACATAAAATTATGAACAAGTTGCCCCTCTAGCCTCTTCATTATCTGACCACTGCTACCCTCCTTGGTCTAAAACACAAATTGAATTACGATACTCTCCTTCTGGTGTACCTCTGATGCGCTCCCCTCCCCCACCAACCAGAGAAGTCTTGATGTCTCCTTCATCATGTCCCTCGGCTCACTGACCAACACTTGCTTTCTAGAATCATTCCTGCTCACATGTAGACTTGAGCTATACCATCTCCTTGAGCAAATTCCATCAATCTTGTATGGAATGGGTGGCAGGCTTAATGCAGTGTTCTGCGAACGATGTGGGCTCAACCGGCATCTGCATCCTTATACGAGGTCCTTTGGTTTACTTATGTTCCAAATAATAAGCATTCCTGTGGAAACCAGGCCACAAAGGCCCACCTAGGGCCTTTTCTCCGCACTGGTCAACAGCTTTGATGTACTCTAAAAAAAGAAGCTTTGAGGGCATCTGCCCTTCTTTAGGTCACCATATTGTTTTTCCACATTGCACAACCACCCACCTCCTCTCATTTGCATGCCCATCTGTGTTGAAACAGACACTGATCCTAGGGCTGCATTCCCGACACTCATTAACTGAGGCCTGGCTTACATCTGACAGTAAGTATGGCGCAAAGATGTCCCTGATTAACATCCTAGAGAGGATGAGTCTGATATGTTCCAGTCAAACAAGGGCAAAAACATTCAATTTCCCATTGTCACTCTGCATTCTCCTTTGGGCTGGAATTGAATGCTATATCCCCAGGGCTCTTGCAGACTAGCTTGGCACATGTGTTAAAGTCTGTGTCTTCCTAAGCGTCAAGTCGGTGAAATGTGCATACTGATTCGTTATGTAAGGCTTTCGAGGTCGTGCTTCAGCTGCTTTTCCTTTGCTTAGTCAATGTCAGTCACCTCACAATAGAACATATACACCAAGGCTGGCTGGCCAGAGCCTGCGGACTGAGCTGAGCCAACTTACCAGCTTACAGGCGGAAGCAGATGGCAGCTGGTGGCCCCTCACATCCTCTGAGCATTTACTGTTCCAGTGCACAACAATGGCATCCTCCTACACATGTGTGCAGCTCTGGGCCTAAGACTTTCTCCCGGCCAGGAAACGTGGCACAGCTCAAGCTCCAGGATGTAGCCCCAAGCCTGTTGGAGGATAAATATCCCCTCAGCCTTGCCCTTGGGTAGGATAGCTCTGAGGCAGGGTCTACACTGCTTTCTCCTAATGGGATTGTGGCCCAGTGGTTAAGATGGAAATTTGTTTGATAATCCTCTGGTTATTGGATTCCTTCCTTCTCAGTCTCACCCACTTCTTTTCTACTTCTCTACTGGTATTCCTCAGTTCACCCCCTTGAACCTGAATCCTAGAATCAGATCCTACTTCTTAGAGAACCCCACCCAAATCACACTAATTTTCATTAGGAGATAAATATTATGTTGCCTGTGAACAATAACCATTGAGAGAGATGATGAAGTCTTAATGAAAGCTGAAAAATAATTTAGCTTTACAGTATGAAAATCTGCACACACAAAAAATTTCTGGACTGCAACGTGACTGGGAGAAAGCAAAGAACCCATATAATTATTTTCATATTTCCTTCTGGTAGTTGAATTTTGCCCTGTGCCATAACTATCAAGGATAAATGGTATGTTTGAACTCTCCCAGATAACAGAATAGGACTTTTACATAAAAGAAAATGGCCAGTTAGAAGGTTTTCAATAGAACGACCTCCAAATTTCTAGACCTAAATACATCAGTAAAATCCAATGACTTGTTTTTGTCTCAAGTTGGTAGAATGTGCCATTATAATCACAAATGTTTCAGGCATGACTTTTCTTTTCATACATGATGGAGACTTGGGGCTTCCCCAGTACTTGTTCTCTTCTGCCACAGTAATAAAGAATCCAATTTTAGCTGGCATATGTCCAGCTGGAACAAATATTATGTCACCCATCCTCCTTTCTAGTTAGGAATAGCCATGTGACTACATTCTGGACAGTGGGATAGAAGCATAAATGTCCTGTAGCAACAGAGAACTGACTTAAGAGACAGTCTTCCTCAACTATGGTGATTTGTCACTCAGCAGACATTTGGAAATGTCTCAAAACATTTTTAATTATCACACTGAAGGTTGTTACTGATATCCAATGGGCAGAGACCAGCAATGCTATTAAAACATCCTACAATGAACAGGTCAGTCCTCACAGCAAAGAATGATCCTGCCCAAACTGTCAACAGCACTGCGACTTTGAAACTCTGGATTACACTCTGAATTTGAAGCAAGAACTCAGAGACAACTGCTTCTGGTTCTATTAAGCACTGCACAGAATCCAAATGCCTTTAGCTTCCCTGATAGCTACAAAGCAATCAGAGATGGTGCTGACCCAGGCCTTAGCCATGGTATTTGAAGTATTCTGAGTCCTGAATTTTTGTTTAACCTGATTAATGTTCTCCATCATTCACTAAAACAGTGGTCTTGTCACTTTCTGGCCCTAGGACCGCTTTAAACTCTCACAAATCATTGAGGATTCCAAATCCTTGCATTTATGTGGTTTTCATGTATTTCTACTTATCAGATTAGTAATGAAAATGGAGAAAGTTGTAGAACATAAGCATGTATTTCAGTAGCTATCAGCAGGATGATACCATCATATACCATGTGCTCTCAGGAAAAATTCTATTAGACATTCCTGAGGCTGTGAGAATGAAAACATGCAAATCATGTTTTCAGTTTACTATGAGAATAATTTTAACCTCAAGGAACTCCTAAGACCACAAAAGTTCCTCAGACCATTCTTTGAGAAACATAGGACTAAATAACTCATTTTAAAGATGTGGATATTAACTTTTTAAAGATTTTATCTATTTGATAGAGATCACAAGTAGGCAGAGAGGCAGGTGAGGGGTGTGCAGGCACCCCGCTGAGCAGAGAGCCCAATGCGGGGCTCGATCCCAGGACCCTGAGATCATGACCTGAACCGAAGGCAGAGGCCCAACCCACTGAGCCACCCAGGTGCCACCGGATATTAATATTCTTTTTTCCTTTGGGACAGAAAAGGGTATTTCCCCTTGTAAAATTTATGCTCACCATTTCTAAAAGGTACAGATAGTTTTCTTTTTTTTTTAACTTTTCACTTAAAAATATTTATTAAAATAAAGATTATACCTGAAAAAAAGAATTACCAGAAGGCAGCCCTTCGCATAATACTTCAAAAATCAGAAGAGAGGGGTGCCTGGCTGGCTCAGTCAGTTAAGCGTCTGACACCTGGTCTTGGCTCAGGTCATATCACATGGGTCACGGGATCAAGCTCCACATCGGGTTCCATGCTCAGTGGGGAGTCTGCTTAGGATTCTCTCTCTCCTCTCCCTCTACCCCTCTCCCACCTCACCGGCTCTCTCTCGCTCTCTCATAAATAAATAAATCTTAAAAAAAAAAAAAAGAATCAGAAAAGAAACATAAAAATCCTCTCTGTTCTTCACAGAGAATGGGGAGGAGGGAAAAGACTGCCTGCCCTCACCAAAGCCAGCAGCCTGCACTGAGAGAGCTATGGAAGGTTCTCTGGTCTCTGGACTCACTGGTCCAGAGAAGCTGCCACTGGAGCAGAGGCCCAAGAGTCAGAGATACCAAACCCAGAGAAGAGATTTTCCCGAAGATGTGTAGACTTCAGGAATTTGATTGGAGAACCGGAATTTGGGAACAGTATTCTGAAAACCTGCAAAGTCTGAAGGGGCAGGGGTCAGGCCCAGGACTCTAACTGCCCTTGGGTACCACTATCTGCTGGACATAGCTGACAAGGCTGCAGTGGAGTTGGAGGGCAGTGGCCATGAAGGTCTCCTTGGCAAGGATCTAGGCCACCTTGCTGTCACCCATCATCACATGGTACAGCAGAAGGGTATATTTTGGCTTCCCCTGGCTCTGCAGGAATTCCTTCACTTTCCAGAAACCCTCCTGGTGGTCATTCTTAAGGATGTTCTGGCCCCATTGTAGCTCCACATTCTGGAAGTTTGAGCTAAGATAATTCTTTCTTATAGTTTCTCCAAAGCCCAAAGCAAATACAAATGAGAGGAAGAGAGAAAAAATAACTATAGCATAAGAGTGACCTTTGATTTTTTTTTAATTTTATTTACTTATTTGACAGAGAGAGAGATCATAAGCAGTCAGAGAGGCAGATAGAGAGGGGGAGGGGGGATGCAGGCTCCCTGCTGAGCAGAGAGCCCGATGTGGGGCTCCATCCCATGACCCTGAGATCATGACCTGAGCCGAAGGCAGAGGCTTAACCCACTGAGCCACCCAGGCACCCCAACCTTTGATATTTTTAATATTGAACATGTAAACTGGCTCGCTGGTCTCAAAGATCATTTCAGAAAAAGAATCCGTTGTTCTAAGTTTCCTCCAATCTGAGACATCTGGAAATATCAAAAGATCACAGTTTCCTGTTTAAAGGGTCCAAGCCCAATCAAATCTGGTAACAAAAGGGACCCTGAGATCTTGAATTAGATTTTTCTTTACTTTTTTTCCCTAGTCCTTCATGGTTGAGCACTTCCCAATAAAATGTATCTCCAGGAGAAGAACAACACAAGCTGTACCTCTCAAAATATCAACTGCTCAGAGAAGAGACCCAGAACGGCTTTTTTGTTCATGAAGATTACAGAACTCAAAATTTTTGTAACTTTTTTTTCTGCATTTGAAGAAGAATTAACTCCCAGAATGTATACAATAATAATGAATGACAGAATTTCCCACAGAGAGAGCTATGCATAGTCTCAGTATTAGATATCAGTAAACAGAAAGCAGTTGACTTTTCAGAAAATATTTCTCATTTTTAAAACATTAAAGTAATTCATTTTTAGACAATCATTTTCTCCATTTCTTTTTTTCCCCAAAGATTTTATTGATTTGGCAGAGAGAGAGAGAGCACAAGCAGGGGGAGTGGCAGAGGAAGAGGTAGAAGCAGGATCCCCGTTGGGCATAGAGCCCAACATACGGCTCGATCCCAGGACCCTGAGATCATGACCCGAGCTGAAGGCAACACTTATCCCATTGAGCCACCCAGGCACCCCATTTTCTCCATTTCTTAACATTCTGGACACTTGATTTTTAGCCTAGATTCCTAAAAACTAATCCAGTTGTTCTGTGTAAATAGAGATCATGATTTCTCCAACTTGGCACTACTGCCATTTGAAGCCAGGCAATTCTTTGTTGGGGGGGGCATCCTATACATTGTGGGATATTCAGTAGCAACCCTGACCTCCACCTTCCAGATTCCAGTGGCACTCCCTGAGTTGTGACGGCCAAAAATGTCTCCAAAAATCACAAAACCATCCTCAGTAGAGAACCACTGAGAGAGGTCCACCAATTCACCACTCAACTGTGCGATAAACTGGTTACGAAGAAAACTAACTTACTCATCATAGCAAATTTAGCAGAATTGGGAATATGACTCTATACTTTCCTGGTAGGATCCACACCAGAACGTTGCTTCATTACCATGAAGTCTACTTAAAATTATTCCATCAGTTCCAAGAACGTTCATTTCTCTCTGTGCTGAGCTGTCTGCCCTGCTGAACAGATGACCCCTTAGCCATCCACATGGACATAGACCCTGACCTTTGGGGGTTAACACTTTCTTTCATCCTCTCAAGAAATGTTTCCCAGAGATCTAGACCACAACTCCCACTTTGAAACTAGCCTAAGTGATCTAACACCAGGAAATACCCTCATCCAATACATGTTAGCGGGGGGCCCAATCACTGTCCACTTTTGGGTCCTGAGAATACGAAAAGGAATGTGACTTTATTCTCACTCTGGAGAAAAACACAGACCTGCAGTCACAGTACCCGTGTATCTTCATGCATCCCCACACTCTGTTCCACTGAGCCCCACTGAGTCTATAAGTCTATAAGCAGTTCTTGTAAACCTATGAGGATGAAAGCCACTAAGCTTAAGGGAGATAACTAACTAGGGTGGGTAGAGCAGTTAGATCTGAGCTTATTTGCTAGCTAGGGGCAAAAAAATAAAAAATAAACAAGTGCAATATTTAGAGGAATTAAATTAGAAAAACCTCCATGAGGATCAATACTATAGCTTAAGGGACCCTCTGCGACAAGAGACCTCAAGTTTCCTCCTATTCTTTCTCCCAGTTTTAGAATCTTCTTTTTCAACAATCATGATAAATGGTCACCTTTTAGGGGAGGAGTGAGGTTCCAAAGGCTTGATTACCCACCTGACCTGGAACTGTCTTTCCTTGGCCAAATGGCCAGGCCAGCTTGAGAGGGCATTAGGCCCTACAGGAAGGCCTCCAAAGGTGACTGGCACCCACTCGGCAGCCGCCAGCGGCTTTCATCATTGGAAATGGCTAACCGACACCAACACAGCCCTGAGAGTATACGTAGAAAATTCTATAAAAGACTGTTGCTTTAAATGAGGCACACTGCTCCTTTAATTAAGGAATGGACAAAGCAGTCCTGGGGTGATGGGAGCTGTTCCTAAGTGGTCCTGCTAAAGCAAAGTGATGTTTGCGCGGGCTGCAGTTTATGAACAGTATGCAGTCATCTGTTCCATTTGCACAAACCAGGCCCGTGGGGGGATCGAAAAGCTGCTGGGGACTAGCCAGGGCATAGGAACTACATATGGTGGCACAGTATGGCGTCGCCGTGAGTGGTCTGCGAACAGCGTCCAGCTGTGCTCCTCTCCTCAGTGCCGTATGGAGCGACATGAGCACACAACTGTTTTCAAATGTCGGTTTCATTATTATTCACATATGGTGGGGCCGACAGAGCAGGAGACAACTGCCATTGAAAAGGGAGCTTATGACTGACAGTTCTAAGAGGAGGGAGCGCACGATGCCAGGCAGGGCCATACAGGGGAAATACTTAGGGTCAGTCAGGAGGCAAAGAGAGCAAGGGAAAAGCGTGGGCAAGAGTTTTATTGTGGTTTCCATGGGAAAAAATGGGAGAGGCAGGTAAGCAGGTTTCGGATCGGGGAGTGTGAATAATTTCATCAGGCTTGGGGAGAAGGGGGCTGTTTCTGGTTTTGGTGCCCTGGGATAATCAGGGCAGGGGAACAGTGGCCTGGAATATGAGAGCCCTATTAAAAAAAAAAAAAAAAAAAGGTAGTTGTGGTAGGGACTGCAGATTGCCTAGTTTACATATGAAAAATCTGTCTGTAGGTCCCCGGTTGACTGGGTTGACTGTCGCTAGGAGTTGGCTAACCCCCGGAGGGGCATTTCTCTGCGGGGTCAGCAAGACTTCAGAGGTCAAATCATCAGAAACACAGATTAAAAAAGGTACGCTTAATAGCACTTCACCACCTCATCCCAGGACTAACAATTTCAAGGCTTCCCCCACAGAACTCTAGACTTTTTCCCTTGTTGTCCAGGATTTAGTACATCTGGTAACTGCTTCATAAACCTGACTCCTGGAGCCACCGTGTATCAGCTTCACGACCTCGGGCAAATTGCTTCTACCTCTGCCCTTCAGTTTCCTTCCATTTCAGTGTAATGAGAAGCAGAAGAAATCATCATAATAATACCAGCCACATATGACTGATATGAAAATCGAATAATTGGTTACTACTTATAAAAAGCCTTGTAAGCCCCATGTAAGTGTTCAGTTTTCAAAATGTCCATTGACCTGAACTGAAGGCGTCTCAGTGCTGTACTCTGGAATAGGAATGGCGAGCTTTTTGCGAACAACTTCTGTCTCTAAGGTTCTACTTGGTTTTTTTCCCATTAGATTTCAACTGTATTTGTTTCTTGGAACTGTAAATAATGGTTGGGCAAATCACTAATTTGCTTTTTCTTTCTCTCCCAAAGGGAAAAGACAGCTCTGCTCAAACAAATCCTGTTTCTGTCAGCTCATTCCTTAGGAGTGCGTCTTCATGCCAATGCAACCAGAGGAAGGAGAATGGGGGAGAGTGGAGGCGAGGGATACAAGGAACCTTCTATGGTTTATGGACAGATCATGCCCAGGCTTCACTCTCAATCCCCTAGTTCAAGCAATGTGCCCAATTTCAAGTGTGAGTTTGGGACTCAACCTTCAGAAATGTGTGATGGAAGGGCATGGAGCTGACTCCACTTCCTGGAAACAGGCTGGTTTGCTCCCCTCCCCTCTCACTTCCACCTGTCCACAAGCATCATCTGTCACATCCTGGACCTTAAGTCAAGGATGCTATGGAAAGACTTTCTTTGAGGTTCAAGAGTCTATGGACCTAACATGTGAAGTTAGAAAACCCTCTGGGCTTGCGGGAGGGAAAACCCGAGGATCAGCTGGTTCACATTAATCTTTTGATCAACTGCCTTATATACCAAGAGTCAATGCACAGACATGTTAGGACATGAGATGGGAAGAGTCTCTTTCAGGTAGGAAAAAAAATCATGTATTTGGGGATAATCTAAAAGAAAAGCTTTTACTACCTGGGATTTCCAATGAGAGATGAAACAGTGACTTGAGAAATGGAGTTGGCAGTGTTTACATAATAATTCACTGCAGATACTAATGGAACTTCAGCAGCGCAGGGAAGACAGGGAGAGGCCCTCAGACCTCCTAGATTTAGGCACTTGTGAACACACTTGCTCTCTGCAGCGTCTCAGTTCAAATGGCCTTAGTGGTTTGATGCATTTCAACGTTCCTTTTCTTAGGAGTCTGAGAATATTTAACAATTACTTTGCTTTATCAAGAAGGGGAGGCATTTCATATCATTTTAGAATAGTGGTTCTCATCCTGAGGCAATTTTGCTCTGAAGAAGACATCTGACAAAGTCTTGAAACATTCTTGGCTATCGCAAGAGAGGGAGGGGAGCTTCTAGGGGGCAGACACTGGCGATGCTGGAAATACCCAACAGCCCACAAGACAGCCCCTCACAACGAAGAATTATCCAGGCCAAATGTCATTAATGCTGAATGTAAGAGACCCTAGTTTAGAAGATGCAAAAGTATTTTGCTCAAATTATCTTGCTAAACCTTACCAACTCCAAGAGGTGAATATCATCCTCCCCACTTTGCTGCTCACATGAGGATGGCAGCCCACCAGTGTCAAAAGTGAGTGTGACAAAGCTGAGTCTGTATCCAAGATTGCCTAATTTCAAAGCGTGTACTCCTAAACAGTACATTACATGCACGGCCCAGAAACCCTGCAAATAATTACATGTGTGTAGAGAAAAGGGGAAGAGGCGAGTTTTAACTTCTGGTGCTCATTTTGGAAATGTGCTTAATTTTTGAAATCTTAGCTGAAGTCAAGAGTCCCTAAGAAACAGAACAATGCAGCATACATTGGTAGATGGATTACCAATTTGCAAGGAAATTGTCTTCATGCTAAAACCATATCAAGGGTAATTCAATCATTAGTGATTTAGAAGGTAACTTCAGCCTTGGGGCTTCCAACAACTCTTTCCTTGTACATAGACCAGTTTAAAGACTTTTAGATATTCAGGATTATTATGAGGCACATAAAGTGAAACACAAAACATACAATGTGTGAAAAGAGCACTGTCCACACAAGGGATGATGCTCAGTAAGAGATGAAGAGAAACCATTTAAAAAACGAGTGTACGACTAGAGGATCCACGTCAACAGTGGTTGCCCGTAATCAATGGGCATAATCAACGTCTAATCAATGTTTATTTAAGAGAACACAAAATGTTTGAATCTACATATGGGGAAAGCTCCACTGGCAAGACTTGAGTTAGAAGTCCGAGATTTACTATATGTGGGGCAAAGCGGCAAATGGTTAAGCCATGCCAAAACTTGAGTGGCCTTAAGAATATGGCCAAGGTTCTAACCAATGCTAAAAGCTGAGTCTTGAAACCGGCTTCATGACCAATTTACTTTTGAGATTGAAAACTCTGGAACCAAGGACAAGTGTCTTTTAAGCCATCATTACAGTTGTTGATGCCCTGTTTAGAATGGGACTCCTTCTATTGTCCATCTTATTTACTTGTTTCAAGCATCAGTTCTCTGGTGGAACTTCATTTTACACTGATATCTTGGCCATTTGAGTAGTATGCTTTCTGTCTTGTGAACACCTTGATTCTTCACTAGCCTTTCTGACCCCAGACTGTTCCTATGCAAGGGTAACAAGATAAACATTTCAACAAATAAAGAAAATGATAAATATTTTATGCCAGTCCTCCAACAGGGCTGAAGCTATTTGGCAGAAATTAGAACATTATCTCAAACAAACAACAAACAAGCAAAACCTTTGAAGAAATTATCTCGTCGCTCTGAAACACCCTATAAACAAAATATGTAGATAGCTCATGATCACATTTAATGTTCAGCTGGAGATCCATCCCAAGGTGAATGAGACAGCCTGTCAGGTTTCACTCATCTCAGATACTGGCAAGCTGTGTGACCTGAAGCAAATGCTTTTCCTTCTGAGTTACTCATTTATAAAATGAAGGAGGAGGAAAGTGCTCTGCGTGAAACAGGAAGTGACTCTTGGCAACTACAAAAGGCCCCTGATCCTATTATATAATTCCCGGGAACAGGAAAAATCTTATTTGGCAAACCAATGTTCAGTTCTCCTAATAATAATGCTTTGCAGCAATGTTGACTTCAAGTAGATATCGTGCTTCTCATCTGGAAATATGAAATTAGATAACAGTTCTGTTAATTTCAATAACCCTTAAGTTTAAAATATAATAATTCACGTAGCTATATAATTTATTTCCTTCAAATTTTTGCACAAAAGGAGCTAATTCTTTCAGATAAGCCTATTGGACTTTGGTAGGGTTTTTTGGGTTTTGGGGTTTTGTTTTGTTTTTAGATTTGGGTTTCAAAATGGCCCATCAATTATCACTTCTAGATTACAAAAGACACAGTGTGCAAGGTAACATTTAGAAAATTAAGCATGGGGGTCAGGTGGACACCCTGACTCTATCCTTCATTTCTAGAGGTTTGGAGAAAATTATCACTCAAATTCTAGTCACAACACCCTTATGACAGAATTAAAGAGTCTTCAGTTCAGAAAGTTGTTCTGAAGAGTGCAGAAGCTGAAGTTGGCTTGAGGTAGCACCTTGAAATGAAGCTATGAAATGTTAATTTTATTTCACTCACAAACTATCTTACCATCAACAGCATGTTTCCTACCAGTAACAAAATAATAAGGGATCGCGTTTTTTTTTGAAGGGATGGAAGAATCCCCAGTTTGGGAAGGTAAACACAGGTGACGCCCATCTGGATATGGGAGAACGGAGCCACTGTGATTTGCCCTGCAGCTGACCTTCTGTTTTTATTTCTTTTGAAGTCCTGCCTTCAAAATAATAAAGAAAAACATGAAAAATGAGCCTGTTCCTACTGGGAGAATTAAGAAATCAACTATGATTTAAGGGTTATTTCATTGTCTCCTGTGAAACTCCTGATTTATATATTGTTTGTGCTTTTTATGCTATGACATTATCTTATTTATATTCAGATTTATACCCCTAATGCCTGGCACTTATTGGGTCTGTGATAAAAGATGACTACTGTATGTAAATGCCTTTCTCCAGCCAATGAGCCCTTCTAAATTGTCATAGTGGGAAGAATTTCATGACGGCAGCAAGGATTTTTTAAAATACAAATCTTCAAAAGACTGTACAACATAAGTGTGAGGATTAAGTAAGTTTTAAACCTAAATTCACAGCTGTTTTTTCCCAAGTTCCATCAGGAGTGTTGGGGGGGTGTTCAGAGGGTTACAAAACAGGGTATAATGGCGCACATTCGAAAAGCACTTTCAACTAATTGTGTTAGGCTTAAGTCACTTCGTTCTCCTGTGGCCACTTTTTTTATACTTGCTCTTCCAGTCTCCAAGGACTGTCTCAGGTGGCTGCCTGCTTATTTGTTAATCACTTCCCAGCAACATCTAAACTCATCTAACAAAAACTGAGGAAAGTCGAACCTCCACCACCCTGTCTCTTTTCCAGCACCACGTCCAATGTTCCTTATCTCAAACCCCCAGAAAAATTTGAGAAGGGACATGACCATCTGATATAATGCTATGCGTATCAAATCAATTTCTGGTTCTATCTCTCTGATAAAGCAGTGCCAGGAAACTTAACATGTTTTGGTAAATGAAGAGGGGGAAAAGGACAACCTGACAAGTGGGACAGTGAATGTGTGGGCTTCTTTAGTTAGTAAAACAAGGTTGAACTCAAGAGTAAACACCCAAGATATTTTTTGAAAAGCAAGGGTTACAGGAAAATCTGAGACGGATCGGCTTCATGTTCTCTGGAGTCATCTGGGCAGCAGAATCTTTGGCCTGTCCAGAAAAGTTAAAAATAGCTTATGGCTCTACATGATGGCATCTAGGTAGTGACTTTCCAATAGAACATGTTACAACGGTCACACTGCAGTGTGAACACAGATGTTTGAATTCCCAAGCAAAGAATGTGCCTGCACTCTTGATGGTCTTCCCTTTGTGGTGAGTCCATCTCCCATGGGAGCGGAAGGAACAGGGGAATTGCAAAGGGGTTACAGGAAGAAAACTGCCCTTGCTTCTCCAACTTTGATGTGCATAGGAATCACCTGGGGAATCTTGCTGATTCTGCAGGTCTGGGTTGGGGCCTGAGGTTCTGCATCTCTAATGATCACTTAGGTGGTGCCCATGCTGCTGGTCCATGGGCCACACTTGAAGGAAGATAATGGGGCAGTTCTAAGTGGAGTTTGATCTCCAGTCCCTTCTCTTTGAAATTTCAGAAACTTTTATAGCAATTGGACACTGCTGAGACATCTAAGTGCCTAATAATGTATTTTACAAAATTAAAGAGATTGGAACAAAACAGCTGGTCCTTGCATAGGAAATCTATGAAGTACCAGCCTAGAGGATAATCCCCTCCACCAACATGTAAACTTGAGGGCAGGAATCACATTTTATCATCCGTTGAGTGCCCAGTACCTGGTCAAAATGACCAAATGTTAGTTGAATGACTGAATGAAATACTGGCCTTCTGGTTGTGGCGAGGCATAGGTTCCAAAAGTAGATGGACCCAAGCTTATATGGACTTTGATAAGCAGAGCAAAAGGCTAGACAGTTGGTGGTAGGCTGACACTGAATTTGGTTTCAAACATTTGCTGAGAACCTCTGCACTATACTTTGCAGGCACAAAACTGGGCAAAATGGGGTCCTGGACCTCAGAAAGCTCAATTGATCACCATGTTTCTCAATGTGTGGGCCAGCAGCATCACTGGTTATTAGAAATGCAGAATCCTGGCTGGCTGCAGACCCATACATCAGAGTCTGTATTTGAACAAGTCACCTGCTATACACATTAAAATTGGAGAGCTACTGCTCTCAGTAGGTGGTTCTCAGCCTTGGTCGAATATTAGAATCACTTAGGGAGATTTAAAAAACCCTGACACATAGACCAGACCCCAAAGCAATGAAATCAGAACCTGTGAGAGTAGGATGCAGGTATCAGTGTGTGAATCTGCCCAGGTGGTTTCAATGTGCAGCAGCCAGGGCTGGGAACCACTGGTTTAGAACTCTTGCCCATATATGGAGGTAAAGGTCAGGCGAAGAATTTGCACTCAATGAATGGGCAACAGAGAGATGTGGAGCAGCAAATTGAATTTCCAGAAGTATGCATTAGAAAGGTGATGCAGGTAATTGCACCCTAGTTGAATCAGACAAGGTAGAGAAGAGCCATGGGCAAAGTCACCTAGAAGGCTACCATAATACTTACCTTGGAGATGACAATATAGTCTCTCGTCAAATTCCCTACTTGGTGGAGAAACTAAGGGGGCCCACCCCGTATGCCGGTGTTTAGACTTGACTGTGGTGGCTGACATCAAAGGGCTGGCTAGGGGGGCGCCTCCAACAACAGGATTTAAGTCAGGGAGAGCCAGTAGAGCACATAGAAGACAAATTCTTTAGGGGAGGATGAGTGGTGAAATCCAGAGAACAAATGCAAATGCCCAAAAGCAGGACAGAGAAGTAAGATTTAGGAGGTGGAGGAGTGACTGGAACAAGGAAGAAGGGCCTGAGATGAAACTCACAGGCAAGATCAGGGTAGTGATTTTTGCTATAATGGGCAAGCAGGTGGGTTTGTGAAATGAAATGTGGGCCTAGGAGAGGGTAATGAGGTCAGGATGGGAAACTATGAACTGAACTGAAAGACTGGTAATTGTTAAAATTTCTATTTTGAAAAAAAAAAATTTAAAAATACAATTTCAATTTTGTATATTCTACTGGAGAATCAGAGACCACACCTCACAAAGTCATGTACCTGTTAATTCTCAAGTAAATTAGAAAATTCCATCTGTTAGAGCATTTCTTCTGAATCAGGTGAAGCTCAACTGTATCTAGAGTCAAACTTAAAGACTTGAGGGCCACATGGATGGCACAGTCAGTTGAGTACCGACTCTGGGTTTCAGCTCCAGTCGCGATCTCCGGGGTCATAAGACAGAGCCCTGCCTTGAGCTCTGTGCTTAGCGCACAGTCTGCTTAAGACTCTTTCTCCCTCCCTCTCTCTTTGTCCTTCCTTCCTCTAGAGTAAATAAATAAATACATCCAAATTTAAAAATTAAAGACTTGATAAAGCAGAAAACAGGTTCCTTTCATTAACCCCAGAGCTTCAGGGTTCAGAAGATGCAAGTTATTGGGTTGTACAAAGATATACTGGATATACAGTATACAGTATACAAAGTATATACAAGGATATACTGTATACAGTATACAAAGAGATACTGACTATACTGGATATACAGAAAACGCATGTTATTGGGTTGTACAAAGATATACTGGAATCCTTACCCCCAGGGCCTCAGAATGTGACTTATTTGGAGATGGGGTCTTTACAGAGGTAATGAAGTTAAAGTGAAGTCATTGGGGTGGGTTCTACTCCAACATGAGTAGTGGCCTTATAAAATAAGGGCATTTGGACACAGAGACAGAAACACTCCAGGGAGAACACCATGTAAAGATGGAGGCAGAGAACAGGTTGATGCATCTACAAACCAAAAGAGGCCAAGAGTTGGATGGATCTCAGACTTCTGACCTCCAGAACTGACAGACAATCACATTCAGTTGTTTTAGCCTGCCAGTGTGTGCTACTCGTTACAGCAGCCCAGGCCCACTAATACAGTGGGCCATAAGGGAGGACAACAAAGACAGGATCAAAACTGGGGGAAGTTGACTTGCTATAAGACTAAGACAACATTCCCAATGAAAACGAAAACTATTAGTTGAGAATATGTCTTGTGAGGAAGGATGGGAGAAGTGTTCTTTAAGCTTTATTTGTGACAAATCAGACTCAAGTGAGTAGAAAATCCAATCCTGAAAAAACAAAATACTTGCTTGAAACTTGTTTAAAACAAGAGTTATGAGAGAGTGAGATGCTCAAGAAATATGGAAAACAGTCCTTTCCGATTAGAAATGCAGAGCATTTTTACCCTTGAGGCAATTTACCATTAAGTTCACTAAAGCAGATAATAGATTCCAAGAAGCCAAGGGGGAGGGCAGAGAGGGAGTCAGGGAAGAAGGCAGGAGCCAAATGGATGAATAAGGGAAGGGAGCACACAGAATATCAACATGTATTGCACAACCAGTTCTTGAAAAATGTGTCAGCAAGTACCAGGCCAGCTTCAATTGGCCAAGGAACTGGCCAAGCTCCTTTGGGTGAGGGAAGCTGTGATACTGAGTTCCATGTGAATAGCAACATGAGCTTAACTATTTCAGAAAGACATTTCAAGGGCACTGAGTTTGTGACAACGTGCTCTATTCAGAAGCTCCTAAGAATGCTAAACACCAAGGCAAAATCTAAATAGCTTGGACTAAATGTAATTAGCTAGAAGTCCCTTTTTTTAAAAAATATTTTATTTGTTTATTTGACAGAGAGAGATCACAAGTAGGCAGAGAGGCAGGCAGAGAGAGGGGAAAGCAGGCTCCCTGCTGAGCAGAGAGCCCGATGTGAGGCTCCATCCCAGGACCCTGAGATCATGACCTGAGCCGAAGGCAGTGGCTTAACCCACTGAGCCACCCAGGTGCCCCTAAAAGTCCCTTTTAAGAATCATCCTACTCAATCTTTTAAAGTTAGGAATTTCGGTTTTTTACAGAGAAACTATGTTTCATCAAAAATAGAAAAAAATACCCTGACTCTTATTATTGTCCTGGTAGTTGGTCTTTGGTGTAGGGTCTGAATAACACAAAATGAAGCCTGAGCCCACCGCCTTTATTTAAGAGGAGAGGGTTAAATGGTTTTTGTATACGTGGAAATCGACAATGAAAGAAAGTATGCGGACATGTAAAAACACAGAAAGGAAAACAAGGAAACTGGGAAATGTGGCAAAAGCCCCACAGGGAAGGACGATCAAGCCCCATCAGCTGGGCCTTTTAGATGGCCTACTGAGAAGCCTTCCCTGAACAATATTCTGCAAACAAGTCTGTGCTGGGCTCTCTCTGGGACAGCGAAAGTTTCTGATGGGCTGTCTGTACTGAAAGGCCTCATAGAGCCGGAAGGCTGAGGAAAAGGACAAACCTAGAACAATACCTAGAAATATATCTGCCCTTTGATGGCATAAAGGATTCATCAACTCATTTCAAATTCAGTCGCCAGTATTTGTGGCTCTTTGCCTATGTACCATCACGGTTCTCGGTTCTGGGGGAATGGTTGTAAGGAAACAAAGCAGTTGCCCTCATACAGTTTGATTCAGTGGAGACAGTGCGAGAAAAGAAAGGCAGGTGATGAAAAAACATAAATAATGCATCGTATGTAAATGTGACAAAGAAAAATAAAGCTGGGTATCTTAGTCACTTCGGGCTGCTATAGCACATACAATAGACTGGGGCGGCTTAGACAATACACATTTATTTCTCATATTCTGGAGGCTGAGAATTCCAGGACCAGATTCAGTGTGAGAGCACTTTTCCTGGTTTGTGTGCCACTGCCTTCTTACTGTGACTTACCCCCCCCCCACCTCCCGTGGCAGGGACAAAGGTTTGCTCCCGCCTCTTCTTATAAGGGCACTAATCCCATCCATGAGGGCTCCACCTCCTGACCTAACTCTCCTGCCAAGTCCCCACCTCCAAATATCATCACACGGGCGGATTAGCGCTTCGACATATGAATTTGGGGGCAGTCACAAACATTCAGCCCTTGATGCCACATAAAGCGACATGAGAGGGAGAGAGAGGAAATGCTGTTTTACACATGGTACTCAGGGAGACCTCTCTCAGAAGAAGACATTTAAGGAAGTAAAGGAGTGAGCCACATTCATATTTGGAAGAAATGCATTCCAGGCAGACGGAAGAGTCTGAGATGGAAATATGTACCAATATTTGAAGAAAAGGGAAGAACCCGGTGTGCTTAGGGAGTGATAACCGTAGAGGTTAGAGTGACATCAGAGGAGGGCCAGAGTGCAGAGAGGCCAAGGCAACAAACAGGGTGTATGCCGGTGAAATGAAGTCCATTGCGGGATGTTGAACAAGGGGGTAGCATGCCCTGCATTACCTTTTTTTCTTTTAAGATTCTTTTTGAAGTAATCTCTGCACTCGACATGGGGCTTGAACTCACAACCCCGAGATCTAGAGGGGCACGCTCCACCAACCCGAACCAGCTGGGCACCCCCCTGCATCACCTCTTAAGGAAAACTAAGCCCTCACCCCATCCTTCAAAAAATATTTTGAAATCCCTACTCTGTACCAAATACAGGCATATAATAAGTAAGAATGGGGGCACCTGGGTGGCTCAGTCGGTTAAGCATCTGCCTTCTGCTCAGGTCGTGATCCCAGGGTCCTAGGATCCAGCCCCACTTTGGGCTCCTTGCTTCTCAGGAAACATGTTTCTCCCTCTGCCTCTGCATGACACTCCCGCTGCTTGTACATTCTCTCTCTCTCTCTCTCTGATAAATAAACAAAATCTTAAAGAAAAAAAAAAAAAAGAACCAGTCCCTGCCTATTATTGCAATTGCACATCCTTATCACCCAGATTGGCAGCAGCACGCACCATCAACACCATTATCCTCAGCACCAGAACCATCGACATCGCTATCATCATCACCATGCTCCTCCTCTTCCCCCCCCCCCTGCTCCTCCTCATCCCCCCCAAATTATGTTACTTCTTATACAACCATTGCTTGGGATGCTTTCCCACATAACAGGCCAAGACACAACACCTTTCTCGGTAGGAGAGCTGAGTGCAAGGGGTCAGCGAGAGGTATGTCTGACTTCCCTCTAGTTCTCAGAGCTCACAAGGTGATCTGAGTTGCAAGGCAGAGCCAAGGTGCCAGGCCATGCGCCAATGGAACTGGCCAGCCTGTGCCACACCAGAGCAAGGCTGCTATCTGACTAGCCAACACTCAGTTGGCCAACTTCTGGCAACAGACCCATTCTTTGTAAACAATAGAGTTTTTCACAAAGCTAACACCGCCCTCCCACCCCCAAAACTGAAGCTGGGGCTCCTTGAGAACTAAAGAAAAGGAGTTCAGTTACTATCAGGATAACAAACTATTGCTAACCATGCCACAGTGATTCCAAGGTTGCCCTTATTTTCAGGAATTTAATCTCAGAACCTATATTTCTTCTCCAAGAAATGAAAAGGACTCAGCTTTCAGAGTCTTTAGCACTTCCAGAATATCTGCTCATCGCTTCCTATATTGTACAATATTTATGCAACTGTAGCCCTACTAAGTCCTAGAATTCCCAAAGAGAGAGAAGCTGTCTTATCTGCAGCTGAACTCCAATAAGAGTCTGGCACTTAGCAAGAACTCATTAAATCTTTGTCAAAGTGAGTTGTTTTTCCTGCTTCTTCCCCCACAACAATCACATTTTCTACCCTAGGACATTGCTATTGAAGAATACAAAGGCACTGTTATAAAAAGGAAACATCAAGTTATTGCACACCAAGCTTCTCTAATAGAAAAGAAGAAGAAAGAAAAGGAAGAGGAGGGGGAGGAGACGGTGCTTCGTGTTTTGCTCCTTCCAGGAAGTTAGTACCTGTTATTCAGTTGACAGTTCCCTCTCTAAATCCTATCACTCATGTAAAAGTTCTTTCTGGAAGCAGATCAGAAGTTCTGAAATCATGCTGTCAGAGAGAGTACTGACAACTATGAATAGAATGCAGCATGAATGCTAGATTACTCACAATGAGGAAGACAGCAGCCCCAAAGCTGAAACAGGAGTAAAACTCTAGGAGTCTGCAGAGGTTACAAGTGGCACCGAGAGACTGCACGTTTTAGCCCACAGCCCCGAGAACCTCTTGAATTTTAAGCTGCTTCTTTGCTTTTACTGCAATGCGAAAAGTATATGGAAAAAGATGCAAAGAAAACAATTCACAAAAGAAACGAATAGAGATAGCTTTAAGAAGCCCAGGCACAAGCAACATCATTTCAGGGATAACCCTTTAAAAAAAGACAAACAAACTGGAGAGACGCTGCTCTTATCCAAAGATGAGCCTTGTGATTTGTTCCAGTGTTACTTATCATGGAATAACCTGTTAGCACACTGAACTTCATCCAAAAACCATCCCCATGGTGGTACCATCAAGTCATCCTTAATTAGAAAAATGCCCCAGGTGCCACAATATAACTTGGGAATTTGGGGTCAAATCACAAGAAAGGATGTTTCTAACCTCCAACCTGCTAATCAAACCCAGGCTTGCTTTTGAGCAAATTTTAACTCCCAAGTTATACATAAGGCTAATATGGCCTCCAATGACTTATCTGGATGAAAAAGGGCCCGGACTGGGAGCAGCCTGTCTAAATCGTTCTAGACAGAAATGGCTTGTTGACCCACCACAATACACACTCAAATCACCAAGTTAAAGAAAGCTGGAATGGAACCATCACCAGGAATTACTGGGATGGAGCTACCATTCCTAAGGCCATATGCTCCATGTTATTTGCTGCCAAGATTAAAATCCAAGTAATCTGCCTGGGGAATGATGAAGCCTGATCATCAGGCCACTTTAGAGAGAGCCACAGCATGACCTTGAGGCATTATTTATTATTAGTATTTGCTTATTTTCCCCCCAAAGGCTGTGGTTTATCCACAACATCTGGGCTTCATCGTTGACTGGAAAGCTTATGAGAGCCCTCATGCCGAGTGAGGCAATGGAAACAGAAAATGATGTCGGAGGATTGTCAACAGGCCTTTGGACATTGCCAAATGGCATGTTCTTTTCCAAAGAACATTCAGGATGCAAATAAAAATCAAATAACACTTCTTCTTGGCAAAAGAATGGGCTTAATTTGCTTTTGTTTTCCTCTCTTGCTTTTAACTTGAACTGGTCTGCAGAGGGTCATGGAGACTTTATCAACTCTAGTTTTCTCCCAAAATAAAGAGCTTCAGCTAGAGTTTGAAAAGGAGACTTGTTACACCCCAAAAGATGTCCCTCCCCATGGAAAACTCTAGAGTGAAGTCACGTAAAACTCCCTCTACCTCCAGATGAAGAATTTCGGGCATTTACTGGGACCCATTTTTCGGCCTCTGGTGACTTGTTTGCTTTGGCCATGGTCACTTTTCAGCTGAAGCGACAAATCCTCATCCTCCCTTCCTTTGAAGAAGTCAGAGACAACAGCAGCTCCTCCAGAACTTCAGAGTCCTTCATTTTCCAGCAATTTCAAGGTCATGATCCCCTAGTGGGGATCATGGTATGAAAGGGGAGGCAATGCTTTCACCTTACTTTTATAGCATCCATATCCTTGGTCCTTTAGGATGAGGCTCTTTTCCTCCTCTGTCACCTCCTCTTCCATTATCTCCGGTGATTTAAAGTGGTTTAAGGGGCACCTGGGTGGCTCAGTGGGTTGAGCCGCTGCCTTCGGCTCAGGTCATGGTCTCGCGTCCCGGGATCGAGTCCCGCATCGGGCTCTCTGCTTGGCAGGGAGCCTGCTTCCTCCTCTCTCTCTCTCTGCCTGCCTCTCTGCCTACTTGTGATCTCTCTCTGTCAAATAAATAAATAAAATCTTTAAAAAAAAAAAAAAATTTAAAGTGGTTTAAGGCCCCGACACCTTTGTACACATTACAAGTTCCCTCTATCTGCCCTCTATGCCTCTGCTTCTTTTTTTGTCCAACTCCTACTCAGCCTTCAAAACTTAGCTCAAGCTTCACCTTCGTGCATAAAGAAGACTTCACTGTCCTCAAGGATAATAAAGAGGGTTCCTCCTCCCACAGGAGTCCCTTCAAACCTCTGTCACTCACTATAACCACTGATCTATTTGTGTCTACCATTAGCCCCAGCATTTTAGGACAGGAAATCAGTCATATCTGCCTTTGTATGCCCAGGCTTGAACAGAACAGGTGTTCAATAATTGTCTGCTCAAAAAACTAGGAGTTCACTGTATTATAAAGACAAATCAAAAACAACAACAGCAACCATGCCTGCTCCTTAAAAGCCAAGAAACAGGCCTATTGCAAGGTCTCTCTTGAAAAACAGGAATAGACCCCTGTAACTTCAGACCAGAGAACACCAAATTCTCAAAGTTGGTAAAAGAACAGTACAATCTAGAGGGATTAGCAAACTTTTTTCTATAAAGGGCCACATGGTAAATACTTTGGCCATGTGAATTTTATCGTCGCTGTCTCAACTGCTCAGGTCTGCCATTGTAACGGGAAGGAAGCCCCAGGCAGTACATAAACAAGCGGGTACGGCTGTGTTCTAATAAAACTTTATTTCCAAAAACAAGCAGCAGGTTGGATTGGGCCTGATCCATGATCAACAACTTCAAATAATTCAAAAGTACTAAATTAAGCATCTAATAAAAGGAGAAGTCCTGTCATGTGGTATCTTAGACTCCTACCAAGAGCCACAAAGATGAAAAAGCCAGGAAAGCTACTCAGAAGGAAATATTATGGAAATGATACTCATTTTCAAGAAGATACACTCTTTGTCCAAAACCAAGTGGTTTTAATGACCATGAGCTATGTCACTGTACCCAGTTCTATGGGTGATTCTGAGTTTACTGATGAGACTGAGGCCCCATATGGCAAGAAGCAAAATTTCAGTGGGTAATTAACACTGCTAGGAAGAGTAGATCAATCCTTCCTCCATTACATAATTTTCACATTTGTGTTTATCACACTTAAAAAAGAAGTCAAAGCACCACATTAAAAAATCTTTTAAACACCAAAAAGTAGAAATCTCTGAAGGTCATGAATTTTCCTTTTAACTCTTTTCCAATATCAATACGTCCAATTCAGGCCTTTCATTCTTCAGCATTCTCCTTATTTCTAACACAAATTTCCACACAGCCCACCTATCAATCAACAAATATCTATCAAACACTTACTACAGGCCAGTCAGAGTGTTAGGTGTGATGACAGTACTTCTCAAAATTGTCCAATCATCCAGGCAGGGGCCAAATCTGGCCTGCTGCCTGTTCTGATAAATAAAATGTTACCGGAACACAGCCACACCTGTTCATTTCCATACAGTCTGTGGCTGCTCCCGTGGTACAAGGACATAGTTGGGCACTCCTGACAGGGAGTACAAGGCCTACAAAGCCGAACAGATCCAGGATTTGCTATTTACAGAAATGTCTGTCAACCCCTGATCCAATGTAAAGGACCCAAAACAACATAAATGTTCATCAGGAGGGGCGGGTTAAATAAAATAAGGGACTGCTGTTCTATAATTAATTTTCATCTTATGGAATACTAGGAGGCCCTTAAAAAACAAGAAATCATATGTACACCCAGAGGTATCAATCTCCATGCTATGTTACGTGTAAGAAACTGTGCAAATAGTATACTACAATTTTTCTGTATGTGTGGGGGGTTGGTGAGAGGGAGAGAAAGGAAGAGAGAAATGCCTGCTTATAAATGCATATGATATCACAGGAAGAACAAAAATATATGCAAGAAATCAGTCTTGGGACGCCTGGGTGGCTCAGTTGGTTAAGCAGCTGCCTTCGGCTCAGGTCATGATCCCAGCGTTCTGGGATCGAGTCCCACATCAGGCTCCTTGCTCAGCGGGGAGCCTGCTTCTCCCTCTGCCTCTGCCTGCCATCCTGTCTGCCTGTGCTCACTCTCTTCCTCTCTCTCTCTAATAAATAAATAAAATTAAAAAAAAAAAGAAATCAGTCTTGGTGGTTGACTCAGGGTAAGTAAAATGTTAGACTTTAGACTGAGGTGAGAGGCACATCTGTTTTGAACCATGTGAACTTTTTAACCATGTGCACTTATGATCTGTTTAACATTAATAAGTATACAAAAATGAAATAATTTTTTAAGATTTTATTTTTAAGTAATCTCTATACCCAACATGGGGCTTGAATTCACAACCTTGCGATCAAGAGTCACACGTTCTACCAAGTGAACCAGTCACATACCCCTGAAATGGTATTTTTCAAAATTAATACACTAAATAAAATCAAGGCTAGCTATTGCCCCCAAGGAAATAGTTACATTTGGCCAACCCAAATTTTCTACCAGCTCTGGACAAAAACAGACTAGCCATTTCAACCTTCCCCATCCACATCCATTTTTCATGTCAAAGAAAGGAAGCTGTAGGAGAGACCTCAGCCTCCTCGCAATCAAGAAGCACCAGTTGTCCCACATGAAAACCAAGAACATAACATGTGGATGTCTACGCATGGCCAGTGTGGTGAGACAAACTCAGATGAAGGCCAGTGGCAAGAGCCATCTGAAGAGGGAAGCACTAGGAAAGAGCTCCCACAAAAGGTGCCAGCCCAGGGGACTCAGCATGGCTACCTCTGGGCAACATGAAATATGTTGCCCACCCTAAGGACCAGCGAAGGAGCGGGAGCTCTGACAGAAGGTCAGGAAGCAAGGGCAACAGGGGTAATACGTCATCCCAGAACTGGTCTGGACCTGCACAACAACGCCAACAACAAAATGGAAAAAACAGCCACACTGGGGCAGTCAACAAAAAAGGGTGCATGTAATCCTTTGTCAGAACATGCCAGAAATTATGTAAAATGAAAACTGTCTTTCAAAATAGTGGAACTACTGTAGTATTTTGGGGAACTGCCCACTGGTCTCCAAATCTTTGGATTTGAAACAAATCTTGCAGCATGAAACACCAAGTCTCACAGCTTGTAATGGAAATGGCATGATCATTCATTCATTCATACATTCTTAAAACGCTTATGTACAAATTTTTAAAAGCCTATTATCATATAACTAATATATCAAGGAAACACAAAACTTAGAGCCAATGAGCCCACATAATGGGATTGCTCTCTGGAATTGTTTCTTTTCAAAATGAAAACAACCTTATTATTACTTGAATGTTAGGAAAATATAAATGACATAGAAAACTATACAAACATAAGGGGCACCTGGATGGCTCAGTTGGTTAAGCTTCTGCCTTCAGCTCAGGTCATGAGCCCAGGGTTCTGGGATGGAGCCCCAAGTCAGGCTCCCTGCTTAGCCAGGAGTCTGCTTCCTCCTTTCCCTCTGTCCGTCCCCCCAATCCCCCCCCCCCACACTCTCACACGTTTTCTCTCACTTTCACTCTCTTGCGCTCTCTCTAATAAACAAAATCTCTTGGAAAAAAAGAGACAACCATGCAAAGATAAAGTTCTAAATGCTGTGTAAAGTTCCAAATCCAGGGATTATTTTATAAATCACAAAATAATTTCTTTATGGTACTGGGTGAAAACTTCACAGTAGAGTAGCATGTACTAGTCGAGGTGACTTCAAAGTGAAACCTCTCCTTTTTTGCCACTCCAATACCAACAGCGACCTTCCCTCTGGCTCCCACCTTTGAAATGCAATGTCACTCAAGGTTTGAGGACTAGTTTGAGAATAAGCAAATCTAATTACTCAAGACTTTTGCAAACTCACGCCACCCAGAAAAAGTTAATGCCTTTATGTTAATTTGATTTACTTTCTATTTTTGGAACTTCATTACTTTGAACACATGCCAGTTGTCATATTTCTAATTTAATTGCCTAACTGTTCAATTTCAAGGCTATGTGTATTTGGACTAATCTCTGCTTTGGGGAGAAACCCACCACAAATACAAGTTATTTAGAAAAGCACAATGATTTCTGAGAACTTGGGATACATTGTTCCTTAAGACCACATATTAATACAATTTTTAAAAGGCATTAAGCTGAAAAGAAATAAGGAAGAGAATATACTTTTATTAGAAAACTAATAAGAAAACCAAAAAAGATATTATATGAATATATTATTTCAAATAAGTACTTGCAATGTTAAAATTCCTTGAATGAATTAAGTACCAACTATAATTAAGTGAGCCAAGAGTTGAAAAACCCACTTATTGAAAAAAATCACCAGGTATCACAATTCCAGACTTCAAGTTACATTACAAAGCTGTAGTAATCAAAACAATACGGCATTGACACAAAAACACATAGGTCCATGGAACAGAATAAAAAACCCATAAATAAACCCATGATTATATGGCCAATTAATTTTTTTTAAAGATTTTATTTGTTTGACAGAGAGAGAGAGAGATCACAAGCAGGCAGAGAGGCAGGCAGAGAAAGATGGGGAAGCAGGCTCCCTGCTGAGCAGAGAACCCCATGAGAGCTCAATCCCAAAACCCTGAGACCATGATCTGAGCCAGAGGCAGAGGCTTAACTCACTGAATCACCCAGGTGCCTCAGGTCAATTAATCTTTAACAAAGAGGAAAGAATATGCAATGGGAAAAAGTCTCTTCAACAAATGGTGTTGGGAAAACTGGACAAGCTATATGCAAAAGAATGAAACTGGGCCACTTTCTTACACCATACACAGAAATAAATTCAAAATGGATTAAAGACCTAAATGGGAGACCTGAAACCATAAAAATCCTAGAAAACAGCACAGGCAGTGATGACCCTGATGTAGGCTGTAGCTTTTTTTAGATAGGTTCCCTGAGGCAAGAGAAACAGAGCAAAATAAACTACTGGGACGCCATCAAAATAAAAAACTTCTGCACAGCAAAGGAAACAACCAAAAAAAAAAAAAAAACCCACAAACCCTAAAAGGCAGCCTATAGGATGGGAGAAGATATTTGCAAATGACATCTAATAAAGGGTTAGTATCCAAAAATATATAAAGAACTTAGGCAACTCAACACCCAAAAAAAAAAAAAAAAAGATTAAAAATGGGCAGAAGAGATGAACAGACATTTCCTCAAAGAAAACATACAGATGGCCAACAGACAACATGGTTCACCATCAGGGAAATGCAAATTAAAACTACAATGAGAGGGTGCCTGGGTGGCTCAGTGGGTTAAAGCCTCTGCCTTCAGCTCAGGTCATGATCTCAGGGTTCTGGGATCGAGGCCCACATCGGGCTCTCTGCTCAGCAGGGAGCCTGCTTCCCTTCCTCTCTCTCTGCCTGCCTCTCTGCCTACTTGTGATCTCTGTCTGTCAAATAAATAAATAAATAATCTTAAAAAAATACAATGAGATATCACCTCACACCTGTAAGAACGCTAAAACCAAAAACACAAGAAACAACAAGTGTTGGCGAGGAGGTGGAGAGAAAGGAACCATCTTATACTGTTGGTGGGGATGCAAACTGGTACAGCCACTGTGGAAAAGAATATGAATGTTCCTCAAAAAGTTAAAAATAGAACTATGGTTGGATTGGGGAGCCTGGGTGGCTCAGTAGGTTAAGTGTCCAACTCTTGGTTTCAGCTCAGGTCATGACCTCAGGGTCGTGGGACTGAACAGGTGTAGGGCTTCATGCTCAGCATGGAGTGTGCTTGGGATTCTTTCCCTCTCCCGCCCCTTGTGCCCTTTCTCTCTTTTTCTCTCAAATAAATAAATATCTTTTTTTTTAAAGAAGAAAGAACTACCCTACAATCCAGTAATCACACTACTGATATTCACCCAAAGAATATGAAAACATTAATTCAAAGATATATATGCACCCCTATGTTTATAGCAGCATTATTTACAATAGCAAAATTATGGAGGCAGCCCAAGTGTCCATCAATAGATGAATGGATAAAGAACAGGTGGTGTGTGTGTGTGTGTGTGTGTGTGTGTGTGTGTGTTTGTGTACACATATACAATGGAATATTATTCAGCCATAAAAAGAATGAAATTTTATTTCATTTGCAATGATATCGATGGAACCAGAGAGTGTAATTTAAGTAAACTAAGTCAGTAAAGGAAAAACACCATATGATTTCACTCATATGTGGAATTTACGAAATAAAGCAAATGAGTAAAGGGAAAAAGAGAAAGACCAAGGAGGGGGAACTTTTAACCATAGAGAACAGACTAATGGTTACCAGAGGGGAGGGAGTGAGAGGGATGGAGAAATAGGTAATGAGGCTTAAGGAATTCACTAGTGATGAGCACAGGGTGATGTATGGAAGTGTGGAATCACTATATTGTACATCTGAAACGAATATAACACTATATATTAACTAGCCTGGAATTAAAATTTAAAAAATTTTAAAATCATAAGAGAATCCAATTTAATTATAAAGATGTTAAGGGGTATAAATAACATGGATAATAAGAGCAGGCGTTATGGAAAGCTGTCGTAAAGAATACTGAGAACTATCACTCTTCCCAGATCATTTTTCAATTTTATGAAGCCCCACGAGATGTAAATGATCAGCAGCACATTAATTAAGAGTAAGCATCTCTGTCTTTCTTATATGAATGCACACACATATAAGGACATACCCACTGATTAATCGGAAAGATAGTCCAAATGAACCAGAACATTAATGCATTTATACAAAGACTAGAAATATACTTTGCATATATTCATCATTTGTAAGAATTAGGAACACCATCACAGCTACCAGTTCCTAATTCCTACCACAAGTTAAGTCTAGAAGGAACTGGCGTAATTTCACATTTAGGTTTACAGATTAAATCAATGTGAAGTTAAGTTCTGAACAAAATCTAGTATTCTTGGTTATTCCCACAACTAAAACATTGCACCCTTTGATAAGCTACTGTTCATTAGCTTAGAATGTCTCTTAGCATTCTTGGTCTTGACTTCTCAC
Source organism: Mustela nigripes (assembly GCF_022355385.1). Classification (NCBI taxonomy): domain Eukaryota; kingdom Metazoa; phylum Chordata; class Mammalia; order Carnivora; family Mustelidae; genus Mustela; species Mustela nigripes. The sequence continues at coordinate 116,364,441 of NC_081575.1, read as the reverse complement.
CTTTTATATTAGTCTAGAGGTCTAACATATCATGTGTCAAAGGTCACAGAGAGTCAGATGCAGCCCCCAAACCTACTCTCTTATTAAACATTTTGTAGACATGCTATCTTATCCCTGTCAACAGAAAAATCATATCAAGTCTAAAAGGTGTCTTTACTTCAAGAAAAAACGGGATACAGCAAGGAGAGACAATAAACCAGTGTCCAGAGCAACTAAAGGAAAATTCTAATATATAGAGAGAAAAGAGTACAGTTTCCTATTAATTATCTACTTTGAAAAATACTCTTAAAATTTAGTGTTTTCATTATTAAGTTATTATGCCTTTCTGTTTGCTTGCTAATTGTTATCAAAGAAAGAAAATTTTATTGGTGGATAGATCTCTACTTTCCAACCAGAATTTTTAAAAATAGTTAGAATGCTGATAATTCCAATACAAATTTCTTAGAAGAAATAAATTAGAAGAATAATTGAGCATTTAAAAATGTGAAGTTAATATTTTACTTGGATTAAATCAAGAGTCCCTACGTGCTCAGGTAGAGTACCTTTCATTTGGCTTATCGGAAAGAACAATTGACTGAGTTTTGGTTTTGTAAAGTGTTCTTGAGGGGGGAAAAAAAACCCACATCACAGCTTGATAGTTACTATGAATTCATCTACTAAGCAGAGTAAAATTCCTTCCCAAAACCCAATCAGAAATACACAAAGACTATTTTACTTTGTGAAGAAAAGAAAACTGACTACTAGCATTCAGTGAAGAGCAAATCAGACCTCACAACTCCTGTGCTGCAGTAACGTTTTTACACAGCATTAGGTCAATTTCATGGATGCTTTGGCCTTCCAGACTTGTACCTAGCCCAAAAGCACAGCTTCTGGAAGCAAATGTTGTGAATCAGATGACAAGTCTAATGCGCTACTAAAAGCAACCCCTACAGTAGTTTTAGAACTCCTGGCCAGGTCCCATGCCCTGTAGGAAAAGTCTGATGGCATATATATCCAGGGATGACCTTCTGGCCAGTCCCCATTGCCTCCTGGGGACTTTTTTCAAGATTTATCTCTGGGGGAGCAGACTTATTCGACAACTTATCCAAGACTCTGACCTTGTCATACAGGAGTAGACCAGACATTCAGCCAGCTGATCAAAGCGTGCAACATATTCTACAAGAAAGTAAGGAAATCTCCAAGTACTATGCCTAGTAAGTATGCGAGGATAGAGCTGCCCAATGTTCCTGGTAGTTCTGCTCAAAGTATAAGGCCCAGCTTCCTCCTATGTCACATCCACAACTATTAGAGCCATTACAACCATTATAACCATTTGTCGTTGTTTTGCTGTGGTTGCTTAGTTTTTATTTCATCACCATAAACGTAACTCTGCAATCCAACTAGACTTGGAGGGGAGTAAGGAAATGTGGAACCCATGGAGCTGCAATGAGAGCACAGAGACCGCAGGGTATTTCAAGTAGATGGGAGTGAAGGGGGCCCTCCTGAGCTACGGAAGGAACGGTCTGGTAGTTAAGATAAAACACAAGTCAAATTTATGAGGTTTGTCCACAGCTGGCAGTGGTGATCATCTCGCTGGTCTTGCCATTCCCAGACCCAGAGCCCTCCATGGCGTCCACAATATTCCTGCCCTTGTTCACCTTGCCAAAGACCACACGCCTGCCATCTGACCACTCAGGCTCGGCAGGAGGAGATGTGGCCCAAGGGCTTGCCATCCATAGCGATGTCGAAGCACACAGTGGCCTTGACCATGGCTGGGCAGCACAAAAGGCTCCAGGGTGGCAGCAGCGGCAAGGCCACCATTACAGATTCTCAACTTTGAGGGCCATGATGTTCCCAGTTGTGATTTATCCTTTACTTCTATTGGCCTGTCCCAGATTGGAAATACCTTTCCTAGCACCTTTGATTTTAGAGGGATAACATCCTCTTCTTTGAGTGTCCCAGGCTTACAACTCAGCTTCAGAAAATTTCTAGAGTCAGGAAATGGCCTGAAGTACCAGTAAGTTACTCAGCACCATGTTCTGTCTTTTATGCTGTTCCCTGTATCTCGGAGGCTTAAAGTCTGGGAGATCCATCCCCCGGACTTTTCGTTATCACAGTTCAGAGTGAGGTCACACAATGAGAACACATTCATAAGGCAAAAGAGAAGCCAAAGCCCAATGTGATGGTGGCAGGCAGGCGTGTGGGCTCTGGCAGATGGTCAATGGGAGGTGTTGCCAGGTGCTTCTGGGTACAGCAGCTAACTGAGATCATCAGTGGCTCTTTCTTAATGTTGCCATCTCCCTAATTCTGTAATGGTGGTTGTAGTCCTTTTCAATTCTTTAGTAAGCCTCTAACTCTTGTATTAAATCACTTCCTTCTTGAAATATGAAAGGGTTTTCTGTTTTCCCAAACAAATCCTGGTTAGTGCAGAGCGCCTTAGTCATAACTCAGGTTCACTGTTGGTAGAAGGGCCAAAAGGATTTAACGGGGTTCCACAGGAGCAACTCTGGTACCAACAGTGGGCAACAGGCAAAAGTTCAAGAAGTTAGACTGAGCTAATTGCCATCAGGCATGGCAACCACCAGTGGGGACTCTGATGCTGAGCTGGCTATCAGAGGTAAGATCGCTGCCCCTGGCAGGAACAGAACCAACTCCCTTTGGACCTCACCTCAAAATCCAGTGTTGACGTCGGAAATAGCCATGTACTTCCTCTTCATGCCAGGCAAAAGTTTGACGCAAGCAAGATAAAGACCCGCACTGAATTGTGTGAACCAACACAGCAGTGCCGTGGTCTCCTAGCCAGTGAAGCAGGAAAGATGGCCCACAGCTTTCACAGTGCTTAGCCAGTCACCAGAGCCTGACGGTAATAGTGAAGATTTCCTGGAAGGTGAAAAAAAGCACCTGGGAAAATGCCGCTCTGGTCTCTGACGCGCTCATGTTAATTTTCTCAGGGTACTGGCGGTTGCTGAGTGAGGGCAGTGTCCTTTCCTCCCCGAGTTCCCCCACCTCTTAGAGCTTTGCATCCCCTTGAGTTAATTCTCCTTCTTTGCTGTCTTTGAAGAATCACTGATCACATTCATCAAAGTTTCCCATTAATTCATGACTAGATAAGAGTGCTAAACAGAAAACCACTTCAACTTTCTGGAACTTGGCTTTCCCTTTCATTAAAGCATGATGATAATCCTATTATACCAGGTTTTTGTGAGAATTAAATGAAACATTATATGCATAAGAGCTTTAGAATGTAAAGTATTACCAGTAAAAAATCACTGCAACCATATCCACGCAAAAATGTCTACCAAATACTTCCCTGAGCATTCTGCAAAGCCACGCACTAAACAAAGGAAGTAAAGGCCCTTAGAGCAGAAAAGGATTGCAAAGCATAACAAAAGCCAAAATGAAAAACAAAACAAAACTGTTTTGTTTCTTTAAAAATAATATCATCAGCCAAAATTGTTTGACTTTCCAAGTTGCAGCTTAGAGCATGCTCAAACAATTTCTAAAATGTGGAAACATTTGTGGAACTTGTGGGAAAACACAATTTCCAAAAGTTTTACTCAGAACAAACCCACGAGAAATAACAATGCCCACATCATCGCAGACACACGCATCAGCACACACCCGTCCCCGGCGAGGCCTGGCCCACCCAGAACGCAGGCCTTTGAGCACTTGGTGACAACACTGATCAATGGCATTTCATGGACAAATCTTTTGAGAATTAGTTCAGGGTTTCTCTAAACAGCCTGAATTGCACTGTTTGGGACATGGAGTCTCCGTTTGGGTTCCCCTACAAGTGGAGCCTGAGGCAAGGGTATGAAGGTACATGGCTTACTTGGGAGGTGAGTCGGAGAATGGGGAAGACATCCATAGAGGTGTGTTAACTAACGAGTCACTTCTGCGGGCCCTGGACCTCCGCCCCACCAGGGAATGGCAGGAGACAGTGTGGAACACGCCTCGGAGTTGTCCCAGTTAAGGAACAAGGAGGCTGAAACAGCTACCCGGCAAGTCTCCATCCATCACATCCCCGGGGCTGCTTTCCTAGACTCTCACTCCCAGCACTGCCAGCATTGTGGGGGGGGGAGGGGGGGTGGCGAGAGAAACCCTTGGCTGCAGCCTTCCGGGTGCAGAGTGAATGCTGAGGGAAAACAAAGACCTACCCAACCCCAAATGTCCAGAGGGTCACCACTGAAAAACTCCGACTCAGACACTCAGAGTACTAAAGGTTAATAGGGGAAGCGAATTAGTACCTCGTAAAGGCTGCTGCAGGCGGCTGCTTTCGGGGTTGGGGGAAGGGAGCCGAGCTAGAAGGATTTCACTGAGTTTTGTCCCTTAGAAATTCCTCTCCTCTCCTCATGCTTTAATCATACATAGTACCAACATAAGGGGATTAAATCCAGGGCGACACTACGGTACCATCGACCATTTCTGCCGCTGCGTTCTACCTGCGTGGTGTTGGGTGGATAAAGTCTGGCCCGCGGTGGCCTCTCCCAACCACGCTCCCCCATCCTAACTGAGGTCTGGGTATCCCCACATCTTCTTTAGCATTTGCTGCTTATAAACAGTCTTGGAGGGTCCTCCTCCTACCTCTGTCCTTAATTCTTTATTCCAATCTCTGCTTACACCGTCCGGGGGTCTCAAGCTTCCTCCCACAAAGGACTCAACCTGGCACTTCTGTTGGGTGCTACAGAGTCTTCATTCGTGACATTTCTTTTTCTCACATTCAAAAAGTTGGCTTAACAGAAGCCGAGGAATGTGGCAAAAATGCAGGAAAAGATCTGAATAAAATGCAGAGCAAAAATACTAAAAATAAATATCTTATTTACAGCAAGCTCAAGTCTGGAGTAAGAAGAAAATGAACCATATGTTAGAGACCTTTCAATAATGGGTCTCAGATCGAGAGAAAAATGGACAAAGACGCCCAGAGAGGAAGACTCTGAAAGTGACACAAGGTCTCATGAATTGTGACATGAAATCTGTATACATTTAAGTTACCGGCAGCATCAGAACCAAGCAGACAGATTCTAAATTACATGAGTGGCAGAGAAAATTCCTCCCCTTTTATTTCTGAGTCTCCAAGAGACCGAAAAGTTACCAAGTCTTACACTTATTAATCCACAGCTAAGGTTTCAGAAGCCAAGTCAACAATGAGATCATAGGCATAGTAATTTTTTCTCCCCATTTGATAGATGAACATGATTGGTTTTACATGTTATTATATGGAATATAAATACCTGATACATTTAATACATCGTTGCTGTCTGGGCTGATGGCTAGCAATGACCACAACATGATGAGGAGGATAATGATGGTGAAGGTGACGGTCAACAACTGGGTGCTTACTGTGTGCCAGGAACTAGGAAAACCATTTCTAAGTGCCATTGCTTCAGTCTCTTGATGCAACTGTAAGACACTATTATTATCCCATTTTACAGTGCAGAAACTGAGGCTTGGCATTTCAGAGTGAGTAAGTGGCAACTCTTGGAATGTATCCAGATCTGTCTGTGTAGCCTATAATCATACCATCTCTCTGGTGATGGCATTTTGGAAAGAGCCAGTATTACTTTGATGTATGATTTTACAATTTTAAATCTATAATTTTTAATGTAAGAATTAAATTGTATGCCTTGAGGTTAGGAATTAGGGTTGGGTTTTCCTTCTAGGACATTTTCTTTAGGTATTGCCTGCCACTCCTTCCTGTAAGATGGGCAGCCCGGTAGACAGAAAAGGGCTAGACTTTAATGCTAGATAGACTGGGTTTTAAATGCTCATTTCCCAACTCTCTAGCTGTGTGAATTTAGGCAACGTAGTTACTGTGGCAGGCACAATTCTAAATACGGCCCCCCTAAGATTCCTAACCCTTGGTTAATCAATCAAACACTAATCCAGGTCCTGTTACAAAGGGATTTTGCAGATGTAACTGAAGTCCCAAGTAATTTAACCTTCAGAGATGGAGATCAGCTGGCTGTACCTTTTAAAAGGCAGAAATCGGGGTAAAATAGGTGATAGAGATTAAAGAGCAGGCTTATGATGAGCACTGAGTAATGTATAGAATTGTTGAATCACCATACTGTACACCTGAAATGAATATAACACTGTGTGTTAACTATACTAGAATTAAAATTAAAAAAAAAAAAACATTTTAAAAAAGGCAGAAGTCAGGGAGACTGGAAGCACAAGAAGGATTTAACATGCCACTTCTGGCTTTAAAGGTGGAGATCCCATGAGCCAAAGAATGCTAATGATCTCTCAAAGTTAAGAAAGAGCCCATGCCAACAGCTAGCAAGGCAACAGAGACCTCAGTCCTACAACCACAAGGAATGGAGTTCTGCCCACCACCAGAAGGAGCTCACAAGTGATTCTCCCCCAAGAGCCTCTAGCACAGAACACAGTCACTAAGTTTTTAGTCATTTGTCACAAAGCAAGAGAAAACTAATACAGTCACCCCTCTCTAGGTTGGTTTTCTCAATAATCAAATAGAGGTAAGCATGCATATGTTGCCGCATTACTAGGAGGTACACTGGCGTGTACCTAACATAGAGGAGGCAGTAAGTGCCACTAACGACTCCAGAACTCCAGGCTGAGACGCAACTGTGCTTTATATTTAATACAGACAAGATATAAAATTAGCATAAAACTACAAACTATATATAAAGTTGAATTAAGCTACAATAAAGTAGAAATCAAATCAAAATGAACATAGACTCTGCAAAGCTTGCAGAGGAAGCTACTAACTTATGAAATCAGTTCCAAGAGCCTATTTTTAGGCCAGTAGTTTTGGACTAGGTAGTCATTCTCCCAGAAGAGTAACGCTAAGACTCAGTGATGAGGGCTCAAGTCCACTCAAACCCTATTAACTGATGAGGTGGATAACTGTCTTTGGGAGAACCTAATCATAACAGGCAACAAGCTTTCTTTTCATTTATAGCACCACTTTACTCTCAAAGGAATTTTCATCTATTTTTCATTTTTAACCCACACCAACATTTTGAGACAAGCACACAGAGAGATAGAAATGGCAAGCTGATGACAAAGGACTTATGCTAAGCCAGGAGTCCACGTTCCCTGGAACCCCCTTGCAGCTAGGATGGGACCATATGATCGAGAGCTGGTTGTGCTGCATGTCACCTCCAGGTCAGGATCATGGGATGTACCCCATCCTCATGCCATTCCATGGAGCACACAGACTGAACATGGAGGCGCCACAAGATGGAAGAAGCCTGAGTCTTTGAGTGCCCACATGGAAGTCTGCCCTTCAAACACCTGATGTAATTCCAATGCTAACCAAAAAGTTAACTTTTAATGTGTTAAGCCACAGAAACGTTCAGACTGTTCCAGCAACTAGCTTTTTGTTGCAGTATTTAGCCTGCCCCAGTAGAGATATTTGAACCTTAACATGAAGTGCTGTCATCAACAAGACCTAAAACATGTAGAACAGGCTTAGCCATCAGGTCACAGGCAGAGAGGAAATAGTAGTAGCTGGAAAGACAGGTGACTGTCTTTGCAGTCCCACTATTGCAGCAGGGGGACGCTTGTTAAAATGCTCACCTGCGATGACCTGGAAGGCAGACCCAGCACCTTTAGAGATGAACTATTAGTACATGTTGGCTACTCCTGGGTGCATTCAGAGCAAGGGACTGCAACTGAAAAGGAGGAGCCTGGGAGAGAATTTCAATTCTGCCAGCAGAAATGAAAGGAATAGGGATTCCAGACTTGGAACCTATAAAGTTTGGAGAAGCTTACTCTTCTAGATACCCAACTACATAAAATAAAGAAAGGCTTAGAACATCAGTGTATGTTGGCCTCCACTGGCCAACTGACGTTATTTTTTTTTTTAAGGTTTTATTTATTTATTTATTTATTTATTTATTTGAGAAGGTAAGCGGGGGAGGGGAGGGTGAGCGCATGAGGGAGGGGAGGGGAAGAGGGAGAGGAGAAGCAGACTCCCTGCCTGAGCAGGGAGGCCAACATGGGGCTCAATCCCAGGACTCCAGGATCATGACCTGAGCTAAAGGCAGGTGCTTAACTGACTGACACACCCAGGGGCCCCAGCCAACTAACTTGAGAGGCTCACATCGCTGTGGTCAGTTAACAGGTGGAGTACAGAGCAGTTACATTTTTGCCTGAGATCACGTGCCTTTATGAAGCGAGAGATCCAGAATTCGAACTCATATCTTGTGAATCTGACATCAACCTTCTTTCAGAATATTTCGCAGCCAAATGCTGCAGTAAATTACAATTTTTAAAAATGTGTTGATGGTTCAGGAGCTAAACAACAGTGAATTTCCTTGGGAACAAAACAAACTTTGCATGGTTTTTATGGGAACCAGGAGGTGAAATCAGTGCTTCGATTTCCCTAAAATGGGATCCCTGAATTGTTTTCACTTAGAACTCCTTGTTCTCCTTTTTTTTTTTCCTACTGACAAAATGAGAGACTGGCCTCTTTAAAGGCATTACTATCATTTTGTTAAAAATTAGATTTGAGAATCTGCCTTTTGTTAGCAGTGACTATGGCATATATTTATATATGGTATTGATCTGACCACAGTTCACAGCAAAAACTTAATAAACACGGTTATGTGACTCTGAGAGAAAAAGTAATGAATAACACAAGGCACATGCTAGAATTATCTGTGGCTTATTTCCTCCATTAGACAGTAAGATCCCACTTGGGACAGCTGAGTTTATTTCCTCTTTTGTGACTAGCTTTAGAGCAACATCAAGCATAAAGAAGTACACAATAACTCAGTGCCTATGGAACAATTAAAAAGCATTGATATTTTAAGTGAGATAGAAATAAACATACAATGTCAGCTCCAGAAATGTCTTAATGTGGGCTCCCCCAGAAGCAGATGCTGAAGCAAAGATTCGTAGACAAACAGTTCACTTAGGAGGAGTATCAGTTTCGTGTTGCTGCTGTGACAAATTACCACAAATTTAGTGGCTGAAAACAACACAAACATACCATCTTAGAGTTCTGAAGGTCAGAAATGCAAAATGGGTCACAATGGGCTAGAATCAAGGTGTTGGCAGGGCTGCATTCCTTCTAGAGACTTTAGAGGAACCCATTTCATTGCCTTTTCCAACTTTCATTTTTTTTATTTTCTTTTAAGATTTTATTTATTTGACAGACAGAAATCATAAGTAGGCAGAGAGGCAGGCAGAGAGAAAGGAGGAAGCAGGCTCCCTGCTGAGCAGAGAACCCTATGCGGGTCTCCATCCCAGGACCCTGAGATCATGACCTGAGCCGAAGGCAGAGGCTTAACCCACTGAGCCATCCAGGGGCCCCAGCCTTTTCCAACTTTTAGAAGCCACCTGCATTTCCTGGTTTGTGGCCCCTTCTTCCATCTTCAAAGGCAGCATTGTACCGTCTTCCAGTCTCTGACTCTTTTTGGTCATCATTTCGCCCTTCCTGAATATGCCTGCCCCGCCTCCCTTTTTCACCTGTAAGGATCCTAGTGATTATGCTGGGCCCATCTGAATAATCCAGGCTCAGCGTTCCAGTTTGAGATTCTTAATTTAATCCACATGTGTCAAGTCCCTTTTGCCATGTAAGGTAGCAAAGTCACAGGGCTGTGTATAAGACATGGACATCTATTAGGAGCCAATATTCTGCCCACCACAGGAGGGGATACCAGAAAACACTGGTAGGGGAGTGAAGAAGTGAGACACAGAAGGGAAAGAAGTCAGTAAATGTGAGTGAACAAGGCAGCCATCACCGAGGGCAACTGGGATTCAGTCCTGCAGCGAGACTCTGTGAGGTAGGGCTGATATGCTTCAGTAATATCAGAAGGGGGGTGACTGCCTATGATTTGCCCATCTACCACCATGTGAGGGCTGCTCCCACTGTCACTAACTCTGACACTACCAGCTTTCCCTGTGCTGGCAGTGGTTACCCACAACAGCTAGAACGTGCTGGGAAGAAAGCTGCAGGTGTTCTTCTCAAGCACTTGCTATCAGGAAGAAGTGGCTTCTGGAATCATCTTATCTGACCATATCCCCTTTTCAGAAGACCAGAGGCCCAGAAGGGATGGCCCAAGATCATGAGACAAAGAAAAGAAGTGATGGCTGCTTCCATTTAGTTAGTATCTCAGGCTCTTGTGTGCTGGACACTGTACCAAGGGCTTGACATGTTCTTCCACATTTAATCTTCTTAGTCACCCTTAAGATGTGAGTATGAATACTGTCCTAACAAACTTGGACAACATTACACACCTACGAGTAGTGTTAGATGTAATAAGTGGCTGTTTAGTAGAACAGAAGTCTACAAAGCCTGGGTTGCCAAACTACAACTCGCAGGCCAAATCCAGCCTGTTCCACAGTTTTGTATAGCTCACGAGCTAAGAACTGAATACATTATTCCAGTTGTAGCCTCGACCTAAAATATAACAAGATTACCACCTCCCTAATTCTAGATGTAATACTTCTAATAATGCAATCCAAGAAAACTTTTATTTTTTGGAGACTGCCTCAGTAAGTGAGCTTACATTGCCAGCTGATTCTTAGTTAAAACATGTAAACATAATTCTAAGTTGTATCCCCTCTATCCAGGATTTATACAGGTGGTTTTTCTGCCTTTACCTTTAAGAATTTTTATTGATTCTTGTTACAATCCATTTTTTTATTTCTACCTCTCGACCTCTTGCCTCAGCTCTATAGCTGCCTATGAGGCACCTTGACTTGAAGGGCTCCGCAGCGCTGAAAAGCACAGAGTCAAAACGGGAACTCATCCTCCTTCCGCCCACACCAGCAGTGCTCCCCTTCTATTCCCCAGCCCACAACTATCTGAAGGCTGCCCATACCACGGCATCATCTTGAGGGGACACTACGTGCTCATGCCTGGCAGTTGTCTAGCATGTATGAGCTCGCTCGCTAAGTTTCAAGGGATAAAAAGGAAAGAAGGGAAGGAGAAGACGGAGGGGGAGGCAGGGCCGGACAACAGGGCATTTTTATACGCTGTGAAGAAGAGTAAAGGAGTGGAGGTTCTGCATGAAAAAGATGTAAAGGTAGCACTGCTGTGGTCAGGGCAGAGTGGACCCCAGGGTCCCATGGGCAGGCATGGGCACCCCCTACCTCCAGTCTCCTAATGGAAGCCAATGAGTAACAAGGTGGAGATTCTACCAACTTGATAAAAAGTGGAGGGTCATCAATTCAACTCAGTGCATGTGGAGGATATTTGTTACTTCCATGATCGAAGAGGCTGCCTTTATTCAAGGGGACTTTCCTTAGAGAACTATCTGGACAAGCATGGGCCCACTTAAAGAAAGTCAACAATTTCAAGGACAGATTTTAAAGCGTCTGTACTTGCCTGAACAAAGAAATAAAGAAAAAAATTATAATTCCTTAGCCTCGAAGCCTTGTCTGTATGGCAATACTACAGTATTACGCTATTATAACTGGATAAATTAAATTTATTATTTGAGCTACATTTAAAAATTACAGTCACATGACTTTAGATTAAATATTTTCTAATTTCATCAATGTGTGTACAGTAACTGTTAATTATTTCAAGTCGCAGAAACAAGATGTTGACTCAGGAACTTGATAAATGAACCTATCTCCCATCGTTCCCCTCATGTTAGGATCTGGCAAATTCCCTCAGCGCCACTTATCCGGGGACAGAGGTCTTCAGCCTGCCTAACTTCCCCCAGTTTACAATCCAGAAAATTCCCAGGGCTTCCAGCTGCCCAAAAAGGTATCTCTAAATGAATTATTATAATTCTCCACAGCTTGTGGGTTTAGCTGTATTTTCAGAGAGAAATCTCAAATTCCGAAGGAGATGACTTCATCTGGGCAAATATTTTACTGTAAAAGGTACGAGACTCAGCCCTCATGAAAGTCTCATTCAAAACTGCGTCAGGAGACAAAATCTCACCCAAGGAGGGGCAGAAGGGCAGATGTTGACAGGTCCATTATGAGCTCTAACCATGTATGTGCATCCCCAGAGAAATCATTTCTGGCCTCATATTTTCCATTTTAATGTCTCAACAGCAGAACATAAAGCACCTCCAAATTATACCAGCAGCCACTGCAACGAGGCTTAACTACAGCCAGCACTCATTAAAGGCCAGAAACTTCCCTGCAGAAGTAAAATAATATGTCCCAGAGGATAGGTGAGGACACTATAAGAGTGACGATGACCCAAAAAAGCAACTCATTTGAACAAACTCCTGGGTGTTCACAATTAACCTCATTAAATTGTGTTTTTCATTTCCAGCCTCTTTTCCGAACTCGTGTTTCCTACGGATCTTTCACACTGCGGGGAAAATTAAGCCCCTGGAAATAATATATCTTCGTTTTATACTTGAGTGGGGTCCATGGACAGCAGAACTATCTGGGAGCTTCTGGGAAATGCAGTCTCTCAGGCCCCACACTGAACCAACCGAAGCAGAATCTGCATTTTAACCAGGGCCCCAGGGGACCTATGTGCACAGATGGGTGAGCAGCACTGACCCACCAGACAGTAGCTCGATAATAATGCCAGTGTTGCAACTGAACAGTTAAAAAGAAAACCCAATTTATTTTTTGAGAGACTTTATTTATTTGAGAGAGAGAGAGAGAGCATGAGTGCAAGTTGAGGGAGGAGCAGAGGGAGAGGGACAGAGAATCCGAAGCAGACCCAGCACTGAGCATGGAGCCCTATCGAAGCTCAATCTCATGACCCTGAGATCATGACCTGAGCCAAAATCTAGAGTTGGCTGCCCAACCCACTGAGCCAACCAGGTGCCTCAATAAAATAACCCAATTTACACATGGGATCCGAAGAGAGATTTTCCCAAAGAAGATATACAAATGGCCTATCTGCACATGAAAAGATGCTTGGGGTTGTTTACCCATTAAGGAAAGTAAAGTCAAAACCACAATGAGACGCCGCTCCATACCCACTAGGATGGCTATAATAAAAAAAGCCAAACAATGACAAGTGTTGGCAAGGAGGTGAAGAAACTGGAGGCCTCACATGCTGCTGGTGGGCGTGGAAAATGGCGCAGCCACTTTGGAAAATGGTCTGACAGCTCCTTGTATGGCAGATGAACCAATAGTTCTGCTGCTAGGTGTATCCCGCACAGAACCAGACACAGACGCCCATGCAAACACTTGCACATGGATGCCCACTGCAGCAGTACTCCTATTGGTCAAAAGGCAAAAACAGCCTGGAGCACCTGGGGGCTTTGCTTGGCTAAGTAAGTGTCTGGCTCCTGGTTTTGGCTCAGGTCGTGATCTCAGGGTTGTAGGCTATAGGCCCGTGTCAGGCTCCACGCTCAGCTTGGGGTTTGCTCGGGATTCTCTCTCTCTCCTTTCCTCTCCCTCTGCACTCCCTCAAATACTAAATAAATAAATATTTGTTAAGAAAAAAGGAGTCCCATATGTCCATCAGTGGATGAATGGACAGACAAAATGTGTTTTAGGGATGTCCGGGTGGCTCAGTCTGCTAAGTGTCTGCCTTTGGCTCAGGACATGATCCCAGGATCTTGAGATCGAGTCCCACATCCGGCTCCTTGCTCAGCAGGTAGCCTGCTTCTCCCTCTGCCTGCTGCTCTCCCTGCTTGTGCTCTCCCTCACTCCCTCTCTCTCTCTTTCTTACAAATAAATCAATAAAATCTTTTAAAAAATAAAATAAAATTTGAAACACCTTAAAAGTATTTCATGCTTAAAAAAATGTGTTCTAGGGAGCCTGCTTCCTCCTCTCTCTCTCTGCCTACTTGTGATCTCTCTCTCTGTCGAATAGATAAAATCTTAAAAAAAAAAAAATGTGTTGGGCGCCTGGGTGGCTCAGTGGTTAAGCCGCTGCCTTCGGCTCAGGTCATGATCCCAGGGTCCTGGGATCGAGCCCCGCATCGGGCTCTCTGCTCAGCAGGGAGCCTGCTTCCTCCTCTCTCTCTCTGCCTGCCTCTCTGCCTACTTACGATCTCTGTCTGTCAAATAAATAAATAAAATCTTTAAAAAAAAAAAAAATGTGTTCTATCCATACAGTAGAACATTAGCCAGCCATAAAAAGGAATGATATCGGCACGCCTGGGTGGCTCAGTTGGTTAAGCCTCTGCCTTTGGCTCAGGTCATGATCCCAGCGTCCTGGGATTGAGTCCCACATCGGGCTCCTTGCTCAGTGGGAGTCTGCTTCTCCTTCTGCCTCTGCCTGCCACTCTGTCTGTCTGTACTCACTCTGACAAATAAATAAATAAAATCTTAAAAAAAAAAAAGGAATGATATCCTGATGCATGCTACAGCACCAATGAAGCTTGAAAACATTAAACTACGTGAATGAAGCCAGTCACAAAAGACTAAATATTGTATAATTCCATTGACATGACAGATCCAGAATAGGCCAAAGCATAGAGACAGGAAGCACATTAACGGTTGCTTAGGGCTAACAAAGAGGATGGGGTGTGCGTGGAGGGAGTAAGAGCTAAACAGTGTGAGGTTTCTTTTTGAAGTGACCAAAATGTGCTCAGACTGACAGGAGTGATGGTTGCACACATCCGTGAACACTGTGAATATACTAAAAACTGCTATTTTTTTTTTTTTAAATAAAAGGCAGTGAACTCTTCTGCCATCAGACTTCACATATGATATGCTGCCCGGCTGGAAATATGATGACCTGCAGACTAGAACAAAGACCACAAAAACTAGAACAAAGAACGCCTTGTGCCAAAGAACACATCATGGATGGAGCACCTCCTGTGTGCCAGGTCCTATGCTGGTCCAGAACAGGGATTTTCCCTTAAAAATTCTCCCCACAGCTCTAGAAGTTAATTACTATTACTGTCACCATTTTACAGATGAAAAAACGGAGGCACTGCAAACATATCCAAGATCAACTAGTGGGTGAGCAGTGAGCAGTGGTGATGCTCAGTTTTGAAGTCAGGGAGTCTGGGAGCAGAGCTCGCCCACCATCTCTGTCTCCATCATGAGTCCCCCCCATAAGCTGCTCCAGCTCATCACTAGCTCTCTGAGCCAACATGCAGGTGGCAGAAGAGCCCCGTGGGGAGCAGGGAGAGGTGGGACTTACCCCGTGCCTCTCAACCCATATTCTGTGAGCCCCACTGCTTGTTGACAATAAGTGACCAATGCTGAATGACTTTTCTCTTTGTATCAGTAGACCCATTGGCTTATCCTGAAAATCAGCTTCAACCTCATCCTTCTGAGTTTTCCAAAACGTAAAATATTTTGGAAAAATCAGCCAGCCTTTTTTTTTTTTTTACCGGAAAAACACTCAAACAAAACTGCCTATTTTCAGAAATGCACTGAATGAGTAAAGGCCCAGTGAAATTCCACATGGGATGTAATTCCGTAAGTCATATATAAGAAAGTATATTTCATGTGCAATCATAAGACAATGGTATCTGTAACAAAACTCCTGACAAATCAATGACTTCAATTTGATTACCTAAAAATCACAGCTAACACATACATAATACTCACTGTGCCCTGGGTACTATTTCAAGTGCTTTCTATTTACTCAGTTAATATCCACAAAAACCCATAAGGCATCTTAATAGTCCCATTCTAAAAATGATGAAACTAATTACAGTTTTGGCAGCCAGTTAATGGCAGAGCTGGGGTGTGAAGCCAGACGATTCCTACTCTGAACTACTGCAGCCTACTAACTGCTCTTGACAACTGATGGAAGAAAAAGCGAGAGCCTCTGCAACTGGAGATCACTGGGCAAAGATAAATGCACACACTGAAATCAACTAAATTTCCTGGTTGTAATAACTTCTACAAGCTCAGAAAAGTGTTCTGTCAGCAAGTGACGGTTATGGCAACTGAGGTGAATTTGAACAGGTTGTTTAAACATACAAAGTAAGCCAGAAGGCTACTCCGTGTTGGATACAAAATGAATTACCAGGAAAAATACAGTCTACCCAGCCAAGGAGTCATTTCTCTTTAAGATCAAATCCTATTGCTCGTGTCTGCATGGAATGGAATTACTCAGGAAAAAAGCAAACAGTATTGCCAGCTAGTCTATTTGTTTTCCCTACTATAATTTCAAACAACTTCATGGTTCATTGGGTATTTTGGCCTACTCAGTAAGTGTTTTTTAATGGAGAATGATCACAAAGCTTTAAAGTAAATTAAAAACTCCATAATAATCAATCATGATCAAGTAAGCTTTATCCCTGGGATTCAACAAGGTTCAACATTAGGACAACTATTGATGGAATTCTCTACGTGTTTACATTAAAGGAGGAGGAAAATAACATTGTCATGTCAGCAGATGCTAAAATATATTTTACAACATTTCAAAGGCTTACATATTAAAGAAAAATACAACTATTAATAAATCAAGATAGAAAGAACTGCTTCGTCTTGGTCAAGGGTATCCACTAGAAAGTGATAGAAATCATCCTTGTTAACAGTGGAAACTGAGAAGTGGCCCCATTATACTCAGGAGCAAGGCAAACATGCCCACATTTAACATTGTACCAGAAGATTCCATCAATACACATGACAAGAAGACACAAAGAAACCTCAGATAAAAAATACAATCTCAAATTATTGTTATTGGGAGATAAATGCTTTCCTATCTACAAATCCAACTCTGTTAATTTAAAATGTATTGGAATTAATATAAAAGCAATAAGGTTACCAGATAGAAGACCAATATAAAAGTTAATAGAGTTCCTATATGCCAGCAAGAACCAAATTGAAAACATAATGGAAAAATAGATTTCATCCAGAAAAGCAAAGCAATCACAGAAGAAACAAAAATAAATCTGTAAAGTGGTAAGGAATAAAATTAACAAGAAATGTGCCAGATCTGTATGAGGATTTTACAAAAATGAAAATCTGCTAATTACAAGTATTACTTTGATGAATAATTATCATCAAATAGGAGCACGTCAGCTATTAAAACCTCACAGGGGGGAGATGCTGAACTATTCACTTTGGCTGCCCAGATCTAATTTGCCAAATAACCGATATTTTGCCAGCGTGGCTAGTGTGGCCAGCCAAAAACAGACCCCATCCGTTGGGCATTTATCCTCCCCCTCTTGAGTGTTTATCAGCCCCTTAGGGAGTAGAAGGCCCCACTGATCCCTTCCTGGCCAGGATTCTATATCCTGCACGGTGCCCTGAGGAGGAAGGTCTGCACACAGGCTGTTGGGTGTTGGAGTATTGTGAATTACCTTCCTATTTCAAGGAATATGAATAACTTCACTTCTGAATAAAAGCCCACCCAGGTCTCATATATTCAGGCTGTTCCGCTGTCAAAACTGCAGATCCTGAGGCTGATCCTTTGTATGCATAGCTCCAAAACATTAGGATTGTAATAATTGTAGATGTAATGGAAAAGTATGAAACTGCATACATTTTAAAGCAATATTTTTGGTAATCCACGGGAAGAATACATGCATGTCAAAGAGATGAAAACTGTAGATAAGAATCTGTGAGATAACTACAGGCACAGAGGGCAATCTGAACGAAGACCCTAGGTCAAGACTGATTAAAAAGTTCCAAAAGCCACAGCCAGCAAGAGTACTGAGACTGGTGTAGAAGGATGGGCCATATGAATGGTTCTGACGCATCGGTTCCCAATAATTTAAAACAGGAAACAAATCTGGGGTGTTTGCTCTCTTCAAGGAAAGACTGTGCTGTAACTATCCCATGGGGTCAGTCCTGGGAAGAGATGAAGTTTAACTAAGGCAGGGCACGCGTGTTGTTGAGGGGCTAGAGGAGGGAGTCTTTCAGCAGAGACAGAGTTGCTGAAAATATTAACTCCTTATACGCTGCAAGATAGAGAACAGTGTAAAAATCTATCTATGCGCCACAGGATTCTTCATCCCCACCAAAAGAGACTATGGAAAAGAGGTGATTTTAACAGAAGAAATTCTTATAGTACCATGATTTTCAGTAGCATAATGTTTTCTGTTTATTTAAGCTCTCTCCCTGATTTCCGAAATGATATGTATTCATTATAGAAATAACTGCCATTTTTCATCGTTAAAAACAGAAGTGTGTTAGAGAGGAGAAGGGAGTTGGGGGAAATTGGAAGGGGAGGTGAACCATGAGAGACTGTGGACTCTGAAAAACAACCTGAGGGTCTTGAAGG
>NC_081575.1:116237471-116346316 GCF_022355385.1 Mustela nigripes | reverse complement strand
TGGTGCAAAAATAATGAATACTGTTTTTCTGAAAATAAATAAATTAATTTAATAAAAAAAAAAAAACCAGAAGTGCGATTTTTTACAGATGCGTTCTGCTATTTACAGAATTACCCTCGAGATGTTCAGAGTGTGAGGGAGACACACCTATTACCCAGGCCCCAAGCTCCTGCCTTCCGTCTCGGTTACCGGCCCTTCTTAAAGGAATCTGAAAAGGCCCCACTTCTGAGATGCGCCAACGTTTTGATAATAGCAGGCGTGGTTTACTAGGTAGATTTTTAAAGTTCTCTGGGCCACCATTTCCCGATCTACAAATATAATCATCCCTTCCTGTGATTATTGTGAGTTCAAGAGAGTGCAGCCACTTGGTAAAATGTTTTCCAATTCCTCAAAAACGTAACCGTAGAGTTACCATATAACCTAGCAATTAATACTCCTAGGTATAAACCCAAGAGAAGTGAAAAACTTACATCCATACAAACGCTTGTACGTGAACGTTCATAGCCAAAAGGGTGTAAAACCCAACTGTCTGTCAAACGCTGCCTGCATACACAGAATGCATTCGATGCAGGCAATGGAAGTTATTCAGCAACAAAAGGAAAAGAAGTGCCGACACGTGCTCCAACAGGGATGAATCCTGGAAACATGCGAAGTGCAAGTCAGTCATGAAAAGATGACATACTGTATGATCCCATCAGTGTGAAATGTCCAGAATAAGCAAATCCAGAGAGATGGAAAGTAGATTCGTGGTTTCTTCGGGCTGGGGAGGATGGGAAGAATGAATGGCTGCTGAATGACACAGGGTTTCTTGTGGGGGTGACGAAAATGTTCCAAAATTAGATAGTGATGATAGTTGCACAACTGTAAATAAATTCAACAACTAAAAAAAATAATAATAATCTAAAAGACCCTTACCCCTTATTTGGACACCTTAAAAGGGTGAATTTTTGGGTCTATCAATTGTATCTCAATGAAGCTGTTATTAAAAAGTAATCTTGTATTCTGTCGCTTGTCTGTGATCCTGTTGTCAATACCTGCATGTAGGAAAATCAGACACAGTCATCTGGTTTGCTCTCCTGCGCTTTTAAAGAATGCAGAACTCTATGACCACTGGTACAGCTTCTTATGCACGGGTATCAGGCAGAAGATTGCATAGAAAGAGACACACCGCGATTCTAGGAGTTTGTGAGTAGATTAAACTATAAAAATCCTGGGAAAATAAACTCATCTAGAAAGCCTGCCTTTGAGAATATTTCAGCAAGCTCTTCTTGTTTTCTATAAAAACAGGGAGATTTTCTGAGTGAAAGAAAGTAGGTGTTTAGTTACTATCTGCAGAAATGCTGAGCCCGAAGAAAATTATCTAATGAAGAACCCAATAGGCTGGTTTGGAGGGGGAAGGTTGATACATGAGAGTGACAAAATGCAGACCAACCCACTCCTGGGGTGATGTCTCATTAAGAGACTTGCTGGAGAAAATTTACCTCACCCCAAACCCTTCTGCCCTCACGTCCCCAGTCCCTGTTGATGTGCGCGACCTGTTCATTTACCGTTAGATTCTAAGAATCCAGTACCTCAGCACAAAGGTCAGCAGTGAGACACATTCAAAATGCCCCCATCAAAATCGAAAGAAGTAATTAGTTGCTGTTGGAAGGTAAGAGAAAGACCAGACTCGTTTGGCATGGTTTCAAGAACCAGCTTTGTTTTGAAAGAAGCACAGGCATGAAGGAAGAACGAACGAGAGCGCAGCGTGAAGACAGAGTAAGTGAAGACACACATCAGATAGGCTTTCTGTGTCCTGAGTCTTCTGTGGACCTGAACAGGGATCAGGTATTTTTAAAATGTACTACAATGATAACAGAGAAGTTTAAGAAATCCATTCAGATTTGAGAAAAATTTAGATCACAGCTCTACAAACACAGTCTCCCGGAGATCCGTTCCTGCATTATGATACTTCACAAGGATGTGGAGAAACGGGAATCCTCATACACGGATGGACTGTAAAATGGCCCAGTACCTCTGCAAAACATTCAGGCAGTTCCTCAACAACTTAAGCCAGGGTTAGCACATGACCCAGCAACTCCACTCTTAGGTATCCACCCAAGAGAACCGGGCAAACACAGACTCGTACATGAGGTTCATAACAGCCTTATTCACAGTAGTCCAAGAGGTGGAAACAACCCAAATGCCCCCAAGTGATGAATCAACAAAAGGTGGTGTATCCATATAGCAGAATACTATTCAGCAATAAAAAGGAATAAGGAACTGATACATGATGCAACACAGTTGAACCTCAGAAACAGGCTAAAATAAGGCAGCTGCAAGAGACCACATGTTAGGATACCATTTGTATGAAATGCCCACAATGGGTAAAACTATAGACACAGAAAATAGCTAAGTGGTTGCCAGGGGCTGGGGTGAAGGAAAATGAGGATTAATGCCATTTAAATGGGTCTGCTTAGGGTAACGAAATAGTTCTAAGACCAATTTGTAGTGCTGGATGGACAGCTTAGCAAATTTATGAAGAACTCATTGGAATATATACTTGAAAGGGTGAACTATATGATAAGCAAAATATGCCTCAATAAACCGTTTTTTAATTCATAGAAAAGGACTGATGGTGGGTACCTTGGGGGTGGAGAATGGTGTGTGATTTTTTCTTCTTTCTGTTTTTGTTGCAAATGATTTGCAAATTTTCTACGTGAGCAAATTCTTATACTAGGTTCCCCAGAATTAGACCCAGGTGAAGAACTGTATGAAAGTGATGCAGGGGCGCCTGAGTGGCTCAGTCGGTTAGGCTTCTGCCTGCAGCTCAGGTCACGATCCCAGGGTCCTGGGATCAAGCCTGGGTTCAGGCCCCCTATCTGGTGGGGAGTCTGCTTCTCTCTCTCTGTCTCACCACCTGTTTCTGCTCACTCTCATTCTTTCTCTCTCTGTCAAATAAATAAATAAATAAAATCTTTAAAAAAAATAAAGAAAAGAAAGTGATTCATTAGAATAATTCCCAGGATGAACCTGAAGCGAAGTGGGACAGTGAGGCCAGGAAAGTAAAGATGCCAAAGAAAGATGTAGCATCAGGCAAAGATCTCAGGAAGGTTAACCATGGCTCAGTCCATACTGATGGAGGGAGCTAGGGAGACAGTGTGGGATCCATATCAGTCACCTGTTAAGGAAGCTGAAATATTTATCACACACACACACACACACACACACACACACACGTGTGTGTGCGTGTCACCACAATACCAGTCATTGGCCGTCCTCACCATGCCCCACCCACCAGGAGGAGTAAATTCCCAGGTATGTGTGGTTCTTTGTGTGGCAGCTAAGCGGTAGGACCCATAGCCTAGGGTTGGTCCTCCAAAACAGCAGACAGGGTACTGGGTGTTGCGAGTGAAAGCACCCAGGAAATAAGGGTGCCAGAGAATAAGGATGAAGCCCTGGCAGGATCTGCGACAAGCATGTTTTGATTACATAGGCCAAAAAAAGCAAAATATTTTAGGACAAAACAAAAACACTATTCATGGTATATGATATCTGCAAAACATAGTATATTAGTGATGTAACCACACGTACGTCATAATAACGGTTTGACGGCATTTCTGAGACATTCTATAAAATGTAGAGGAAAGTTGAAAAAGATGTGGTTGCTGCCTTCTTTGAAGTAGAGAGAAGGGAGCAAGGACTCATTAGCACCAGGGAAACTGTCAGCGGAGGGGCTTCCCTATAGGAGAAGTGTGGCTTGAAGGGCCTCCGGCAAATTTCTGGTTGGGGAGAAGATGGTCCTCACTGACAACCAGCATTCTTTCAGAACATATTTGCACCTTTAATTCTTTTTTAAGACGATTTTATTTATTTACTTGAGCGAGCCAGAGAGAGAATGAGAGGGAAGGAGGGGCAGAAGCAGGGTCCCCACTGAGAGGAGCGCCTGACGCGGGCTTCAATCCCAGGACCCCCGGGGATCATGACCTGAGCCAAAGTCAGGCACTTAACCAAGTAAGCCACCCAGGCAGCCCTGCACCTTGAATTTCTGTCAGACTCTGGAAGGGATGTCTCTAAGTACAAAAGTTGGGCATGCAAAATCACGTTATTGTCTGGGATTGAATGAGGTATATTTAATAAATCTCATTGGCTTGTTGTTTTCTAAAAGTTTGTTTCCTTAGCATTTGCAATGAATGACTAGTTTGCTGATTAGACCTAGCAATGCTGTAGACCACCTTGAACTAACCTGGAAACAACAACAAAAAAAAATGTCTTTAGAGAACATGAGAATAAAAACTCCCACATCCATCCATGTTTTCTTCACATTATTGCTCAGGAACATTGTGACTACTGGAGCGTTTCTGTGTCCTCTAACCCTCTAAAGTTGATTGCTCTGGCAATAATACCTCCTGTGCCCATGATTATTACAGCAGGAGTAGAAATGTGACCTTTGGCGCGTAGAGAGTGGCCTGCAGAATTATTGAAAGCTGAACAGGGAAAAAATAAAGCAGTGAGAAGAAGCTAATTGAAAAAGCTACCTACTATATGATTCCTACGCAACTATCTGGAACTACGCAACAATCTGGAAAAGGCAAAATGGAGATCTATGGAGATGGTAGAAAGGTCCATGGTTGTGAGGGTGAAGGAGGGGGGACTGGCAGGGGTGAATAAGGGAAACTACGCTGTCCGGCACTACGAGGGTAGATACGCATCATTACGCATGTGTCCAAAGCCAAAGAACATACGACACCAAGCGTGAAGCCTAATGTAGAATGTGGACTCTGGGTGACGATGACGGGTCAGTGTAGGCTCAACAGTGGTAACAAATGTCCCACTCTGGTGGAGGGTGCTCATAGTGCCAGAGGCTGTGCACTTGTGTGTGAAGGCAAGGGCATAGGCGAAGTCTCTGTACCTTCCCCGCAGTGGTGTTGTAAACCTAAAACTGCTCTAAAAAGTAGAGTCTCTTTAAAGAAAAAAGGTAGGAAGCAGAAAAAAATGGGCCTCTCAGCTCTCAGTAGCTATTCATTCACTCTGCCCCGTCTCCGTGGAGCCTTGGCCAAGGCCAGCTAGCTAACCGGCAGAACCCAGAAATGGGAATGCAGGGCTCCTTGTTCAAACATTATTAAGAATTCCAAGATGGTGACAACAAAGCATTAAACCCAGCGGGGGTCCCTCTAAACATCAGGTCCCATGTGACTGCACAGGTCACATGCCAGTGAAGCAGCCCGGCCTTAGCAAGTGGCTGCCACTCTCCCACTTAAAGCGCTTAGGATCCCCTGTAAACAATGAGCGAGGAGTCCCACCTGTCTTCACCCTACTCTCCGAATTCTAGTCACCTAAAGTTCCTTCAGTTTCTTGAACTTTCTATGCTCTCCTGGCCACAGCATCTTTGCATATGTTTCCCTTACTGGGACTGTAATTCCCCGTTTTTCATCACTGTAACTGCTACTGATCTTGCAAGCCTCAGTTAAGCAAAGAAGTGACAGCTGGGCCACCTGGGTGGCTCATTCGGTGGTTAAGCATCCGACTCTTGATTTTGGCTCAGGTCACATCTCAGGGTCATTGTGGGACTGAGCCCCATGGCCAGTTCCAAACCCAGTTCCATGCTCAGCGGGGAGCCTGCTTCTCCCTCTCCCTCTGCCCCTCCCATTGCTTGTGCTCTCTTTCTTGCTCACGCTCTCTCAAATAAATAAATAAAATCTTTTTAAAAAATAAATAAAAGAGAAAGAAAAAATATTTTTATACAAGAAATAACCTTCTCATTTTTGATATATGTAAATCTGTATTTTCACAAAATGATTCCACATTAAATTAGGCAGACTGGTAGTTTTCAGTATAGCTTGTCATATTGTCAATTATTGAAAAAGCACAAGTTTCCAAATACTTGATTTGGAATTTTACAAGATAACATCAAAGCCTACAATGATGTTGTCTTCTGGATGAATTTTACAAGATAACATCAAAGCCTACAATGATGTTGTCTTCTGGATGACCACAATTTCCTACCAATGTCTCCATTCTCTTAAAAATGAAGGATCAAAACAAGGCTTAGACTACTCCTACAAAACATCACTTCTATTATATCATAATGTCAGTCACAGATGTCCAAAAGGATCCAAGTTATCCAAAACTAGCACCCAAGGACTTAGCAAATAAGGTCTGCCCCCCGTCCCCACACCAGGCTTGGAACCTAGAAGATGTTCGAGTTTGGCCTCTTCATTTTCTGATCCCCTGATCTACACTTATCTTCAAACTTGGACACTCTAGGTGGATCCACTTTATGGTTCTGCAGCACGTTATCTTTGATCATGCTATGTTCCTAGCTTATGAGTGTCTTCATGTCTCTTTTCTGCCCACCTGATTCAAGCATTTAATAAATCTTCTTTTTCTGTTGTTGTTAAAACTAACTATATAGTACTTTCCATAAAACGACCCATGCTATGAACCTATACTTTGACAAGTAACTAGGGTGATCAACCTATCCCAGTTTGCTGGGGGCTTTCCACCTTTACCGCTGAAAGTCCTGTATGTATCTCAGAAGCCGCACTCCATTCCCTAAGGCCTGGGCAAACAGGGGTGGTTGGTCATTCTGTAAACTTTGATATAAATCATGAGCTTATCTGTGTTTTCCACGGGCTTAACACAGGGATTTAAGCATAATTTTTGTTTAAAAATTTTCTGATTAATTTCAACCACATGCATTTGTGTCACTGTGTTTTTAAGAAGACATTTTCATAAGTGATTTTTCTATGAATTCATCATCAGGTCCAAGTACTGTTATAATTAGACAAAACGGTCAGTTCCTGGCAACCTGAACATGAAGAGAAAAAGAAAAGCACAGAGCCAAAATGTTAATAGCATTTAAAAATATGGCAGAGCTAAGAAAATCCTTGCTAACAGAGTTTACAGCTTATCTATGACCACCAAGAAATACTTGAGAAGGATTAAGGATTGTGACCAATTACTATAGATGATTAACATCTGTTCTATTACCTTTTTTTTTTTTTTAAGTAAGCTCTAAGCCCAACATGGGGCTCAAAACTCATAGCCCCAGGATAAAGAGCCTCATGTTCCACCAACTGAGCCAGCCAGGCACCCCTCTACCACCTTTATTCTTGATAGTAATAGTAAGGTATTGAATCTGCCCTTTTATCCCTGTCAAATATGTTACGTTAAAAATTACTTTGAATCCCCATGAGGGAAGCAAGTATCATTCTGTGAGCTGTAAGGAATTACAGAGTTTATCACTGTTAATATAAAAGGCAAAGCCAAAGTCAACATTTTTAATCAAAAAGTGACATCAGGTCAAGCCTTGAACTTGGCTCTTGAGAAAAGCAAGCAATCAAGCTGAAGCGATAATGTTCCAGGCAGAGGGAAGAGCATGCATAAAGACTTATAAGTGAGAGACCACAAGGCGTATTCAAGGAGCTGAAAGAGTTGCTTGAGATAGAATTTGAGAAGAGGACAGGTAGTGCTAGACCAGTGATGAGGAAGTGAAGAGGTAGATTCATACCCCAGAGAGTCTTACCAACAAGGTCACAGAGTTTGTACTGGATTCAAAGAGCAATGGGAAGACATCCAAGTATTTGAGTAGGGAAGCGGATGTCAGATTTTCATTTTCTGACACACCGCTCAAATAGCAAAAGGAGAGAGTACGCTGTTGGTGGGTCAAGCTGGAGACAAAAAGCCCATTCCTGAGGCTGTCACTGGCCATGGTGTGATGGAATATAGGGCAGTGGGGAGGGAGACAGGGAGACTGGAGAGATGTTTAAGTAGAAGACATGTCACGAGATAAGTGACTGGATGTGGGATGGGGTCATGCGAGAGGGAACGGCTGAAACTGACGTTCGAGAGTCTGGCTTCAGCAATCAGTGGACCCTGTGCCCTTCACTGGCCTGGGAGCTCGGGCAAGGGGGCTGGGTGGGGTTGGAGAGACAAGGAGTTCAGCTGCTTTATACATTGAGTCCTAAGATCACAAAACATCAATTTATAGTGCCATGTTTATAATCCAAATACCTATTTTCACTTCAGAAACACATCCCAAGAATCAAATACAGTCTCAAAACAAATGTTTCTACTTGTGCAAAATAAAGAACGCAGAAAGTAGAGGGAACAGAGGTGCCAATTTGTAATAGGTCTGGACTTTCAATGATAGAATGCCCTGTGGCATTTTTTTCTGTAAATTTTCTTGTAGGCAAATGGCTCTGTGGTGATTGCCAACATACCACACGCCACTCTCAAAAGCAATTTAACCAGAACACAGGCCACTGTGTTGCCGGTGCACGAATTCCTGGGAATCCACAGGGAGTCAAGGGAAAATGGTAACCACAAGGAGAGTTGTAACTTCGACTACGTAAGAATCCCAGAGCATATCTGGATGATAACATACCAGCTCAAGAAGATTGTCAGAGAACCAGATGCTCTCCATGTTTAACATGGATGCAAATAGTCTTATATTCTATTTCAAGACTCTTGGCCCAGAAACAAACAGGAAAAACCTCAGTGTTGCAGGAATAAAATAAAATCTTGTACAAAATTTAAACTTGTAGAGTATATATGGTTGATGCCCCACCCCTGACCTTCACCTTTGCCTGTTGAAGGCTGCCTACCAGGAACGCCAGTAAATCTAGTCCTGAGGGCTTTTTTTCTGGCTGAAGGAGCAAGTCTTCCTCACACAGGGCAAGCTGGAAATACCAGAAAGTTAATGCCCCTGGAAGCAGCCCTTACTTTGACAAATAAGGTGTTAGTAGGCAAATACACCAATCTCCTAGGCCCCTAGTTGGGATAACTCTGAGGGGGTTCTACACGGTCTCCCAAAGTCTTATGGCCAGACTGAGCCCAGTTACAGGTAGTAGGCAAACATTCGAGCGCATGTAGTTTATTTTGGAGGTGTTCCCAGGAAACTAGTAGAGGAGTGTGAAGTGAGATAGGAAAAGGAAGATATCCAGTAGCGCAGATTACCACTTTGGGAAACTGGGGATTGATCCCATTGGGGCTTCTGAGAGATGGTTGTAGAACATGCATCAGAGTTATCCCAGCAAAGCTAAGAAAGCTGGTACATTTATGTACCAGTGACCAGCGGTCACAGGCTCAAAGTGAATCCCAGAAGTGGAGAGCATGTGCTGGTAGCCAGAGGCCAATGGGTCAGGGTGCCCAAGAACGATGAATGCTAAGGGGCACTGACAGCATCTACTACAGGGAGGCACAAACTCCACAGAAGGGTGCCAGCAAGCAGTTCTCAGTGGCTGACTGAGCTAAGTCATAGAGGGCAAGTAGGAGCCAAGAGGGTTTGGGGCAGGGTGAGGGGGGTGCTATGGGAGAGGGACAGGACAGTAGGCAGGAGCAGAGTCGGGAAGCTCTTGGGCCCATCCCCAGGAGAACTGGTGCAGGCGTGACGCCAGGGAAAGGAAGTAGAGCTGGAGAGAGATGGAATCAAGGGGACACGAATAATGTGATGGTAAAGGAATGTGAGAAGAAGACGATTGGTAGATGGCTGCCTCAAGAGACCAAATGGCTGCAGTGTTCATTATGCCAGGGACACAGAAAAACAGAACACCCTCGAGTGAACATCGTGATTTAATTTTTTTTTTTTAACATGTTGAGTTTGAAACCTACGGGGAAGCCGAGTAGAGAGATGCTGTGGACATTACTGGTCAGCAACTTAGAAGCAATCTGTGCCTATCATGAGAATATAGGGAGCAAAATTAATTCCACAAAGATGTTTTAAAATATATCTACTCTGTGCCAGGCACTGTGTTACTTCCTACAGGTACGCCATGATGAATATGAAGGAAGAAGTCTCTTCCCCACTGGATCTTTCAGTAAAGTACAGTTTCTGCTACCCTGATGTTGGCAGAAACCATGGTGGCTAATAAGACATCCAAGAAGAATGTGAACACTGAGAACGGAAGAACGCAGAGCATTTCCAGCGTCTGAAGGACAGTCAGCAGAAGGAAAGCATTTGAAAGAAACCAAGCACAAATGGTCAGTGGAGTAGAAAAAACATGAAGAAGATAAAGACTGAAAAGAACTTACGATAACCATGTGGTTTTACAGGCTATGGTAGTGTTATATGTGTTGAGGTCGAGGGTGCAGTGCTGAGCAAATGACCAAGAATATGATCTTAGGGGGCGCCTGGGTGGCTCAGTGGGTTAGAGCCTCTGCCTTCGGCTCAGGTCATGATCCCGGGGTCCTGGGATCGAGCCCCACATCGGGCTCTCTGCTCAGTGGGGAGCCTGCTTCCTCCACTCTCTCTCTGCCTGCCTCTCTGCCTACTTGTGATCTCTGTCTGTCAAATAAATAAATTAAAAATAAATTAAAAAAAGAATATGATCTTAGATCTGACCGTTAGAATAGAGTTCCTGCCTCAGAATTCAACACCAAAGTTGTCCAGTCGATCCCACTGGTAGAAGCTCTCAAACGGCATTTAGACCTTGAGCAGAAACTCTGAGATTTCTAATTAATTCTCAGGTCATTTAATCCACCAAGAGAATAATTTTTATACTGGAAAGAAGCCAGTGCTATTCGGAGGAAGAGGAGCTATAAATGTGAACAGCGCAGTCCTATTTTTTAATTGGCCAGGCTCTGATACGGAAGTGTTTTTGTTTCTCACACAAAATGAGAGACTGGCTCCCTTTCGAACTGGGGCCCGGCAGAACAGCTCCTGAAAAGAAGAGTAGTGATGATGGCCACTCCGCCGCAATCGAGGGAGTGAGCAGAAAATACATCACCCACATTCACAAGCACATCACAGAGTGGGTTTCTCAGGCCCTCAGAAAGATCTGGAAATTTGCCACAAAGAAGATGGGAACTCCAGATGTGTGCACTGACTCTGAGCTCAGCAAAGCTGTCTGGGTCAGAGGAGTAAGGAACGTTCTCTACCATACCTGTGTGCAGTTGCCCAGAAAATGTAATGAGGGTGAAGATTCAGCAAACAAGTCCGAAACACTGGTTCCCTTTGTACCTGCCTCCACTTTCCAAAATCTGCAGACAGTTAATGTGGGCTGAGGATGAAGTGCTGATTGTCAAATAAAGGTATAAAACTGCAAAATGGTAATAATAATAATAATAATAATAATGCTCTGGAATGTGTCTTTCCCTCAGCTAATTGCTGCTCTGGCTTACAAATACATGTGTGTGTGCAATGTTTACACACCTTGTGTGTGTGGGTGTCTGTGAGCATGCATGAGTCGGGGGGTGTTTTAAATACATCAGACTTGAAACATCAAAGGGCCAGTGGTTTCTGTGACTCTAATACTAGATGTTTGATTTATTAACGGGACTTTTTTTTTTTTGTCTTCTTCACATAGTGGGGGAAAAGGGATTACATACCTGAACATAGTTTGTAAGAAAAATAATGTAATTTATACTTAAAGAAGAAAACAGAATTGTGGATACAGGACTCAGGTTTATGCATACAGAACAAAATCTTCTTTTTTAAAGATTGTATTTATTTATTTGAGAGAGAGAAAGGGAGGGCAAGAGAGAGAGCACAAGTTGGGGGGAAGGCAGAGGGAGAGGGAGAAGCAGGTTTTCTGCTGAGCAGGGAGCCCGATGTGGGGCTCGATCCCAGGACCCCAGGAATCATGACCTGAGCTGAAGGCAGATGCTTAACCAACTGAGCCCCCCCGGAGCCCCAAGAACAGAATCTTCTTAAAGGTGTACTTTTCTAGTCTGTATACACACTGTCTTAGTAGGTTCAGGCTCCTATAACAAAAATATCATGAACTGAGGATTTGTAAGCAAAAACAGGTATTTCTCACAGTTCTGGAGACTGAGAAATCCAAGATCAAGGTGCCAGCAGATTTAGGATCTGCTGAAGGTCCACCTCCTGGTTCATAGATGGCTTTTTTTCACTGTGACCAGGGAGAACTTTGGGGTCTCCTTTATAAAGGCACTAATCCTATTCATCTACGCTCATGACCTAATCACCTCCCAAAGGCCACCTCCTATTATGATCACCTTGAGGATCAGGATTTTGACATATGAATTTGGAGGGGACATAAATATTTTATCCATTGCACATAGCCTATATTATATTCCTCTGATTTAAGAAGATAAAAGAGTATAATAAATCAAAACACAAACAAAAAATATTCACAATTTTTAATGTAAATTGCTAACCTAAATTGCCGAGTTACAGCTATGTGTCCACCAGTGGCCAGCTTCAGCCAATCCTCATAACCATCTTATAAGATGGGCTCCTATCCTGGAAAGTAGCACTGAGGTCCTCTAGCCCATCCCACTGGTAGTAGCTCTCAAGTGGCCTTTAAACTCTGAGAAGTTGTGAGATTCCTAAATTAGTTCTCATGCAATTTATTCCACTGCTAAAGAACTTTTTTTATCCTGGGAAATAGCAAACTCAATTTAGATTAAGAGGATCTATACCAATGAACATTTGATGTGAAGACTGTCCTCTTCTGACCAAGACCCACAGGTGAAGGAGTCTTGCTTAAGATTACAATGTTCATTTTCCCTTTTTGTAGTATCACCTCATTTCCCAATTTGAGATTAAATTCAAGAAAAAAATGTTTTTTCCTAGAATGCTTTTCCAACTTCTCACCTTGCATCAGCCACTCGAGCTGAGTTCTTTTAAGTTGAAAGAAACCAATTGAGATTACTGTGATCGTTTCCCAAACTTCATAAGGTGACAGCAGGAAGAAGTCCAGGGGTTTGGGGCTCCCACTCTTTAACTCTGACATGCCCCCACACCCCCTCCACACAGACAGTGGAGAAGCCTGGTAACAAGGAAGCACCCATAAATCCAGGGAGCTGTCCAGCCCCTTGGTGGAACTGCCAGGCCCATATAGATATGGGCAGAACTCTGAAGCAGGCTCACATCAGCAGCTGCCATGGACATGAACCTCAGGCTCCAGAAACCTCTGCACTATCCACCCTTTCAGACAAGCCCTAACATTCCATTTCAAAGCCCAAGATAGCGTCTTGGCCTTTCAAATGCTTGACTCTTTTCTATGACCCCTGCCCAAGCACATAGCTTAAACAGGCTACTTTCTCACCAAAAAAACTCAGTTCCTGGTGACCCATCATGGTTAGGATTCAGATTGTGAGTTCCTAGGCATTTACCACCAGTTTCCTAACCTTCCTTGAATCCCAGTATCTCTTTGTGTCATTCTCTGATGAATGGTTGCCTCCAAGACTAGACTATAAACTCTGTAACAAGAATCTAGATTGTTTTGCTTACCACTGTATTCCTTAGTGCCTAGCACATAGTAGGGACTTATTCAGTGCTTACTGAGTGAATCACAGGCCCTAAAATATTTCTTATCTAACCTGATTTGCTTGGGTGTCATTTTCTGCATGAAGCTTTCTCGGACCATCCCAACCACAATGATTTTCTCCTTTATCTCTTTTTTTCTGCCACCTGCACCACTTCCAATGTACCTGAAAGCACAACAGGAAGAAGGAGGGCCTCCGGGGCTCAGAAGCACTCAGAGGATAAACCGAGGAGAGGAGACTATAAAGCTCAAAAGAGGAAAAGGACAAAACAAGGGTAAGATGGTAACCTTGATTAAGGTAAATTAGTCTGAAGAATGTGAAACCATGGGTCAAAAACTAATGATCTACAATGGTCAGCTAGAACTGTGATAAAATTACGTAACAAAACAACTCACCAAGAAAACCATGATGTCCTTGCTCATGTATCTTACACGGCTCTGTTTCAGGCTGCAATCAACTGGGTTTGGCCCCAGGCTTCAAGCTGGGTCCAGATCTACTTCTTGAAGCCTAGGTTGAAGGGGTAACAGCTACGTGGGGCATGCTCTAATCACTGCACCATTAGGAAGCCAAAGGCCAAGCCTAACCATGCCAGCATACGTAAGAGTTCCTCTGGCCTTATATCTGCTAACCAACTAATGGCTAAAGCAAGTCATATGGCCAAGACCAACATCAAAGAGGTATGAAAAATATATCCTAGTCACCCGAGGACACTGCAAGAATGCACTACATGCGTAATGAAGAATTGAGAACACAAGCTATCACACTGTACAGAGAGCCCATCACTATGACCCAAAAGAAAAAGAGCATGCCAGCACTCAAAGCACATTTTGATGAGGAACGGGTTTTCTGGAAAAGGTAGAAATGAATGACTTATTCATTGAGTTCACCAACAAAGGGAAACTGCCCCTAAAATCACAAAGCAGTCCAAGGTTTCATGTGTGAGTTAGGAAACTGGGTTCTACAAACATCTAGAAATTTCCAGTGTTCACATGAAATCTACACATTCCATGCAAAATACAGCTATTATTTATTGTGTAACTGAGCTCAAAGCTAGCTTATTTGGAGCCTTGCCCCAAGTTCTCCATCCTCACCAAACAGTAACATTTGTGGTAGTCCTAGGATTAGTTTCTCTGGGAAAGCACTCTGAGCCTGGGAGTTGCATGCAGAAGGCTGATTAGAGAATCCTCTAGGGAGATAAACCTATGAGGAAGTGAGTGGGGGAAGGAAGGACCAGGCACAGGGAGGAGTCCTGCAATCCAGTTGCAACAGAGGCCTCAGCAGAGCAGACAGGAGCTCTGGAACTTGGGTGGCCCTTCAGACACAAGGAGGTAGGGCCTCTATAACACCAAACTGGCCAGTCCATGGCTATGGATCACCCTCTCAGAGGCAATGTAAACTTGAGAAAGTCAGTGCCATGGGGCTGAAGACAATTCCAGTAAGGGGAGCAGCTTTCAGTGGAGAGCCTGCTTCCCCCTTTCTCTCTGTCTGCCTCTCTGCCTGCTTGTGATCTCTCTGTCAAATAAAAAAAAAATTTAAAAAAAAAGAGGGGGGGGGAGCATCTGTGAGCCCTCGGAAGGTATCGTCCCCAGCAACTGGAGCTGGGTGGGTGTCAGTCCCTGGAAAGGGTCCTTAACAGAGCACTGAAGAATCCACCACAGCTGGTATCCACTGATCTGTTGGGGGAATTTCTGCTAAGTAACTGCGGGAGGAGAGAAGAGCCAGTGATTGTACAAGAGGGCCAGGAGAAGGGAGGAAGAGAATGGGAGGAATGTCCTCCATCTGGTCCCTAGGCTTGGATTTGAGTTGGTTAAGGCCCTTCCATTTCCATGAGAGACTCCACACCCAAGCTGCAGATCAAAATGGCCAAGGCTGACCCAGAGCTAGGGAGCTGTCCACTCTTCCTCTCCTCTGCATGGAAACCAGCAGCATGCTTGGAGAGTACAGGGCCGGGACTTTGCTCGTACTGATCTGGGCAATGGGTATAAAGGTAAACTGAAAGAAGCCCAGAGAAGATAGAATGCTCTATCTGACAGCCAGGAGCAACCCCATCCCAGGGAGAAAAGAAGGGATACAGAAAGGGAGGGGGAGGGGGCTGGGGCAGTGCTATGAAAGAGGGAAGATCCTGAGGAGGCGAAGTAGGGAGAGTAAAGGGAAAAGAGGGGAAGAAGAGAGTAGAGACAGAAAATACGCAAAGATGGCTACCATGCTGTAGGGTAGGATTTAGGGATTTGGACCACTTAAGATTTTCTATGTGCCATGCAATCTAACTTGATTTTAATACTTTCAAGTGCAACAAATTCTTTAAAGTGTAATTTCATTTTTTGCAACACCCAGTTGGACTCAACAGGAAGTGGCTTGGCTTTATCTACATTATACAAAAGAAACGAGAGAAGGAACAAAGATTCGCAGGGATGGAGGTGCAACACTTAGGGGATGTCCTTGTGATGGTTCTCAAAGGGTTGTCTTGTGCTTTATGCTACTCCTTACTGTGTTATTGGCTTTTAAGAACCACAAGAAATGGCTGCAGCTTCTACTTATTCATAGCCTCCACATGCCTCATGATCTCTTTGAGGGCAAATGTTATATATGCTGATCCAAGGTGCTTGGCAGTCCTTGTAGAGCACAGGATCAATGAATGAAACTCAGAGAAAGAATGGGTGGATCCGGATGGGCTCACATGATCAGCTAAAGTGGACATGAAATCAGTGGCCAGGATCTCCCTTAGGCTTAATCCAGGGAACATTCAAGAAAGCAGTGGGAGCATCTTGTGAGTGTGAAAGACAACATTTCTCAGATTGCTTTTCAGATCTCTGGAGGCTGTGTTACTTTTTAAAATCTTTAAGACCCCATCTGGATGCAATAGTAAATTTATCCATTCTTTCATTTAGGTGCTACTTTCACTTTCAAACGAAACCTGTCCATCATCAGTAATTTAATAGTTTAAATATGTTAGGAAGACACTTAGCAAAACATAAACATTGCTGAACACGTGGTGATTGAAAATGGCACATTGCAAAATCACCTCAATCAATGCTGAACTCTCTCCAGTCTGTTACTTATTTCCTCTGTTCATCTTACTTCCTATAACATGATGCTCAAATACTTCACCCTCTATAAGTATTCATTTCATTAAGTGGAATTTGGCTCTGACAGCAGCCAATTCACGAGCTATATTCAGGACTAAGTTTTCTGTCCTACAAGTAAAAGACTGGAAGCATCTTCATTACAACCCTTCAATGCTAGCTATCACTTGTGTACAGCTAAGATTACAATCTGTATGGATGGGTCCCCAACAGACTAGGCAGGTAGGCTTTTTTGCCCCTTTGTGTTTTGACAATGTACAATGCTCAGCTCTTCCTGCATTCAACGCCGCCTTCTAAGAACCTTATTTCTCTTATCCTAGTTCCCACCATCTCAAATGATAACATCAACAAAAGTCTAAAGGGATGACAGACCGTGACCATGCACGACTTCCACAGCTCATTCATAGGCAGCGTTTTCTGTCCAGAGTTTCCTGAAAAAGCCAGATGTGGAAATGAGTGTCTCTGGTGGTTGTTACAGCACAATAGTTGGTTCCACACTCTTCGTTTCATTAAAAGCAAGCAAAGAAAGCATTCCTACCATCATTTAGCACTCAGAGATGGGTCAGGTGAGGTTTGAGTTGCCCAGAGGAAAAATCCATGAGGCTAACAGAATTAGAACCACAGGCAAAGTAACTGACAATTGGGGTTATGTTCAGGGTTTTAAAAACTCCATCTTCCTTTGTAAATATATATTATAAAAATAGCTCTGAAGGAATGTAATCTAATTCTTATTGCTGGCTGCTTGGTTACTGTTAAATCAGGTCGTGTATAAAAGTATAGCTTGTCACAGTGACCTTATAGTCTACTTTAAATTCTACTTTAAATTTATGTGCAGTTGTAGCCAAAGAGCTAGGCTGACAAATAACTTGCAGTCTTCTGGCTTCTTTCAACAAAGTTTTGAGTGAACCAGTGCAAAAGCTTAGCAGCACAACTGACACTATAGGCTATGATAAAAAATAAGGGGAAAGAATCACATTTTGGCTCTTCATAGGGTATTTGCTTCAAAAACACTAATTTAAGAATTAAATCAGCAATCTGTATGAAATTATATCTTGTGGATAGAACAGGCTATTATTTAAAGATGTTTTGTCCTCCCTACTAGAAAAAAAAAATAAGCCTGGTTTTCATTAATCTCTCATTTTCTACTATTTTACAAATAAATTTCAGTTTTATGAAGTGAAACTTCACAGCCACAACACTAGAGAAAGTAACGGATTATTGTGCAAAAAATGGCAAGATCATGGATCACAGAGACTGAAATGACACTCTTCCTACAAATACAAATAAATTTAAGTAATGATATGATAAATAAGGATGAAAAGGATGGTTCTGGGGCAGTTCAGTCTTCAAAATATAGAGATTTTTCTTTTCTGTAAAATTGAACTATGGAATGTACTAATTATGAGAACACGGCCATGATACATGGCACGTTGATGGGCTAGAAAAGTCTGACCATCAAAACCACCACCACCACCATCAACACGACCATCGTCACCACTGTGGAGAAGCACAGGGTCTTAGGAGAAGGAACCCAGCCTCAGAGCTGGACAAGTCTGGCTGTGACACACTGTGATTTTGCATCCCTTCAGCTATGTGGTCTTTGCCCACTAGGGCACAGCTGGACATCCAGGTGGCATCAGGAATGGCCGATTCCATCAGAATTAAGGAGGGAACTTCTGACCTGTAACA
Organism: Mustela nigripes; assembly: GCF_022355385.1. Classification (NCBI taxonomy): domain Eukaryota; kingdom Metazoa; phylum Chordata; class Mammalia; order Carnivora; family Mustelidae; genus Mustela; species Mustela nigripes. The sequence continues at coordinate 116,328,329 of NC_081575.1, read as the reverse complement.
GGAGTCATGGCAACCACCAGATGACAGAATGCCCTGCGACCAGATAAACCCAGGTTGCAAACCTGGCTCCGCTGTTTATGGCCAGCTCCGGCCCAAACCTTAGTTTTTGCATTTACAAACTTGTTATGCTAATTGGAGTCGCCAACCCTGCAGAAGGATGGGGGTGCAGGTAGTCTGGATGGGAGGTGATCTCAGGAAGCTCAAGGCAGGGAGTGGGAAGAGGGAGAGGAAGACGGCAGGAAAGCCGGTGAACAGTACCTCAGTGAGGGGTTCCTGCCACAGCTAGGTGGGGTTCCCTCCTCAGAGGCGCTCTGAGAAACCACAAGGAGCACAGCTCAGAATCACTCACTACAAACAGGGAGGGCTGTAGCATTTTTCTACTTACTTCCACCCACCATCCACTCAGGGCTGCCCTGGGGAGTGGCAATCCCCCTTGGCCTTTCCAGGTTGCCTCTACAGGCAACAAAGCTGGCCCTGGGAATGCCAGAGAAGCAGCCAGGCAGAGATCAGGAAGGCCAAGAAGAAAGAGAGGGAGAGACACAAAGAACACTGGCAGGCCCTGGCGGTGGGAAGGCGGGAACCCGGCCGCAGGCCACAGACTATAGCTGCAGGCGAACGGCAGGTCTGTGGAGGGGCTATGGGGGCAGGCCGAGGCATAACAGCATCTGCTATTCTTGGGACAATGGCAGTTACCCTTCCAAGACACCGTGAGGATCTGAGACCGGAGCGCCAAGTGCCTGGTCCAGAACAAGGACTCGGCAAACGGGAGGGACTTTTTAGGCTCCCCGAAGTACTGCAGGTCCCAGACACACACCTGCTGTGCCCGATGGACCGCTGGCCTTCATAGACGATTTCATTTAATTCTTACAAGGAGCATGAAAAAGGGATTTCTTATTCCCATTTTCCAGACGTGGAATGGAGCCTAAGAAAGGCGAAATGGCCCATCCCAAGTTCACACAGCCAATGACAGAGCCCCGGCTTCTTACATACACTCGGAGTTCCTCCAGCAGTCATAGGGAACAAGGGCCCACCCTGACTCAGGCCGCATCTGTCCAAATCTGCGACATCACCAATATATGTAAATGTATCACACAGAAACACGTGCACATAAACACACATGCTCAGAAGTGTGCCTTCAGTTCTTTAACAGCGTTGTTGAGGTGTAACTCACATAGGACACAATGTACCCATTTAAAGTGTATACTTCAGTGGTTTTTAGTGTTTCTACAGAGCTGTGCTCAAATCACCACACTCAACTGTAAAACATGTCATCTGCCTGGAAAGAAAGCTCAGCCCCGTTAGAGGCCAATCCCCCATCCCCCCCATCCACCTGTCCCGAGCCCCCCACAATCACTCATCGACTTTCTATCTCTACAGATCTGTCCTTTCTGGACATTCTGTAGAAGTGCAGCCATACAACATGCGGTCTTCTGTGGTGGGCTTCTTTCATTTCATTCTTTCATTTCATGTTTTCAAGGTTCACCCATGTCACTGCATCTACCATTACTTCATTGGTTTTTACTGCCGCATGATATTCCATGTGATGGATGTACCACATTTTATTTATCCATTTATCAGCCAATGGATATTTGGGTTCTTTATTTAGCTATTATGAGTAAGGCCACTGTGAATATTTGTTTTTATGTTTTAATTCTAAATACGTATTATTTTCCATCAGGTTGTTTTCATATAATCCATCATAGCCTAAGGAAGATCTCTAGAGCTAGGGCCTTAAAAACAACCTTTCTAACAAAGGGAACAGTTAACATGAATCCATTAGAGAAGACCCTTTATAAGGAAATAGAAAACCTTTAGGACAGGACAAAACTGCACTTCCAAAAGAAACAGCAAGAAGCCAGGGCATAATGTACTTACTGAAATGGAGTGCAGATATATTACTGAACATAGTAATGAGAAAAAGAGCTATTTAGCATCTTTGCTCCTCACAGAGCACAGGATGAGGAATAAATAGGATTATCCTCCTTCAGGTGAAAGGTGTAGTCGCTAAAGCTTATCTTTCCAGAGGAATCATTTAGGACCTAATAAGAATCTAATCATTTATGGGGCACCTGGGTGGCTCCGATGGTTAAGCGTTGGCTCAGGTCATGATCTTGGGGTCCTGGGATCGAGCCCTGAGTGGGGCTCCCTGCTCAGCTCTGCGTCTCCCTCTCCCCTTGGTCTCCCTCTGCCTCTCACCCCCACCTACCACTCATGCTCACTTGCTCGCTCTCTCAAACGAATAAGCAAAAAAAAAATTTTTTTTTCTAAAGAATCTAATGGGGTGCCTGGGTGGCTCAGTTGGTTAAGCGTCTGCTTTCTGCTCAGGTCATGATCTCGGGATCCTAGGATCAAGTCCTGCATCGGGCTCCCTGCTCAGGAGGGAGTCTTCTTCTCCCTTTCTCTCTGTCCCTGCCCTTTGCTCCTGCACACACACTCTCCCTCTCTCGCTCTCTCACTCTCTCTCTTTCAAGTAAACATTAAAAAATCTAATAATTTATATGTGCTGCCTAAAATTTACCCAGAAACTCAGGAAAAATCTTCCAGCAGAACCTTCCAAAAACAAGTGCCCAATGACTTTTCTCAATTCAAACCAATGCTACATCTCCTTTTTTTTTAAAAAAAAAAAAAAAAGAGTTTTAAAATTTTTTTTAATTTATTTGAGGAGAGTGAGAGAGAGATCATGAGCAGAGGTGAGGGGTAGAAGGGAGAAGCAGACTCCCCGCTGAGCAGGAAGCCCTACTCAATCCCAGGACTCTGAGATCACAACCTCAGCCAAAGGAAGATGCTTAACCAACTGAGCCACCCAGGCGCCCCATGTCATCCCCTCTTGACAACATTTCCTTTCACTCCTTGGCCCCACTTTCCACCTCAGATTCACCCCATACCACTGAGTGCTCAGGACACCGGATAACACGCAATGGTGACGGAGTGCCTGTATGTGCCAAACACGGTGTTTGGTCCAGGAACAGAAAAATACTAACAGGCAAGGCCCATACATATCCTCAAGGAACTTACTTTTAAAAAAAAAAAAAAAAAAGGAGGCTAATCAATCAGTATATAAATAAGCAAAACCATTTCACATATAGAGATACACACACACTCTTTTGGTGTTAAGTTAAAAAAAATCAATTCTAACTAGCTTAATCCTCTGAATATAATCACTGGAAAGATACTGTGGTGTCTCAATCTCACATAACTAGAAGGGCCACATGTACTGCCTTGGGAGGAAGTAAAAGTCATTATAATTCCATGCGAGTGTTCATCTGCACATGGCTGAACATAACTGCTTGCCAAAATGCAAGCTTTTACAGGAGCAATGACCTCTCTCTTGTTCAACACTGTACATGTAACCTCTAGCTTCTGGCACATTGTAGGCACCCAAACAGACCAACGCCTCCCAATTTCAATGCTAAATTTCAGAAGAGAAAAACAGATTGGCCATCTTGGGTCAAGTGTCCATCTCTGATCCAATGAGTTGTCACCACACATACCACAAATGTTTATTGGGTCCCACTCTTGAGATGGAAAGAAAGAACGGTTCTCACAGAGGAGAGTTCATAACTCAGTATCCACAGAGATGGCACTTCGGTGTCATTCTTTCAGTAAGTGCTGTCAGCCAGCTAACCCTTCTGCATTATTTTTTCCCCGGGTAATTGAGATGTAACTGACATCTAACATTGTGTGAGTTTAAGGTGTACAGTGTGTTGATTTGATGCACTTACATGCTGCAAAGTGATTACCATCACAGCTTCAGCTAGCACCTCCATCAGCACACCACAGAATTACCATTTCTTTTTTGTGGTGAGTACATTTAAGATCTACTCAGAAACTTTCAAGTGTATAAGACAGTATTATTAACGATAGTCATCATGCTGTACATGAGATCCCCTTATTCATTTTGTAACTGAAAATTTGCACTCTTTGACCAGCATCTCCCCGTCTCCCCCACAAGCCCTGGTGAGCACAACTCCTCTCTGTTCCTAATAGTTCTGTATTCCCACTCACCCTTTGGGTCCACAGTAGATATTTATATGAATTCTGACTTAAGAATTAAGAATAAAACTGCAACTGAAAATTAAATTCAAATTAAGTTATTATTCCTTGGATATACACCAACCAACTAAGCCTATCAGCCAAGACACAAATTAAGGAAAGAACATTGTTTAAACAATAACACTGCCATTAATAAAAATGCCCATAATTTCCTAAAATTGAATGGTTTATCCCAGGTGGGAAAACCAATGATTACTGCCTGTGGCAGATACCTTCAGAAGCCAACAATTCATTGTTATTTTCTCTGGGACCCATCATCTGTTCACCTACCCACCCCACTCCCACCCCAGGGGTTGGCCCCCAGCAGCTATGTCTGTTGCCTTACAGCTGACCAACCCGGAGCATTCAACCAACCTAAGCATGGCTGATGGTATTCTTGCATCTGGGAACTGGGCCTAGAAGGCCGAAGGGCTGTTATCAGGTTCCATGCGGAGCAGGGCCCATGTGATACAACCCCTTAGAGAGGCCTACCTTTTGGCTACTGTGGGAACCAAGAATCGGAAAAGGACTGTGAACAGGAGGAGATGAATAAAGCAGACATACAGCAACCTGAGAATCCAGGATAATACATGTATCATTCTAATTTTGGGTTCTGGCCTTTTCCTGAGATCTGCCTCTATCGCTGCTCTTGTGATCCACAGATATCCCTACATACTTTTACAAGATGCCCTCTGGCTAGTTCCATCGGCTTAGGTTACTAACAACCAAGAGCATAACTGGCACATGAAGTTATTGAAAGCCTTGACAGAGCTTCTTGCGGTAGGTGATAAAGGACAAATTTGAAGCTTCCCACATTTTTTAGTTCATACTTTGCCATCTACAATGAAACTCGAAGGCTTCTGAGTGTCAGTCCCATCATACTCTGGCACTATGGTGTGTGTCCAAGTTGCTGTTCTTTAGAGAAGAGGAAACAGACTCACACCTTTAGGAAGACTGTGTTTGACAGCTCTGCGCTGAGTCCTGCCTGCCGTCTCCCTCCATCGGCCACTTCTACGTTTGTGAAAAGACTCCATGTGTTTAAAAAAAAATAGCAAAAGTGAAGACAAGGTCCTACTTTATTTTTAGCTGAGCCTGTTTCTAATAAGCCCAGATGAAGCCAAGAGCACTTGGCAAGAAACAGAAAGGGCTCTGGTCTCCAGGCCATCATGGCGCCTCATCGAGGGCTCCTCGCACCACGGGCACACATGGTCCATTTGAAGGCAGGCAATTTTGCTGGCAGGACCCACTTCCCTATCTATCGAATTCAGCAAACTGACCCTTCTCCATGGCCGACACAGCCAACTGTTCTAACCTTAACTGGCCAGACACATCCCACCCAAGCAGGATCACAGACCCTGCACTGCTCAGAATCTCCAATTCCAGTCTCTTCCCTCAAGGCTTGGAAAAAGGGTTGTTTTTCAGGGCAACCCCTAAAACACAAAATTATTCTCAAGGCCTTTCTGAGTCAAGGGAACCAAGGACAAGAACACAATTCATGAGTGATGGGCTGAGTACATACATTCTCAAGGAGGCAATACTGCCACCAAGGGAGTAAAAACTAACTCTTGGGAGAGAAGAAAACTTACTCTTTTTTATGTATAAAATACATACACTACATCTGTGGTATTAAAATTTCATGGCTTGGGGGGGCGCCTGGGTGGCTCAGTGGGTTAAAGCCTCTGTCTCCGGCTCAGGTCATGATCCCAGGGTCCTGGGATCGAGCCTTGCATCGGGCTCTCTGCTCAGCAGGGAGCCTGCTCCCCGCCCCCTCTCTGCCTGCCTCTCTGCCTACTTGTGATCTCTCTATCAAATAAATAAATAAATAAAATATTTTTAAAAACATTTCATGGGGGATGGCAATTATAGGAAAAAATGTCTAAAAATGTCTACTTAAGAGAAAAGGATAAGAGACATTGAAACCTGTAAGGCGGATTTTGTGGTGTGACTTTCTGGCTCCCTCACCCCAACGGACCCATTCCCAGCTCTGTGCACACTGGCTAAGGACTTCCAGGTGACTCTTTCTCCCAAGAACTACCCTTTGCAGAAGAGGACCCACCTCTCCCAGGAAGGCTATGTTCCCTCTTAACCCCTTTTCTATGTCTCTCCAATATGCTACGCTCCATTTCTGTGAATGACGAGCCTGTCCAAGCACGCTTTCATTCTGCATCCTTCTCAGACCTTCCCCCAATCAACTCTCTGTTTTACAAACCGAACCTTCTCTTTCCACTCCGCTCTTTTCCAAGCACTGCTTCCATCTGAATATTTTTCATTAGTGCTGGTGTTTTTTCTCCTGTGACTCTTAAAAGCATGCTGAGAGACAGAACCTTGCCTCATTCTTTTTTCTGCTCCCAGGACCTAGCAATGTTCTGGCAGGAACAGGTGTTCATTAACTGCTAAGATCAATCAAAGTAGTTTATAGAACATATTTGTGAGTTTTTGGGCAAGGTGCACACTACAAGAGTGGAGAAAGCCACAAAGCAACTCCCACTTACTTCAAAGTTGGTTCAGCCACTGAAAAGACCCAATTCCACTTATTTTTGCACTCCCACAAGCACCAACAGCCAAGAAAACAAAATACCTGAAAGTCTGTCAAGATATAATCCAATTGTCATAAATAGAACATTTTTGAATAAGTAAAAAATTAGGAGAAAATACATCTCTACTGAAATAGCTATACTTGAATTCAAGTGCTAAACATAAATAAAATATAAATAATGCTGACTTCCTCTTGCAGACTATATGTAGTTTATTTTATCTGTACTGTCTCTTTCAACGTTCAGTCAACCTAGATAATATTTTACCCATTTAAAAAAAGGATGAAAGTAGGGGCACTAGGGTGGCTCAGTTAGGTAAGCCTCTGACTCTTGTTGTCAGCTCAGGTGATGATCTCGGGGTCGTGGGACTGAGCCCCACATCAGGCTCTAAGCTCAGCATGGAGTCTGCTTGTCCCTCTCCCTCTGTTCTCCACCATCCTTTCTCTCTAATAAATAAATAAACAAATAAATAAATAAATAAAATCTTTTTTTTTTTTTTAAAAAGGGGTGAAAGTGTTTTAACAAGTGCAAGTGGCTCCCTCAAGGCCTCAAGGTTGCAAAGTAATATATAAAGAACTGAATTCAAACCCAAACCTTTTATACCCAGTTCAGCAGTTCTCTGTCCAAGGCAATTTTGCCCCCTGGGAGATTTCTGGCAATAATGGGAGACATTTTTTGGTTGTTGCAACCGAGGGTGAGGTGCTACTGGCATCTAGTGCAAAAGATCAGAAATGTGGCTAAACGCACCATTCTACACAGGACAGCCCTCCATAACCTAGAATTACCTGGCCTAGAATGTCAACAGCGTTGAAGTTGAGAAACCCTGATCTGGTCCCGTGTGTTTACCATCATATTGCTTTGTCTCTGAGTAGACAAATTAGCTCTTAAATAGGTAGGGAATTATAAAAACTTTGGTTACAGGGCCGTGCTTTCCAACATAAAAGCCATGAGCCACATGTAAGCATCAAGTGCATGAAATGTGTCCAGGCCATACCAAGATAATTCTGGATTCAGAAGACAGTGTGAAATAAAGCATACAAATTCCCTCAATATTTTTCCGTCAATTTCATGTTGACATGATAATATTTCGGATCTACTGCATTAAATAAAATATAGAACTAAAATCAATTTCACTTGATTCTTTTTACTTTTTTTAATGTGGCTATGAGAAAATTTAAAATTCTATATGTGCCTTAACACTTGTGGCTTGCATTATATTTCTTTGGATACTGGTGCTATAGAGATTGTTGCTGCCAGAAAATAGCTAGTTGAAACAGTATACGTCATATTCATTATGCAAAACAGCATGAGAACAGGTTATTGAAAAAAGGGTCTTCCAATTTGTAACAGGGAAAGTAATAGCCCCCACAAAGATGTCCCCAGCCCCTTACTGGGAACCAACGAATATGTCACCTTACAAGGCAAAAGTACTTTGCAGGTTTGATTAAGTTAAGGACCTTGAGTTAGGGAGATGATGGTGGACTATCTGGGTGGGCTCAAAATAATCACAAGGATCCTTATAAGGAAAAGAGGGAGGCAGGAAGGTCAGAGGAGATGTGATGACAAAAACCGTGTCCAAGAGAAACTGAAAGGTGCTTGCTATGCTGCTGGCTTCAAAAATGAAGAAAAGGGCCACAAGCCAAGGGTGCACAATGGCTTCTAAAAGGTGGAATCAGCAACAGAATGAATTCTCCTCTAGAGATTCCAGAAGGAGCGTAGCACTGCCAACACCTTGGGCTTCGCCCATTGATACCCATTTCAGACATCTGGCCTCCAGAACTGTAAGATAATAAATGTGTGCTGTCCTAAGACACTAAATCTGTGGTAATTTGTTACAGCAGCACGGGCCACTAATCCAGCATTATAAACGCAGAGGTGAATTATGTTGCACATCAGCTTTCCTTCAAAATTGAAAACTCTAGCAAAATACACGACTGCGTTTTAGGAAGTAGAAATCTATATGACTTTGATTAAGCACACTCATTGAGAGCTGACGTGTTCTGGGGGTCTAAACCACCTCCACATTTACAATGCAATGCATTTACCAAAACTACTTTACCTAGTGAATTACCATAAACCATACTGGGCCCATGCATGGATAACTGATTTGCACAACAGGCATGGTGCCCCAAGTAGAAATCACTAAAGAGAAAAAGAATAGGAAGCTAAAAAAATTAAAAATTGTCCTATATAACATACATATTCATATATAAGACTGGGTCTCATGGATGGATACGCTATTGAAATTCCAACACAAAATCAAATTGCCTGTACATGAACAATAATTATATATACAAAGAAGAGGACATTTCAGCTAAACACCTAAATGAAGGCCAAGAATGGTCACTGTAAGTCTCTCTACTTTTCAATAATATTGAAATGCATGTGATTACCAGGCAAATGAAGATTTTTAAAACGCAGGCCATCCCTATTCACAAGCCTCTGTGTTTGAGGGCATAGTTGGAGAGTTAATCCTTTGGATAATATCACATTTCAAGGAAGGTGGGCTTTAGTAAAAAAAAAAAATTTAAATAGGAGGGATTAATAATACACTAATCTCCTTAGTAACTGAAGCTAATTTATGAGAACTATAAACTTTAATCTATTTCCAACTTTAAAAGCAGAGAACATAAGTCAACCAGAAAAGTATTTATGGCTAGCTACCAAAATTAAAATTGATTCTCTTTTGGGCTGAAGTAGCAAGAGCTCTGGATTAGGGGGAAGACATAGGATCTAGTCCCTGTTCCGGAACCAAGATACTATGCAGCTTTAAGCAGGTCCTTGGTTTCTCAAATTGTGGTCTTCCCCTTCACAATATTAAAATATTAGACCAGCGTGTGTCTCTATGGCTCTTTACAGCTCAAGGAAAATCCATGCTTAAACATTCATACAGGATTGTTTTATTAATTTCATCTTTGTTACCATATAAAAGCATAATTTATAAAGACTTTTAAATCTCAGGTTATATCCATGACAATGCATGTCTGATGACTCAATGAAAAAGAGCAGCGTAATTCATCCTATAGTTTGTTCAGTGCTTAGGGATTTGATGTCTTCACTTGGCTTATAGTGAAAATGTTGACACAGATTATTGCCCTCTAATAAAAATAATTTTCATTATATTTGGCCAGAAATATGTGCACGAGGAAGAGTAGGATCCAAACAACAGAGCAGCGTATCAGCTTCTGCAGCTTCATCTCCTCCCTTTCTCCTGGCAGCAGCCCCCACCCCCTCCTATCACGGTCCAACATCATTAATCAAAAGCAAGGCTTAACTATAAATAGGCACTGGAATTGACTTAACTAACTTTAACATGGAGGGAAAGGGCTGGGGTAGGTTCCAAGTTGGCTACATTTCTCTTCATTCCTGAAGATTTTCCAGCAAGGTCTAAACCTCCTGCTGTCCTCTTCCCCCTCATAGTCTTCACTGTCCTTCTACATTACATTACAACTACAGGCAGCACTTCCCTTTACTTCTTTCTTTACAGGACAATCTCCTTGTCTTCACGTGCAACATGAGATGCCTGTGCTCAGTCACAGAGATAATATATAAAGTCATAGAGAGATGTCTGCATAAGACATTCAAAAATATCCGGAGATTTTAGAGTTTAGAGTTAGCCTGGTCAATACTAAAAATGTAGAATTTAGCTAAAAATAAAGCAGGCTTATGAAGGCTTTGCCCAAGCTGGGGCAAGAAGGTAATACGAAAGTATCTAGGGGAGCCTGGGTGGTGCAGTGCATTGAGCGTCCGGCTCTTGGTTTTGGCTTAGGTTGTGATCTTGAGGTCACGAGAACGAGCCCTGAGTTAGGCTCCACGCTCAGTGCAGGGTCTGCTTGAGATTCTCTCTCCCTCTCCCTATGTCCCTCCCACTCAGGCTCGCTCACTTGCTCTCTCACTCTCTCAGATAAGTAAATAAATCTTCTTTTTAAGAAGTATCTAAAGGAACTGAACTATAGGCATACTTCATTTTAGTGCACTTCACAGAGAGTGTTTTTTTTTTTTAAACAAATTAAAGGTTTGTGGCAAGTCTGCATCAAGCAAGTCTGTTGGTACAATTTTTCCAACAGCATTTGCTCACTTTGTGTCTCTGTATCACCTTTTGGTAATTCTCATGGTATTTCAAACTTCATTATTATTATATGTGTTATGGTGATCTGTGACCAGTGATCTTTGAGGCAACTCTTGTAATCATCCTGGGGTGCCACAAACCACTCCCATTTAAGATGGCAAACCTAATTGGCAAGTGTGTATGTTCTGACTACTCCACTGACTAGCCATTCGCCCATTTCTCTCCTCTCCTTGGGCTCCTCTATTCTCTGAGACATGATAATATTGAAATCAAGCCAACTGAAAACTCTACAATGGCCCCTCAGTGTTCCAATGAAAGGAAGAGTCACATGTCTCACTTTAAATCAAAAGTCAGAAATGTCTAAGGTTAGTGAGGGAGGCATGTCAAAGGATGACAGAGGCCAAAAGCTCAGCCTCTAGCACCTGCCGAGCAGAGAGCCCGATGTGGGGCTCGATCTCAGGACTCTGGGATCATGACCTGAGCCGAAGGCAGAGGCTTTAACCCACTGAGCCACCCAGGTGCCCCCAAAGGAAGAGTTCTTAAAGGAAATTCAAAGTGCTACTCCAGGGGTGCCTGGGTGGCTCAGTCGGTTAAGCGTCTGCCTTCAGCTTGGGTCATGATCCTGGGGTCCTGGGACTGAGTTCCGCATCAGGGTCCCTGCTCAGCGGGGAGCCTGTTTCTCCCTCTCCCTCTGCCACTACCCCTGCTTGTGTGCTCGAGCTCTCGTTCTCTTTCTCTCTCCCACTCTGTGTCAAATAAATAAATAAAATCTTTTTTTAAAAAAAAAACCCTACTACTCCAATAAACACTGTGAATGATAAGAAAGTGAAATGGCCTTATTGCTGATACAGAGAAAGTTCTCATGGTCTGGATAGAAGATAAACCAGCCACTACATTCCCTTAAGCCAAAGCCTAATGCAGAGCAAGGCCTTTACTCTCTTCAGTTCTCTGAAGGCTGCGAGAGGTGAAGAAGCCACAGAAGGAAAGTCGGAAGCCAGCAGAGGTTGCTTCGCAGGGTTTAAGGAAGAAAGCTGACTCCACAACGTCAGAGCACCAAGTGCAGCAGCATGTGCTGATGAAGAAGCTGCAGTGAGTGGTCCAGAAGATCCGGCTTCGGTGTCTACTGAAGGTTGCTACTGCACATAACAGATTTTCAGTGTAGACAAAACAGCCTTCTATCAAAGATGCCACCTAGGACATAGCTAGAGAGGAAAAGTCAATGCCTGGCTTCAAAGTTTCAAAGGACAGGCCGACTCTCTTGTTAGGAGCTAATGTAGCTTCTGACTGTTAAGTTGAAAGCAATACCCATTTGCCATCTGGAAAATCCTAGGGCCCCTAAATATTAAGCTAAATCTACTCTACCTGTGGTCTATAAATGGAACAACAAAGCCTGGAGGACAGCACATCTGTTTACACCATGGTTTACCAAATATTTTAATCTCACTGTTTAGACCTGCTGCTCAGAAAAAAAGATTCCTTTCAAAATATTACTGTTAACAATTCACCTGGTCACCCAAGAGCTCTGATGGAGATGTACAATGAGATTAATGGTGTTTTAATGCCTGCTGACACAACATCCATCTTGCAGCTCATGGTCAAGGAATCATTTTGACTTTCAAGTCTTATTATTTAAGATAAAAAGCTTCTGCACAGCCAAGGAAACAGTCAACAAAACTAAAAGGCAACCTATGGAATGGGAGAAGATATTTGCAAATGACATATCAGATAAAGGCCTGGTATCCAAGATCTAGAAAGAACTTACCAAACTCAACACCCCAAGAAAAAAATAATCCTGTCAAGAAATGGGCAGAAGATATGAATAGGCATTTCTCCAAAGAAGACATACAAATGGCCAACAGACACATTAAAAAAAATGCTCCACATCACTTGGCATCAGGGAAATGCAAATCAAAACTGTAATGAGATACCACCATATACCAGTTAAAATGGCTAAAATAAACAAGACAGGAAACAACAAATGTTGATGAGGATGTAGAAAAGACAGAACCCTCTTACACTGTTGGTGAAAATGCAAGCTGGTGCGGCACCCCTGGAAAACAGTATGGAGGTTCCTCAAGAAGTTAAAAATAGAGCTACCCTATAACCCAGCAATTCCATTACTGGGCACTTACCCCAAAGATACAGATGTAGTAAAACAAAAGGGCACATGCACCCCAATGTTCATAGCAGCAATGCCCACAATAGCCAAACTGTGGAAGGAGCCAAGATGTCCTTCAACAGATGAATGGATAAAGATGTGGTTTATAGATACAATGGAATATTAGCTATCAGAAAGGATGAACACCTACCATTTATTCGATGTGGATGGAACTGGAGGGTATTATGCTAAGTAAAATAAGTCATTCAGAGAAATACAATTATCATATGGTTTCACTCATATGAGAAATATAACAGAGAGTGCAGAAGATCACAGGGAAAGGGAGGGAAAACTGAATGGGAAGAAATTAGAGAGGGAGACAGACCATTAGAGACTCTTAACTCTGGGAAACAAACTAAGGGCTGCTGAAGAGGAGATGGGGGGGATGGGACCTGGGTGATGGGCATTAAGAAGGTCATGTGATGTGATGAGCACTGGATGTTATACGCAACTGATGAATTACTAAATACTACATCTGAAAAGAATGATATACTATATGTTGGCTAATTCAATTTAAATTTTAAAAAGAAAGAAAATGTTATAATCATAAAGAAGGGAAATGTTACTACCAAGTAGTATGAGATAGGGATACAATTTTTCTCAATACAAAATGGAAATTTTAAAAAAAGAAATACACCTCCTAGGCTATAGCTGCCATAAATAGTGATTTTTTTGATGGATCTGGGCAAACTCAATCGACAACCTGTGGGAAGAATTCACCATCCTAGATGCCATTAAGAACATTCATGATTCATGGGAAGAGGTCAAAATATCAAAATTAATAGGAGTTTAGAAGAAGCTGACTTCAACCCTCATGGATAACATTGAAGGGTTCAAGACGGATAACGTTGAAGGGTTCAAGACCTCAGTGGAGGCAGCACCTACGAATGTGGTAGAAACAGCAAGACAACTAGAATTAGAAGTGGAGCCTGAAGATGGGAATGAATGGCTGCAATTTTACGATAAAACTTGAACAGATGAGTTGCTTCTTATGGATGAGGAAAGAAAGTGGTCTCTTGAGACAGAATCTACTCCTGGTGAAGATGCTGTAAAGGTTGTTGAAATGACAGGAGAGGACTTAGAAAATGACATAAACTTAGTTGACAAAGCAGTAGCAGGGTTTGAGAGGATTGGCTCCAATTTTTAAAGAAGTTCTACTGTGGGTAAAATTGCTATCAAACAGCGTTGCATGGTACAAAGAAATCAGTTGTGAAAGGAAAAATCAGTATATGCTGCAAACTTTATTGTTTTCTTATTTTAAGAAAGTGCCACAGCCATCCCAACCTTTAACAACCACTGCCCTGACCAGTCAGCAGCCCTCAACATTTGACACACAAGACCCTCCACCAGCAAAAAGACTATTCTGGCCAAAAGCTCAGATGATGGTTAGCATTTTTTAGCAATAAAGTATTTTTAATTAAGGTATGTACATTGTTTTTTAGATATAATAATAGATATATTAATAGAGTGTACAATAGAGTCTACAATAGAGTCTACAATACAGTATAAGAATAACTTAAATATTCACTGGGAAACCAAAAAAATCATTTGACTCACTTTTTTACAACACTTACTTTATTGTGGTGGTCTGGAAATAAACTCACAATATTTCCAAGACGTGTCTGTGCCAAGGGGGAAAAAAACCCTCAAACCCAGTTAGAAAAAACCCAATTTTTTTTTTTTTTGCAAACCTTTCTTCTATGACTTCTGGATAAGAAAGAGTTTAAAGTCCATGCTGTATAGTGTCCCTTCTGCTCTAAATATATAGTTATTATCAATGGACTATAAAAAGATAACACTAAAAGATTACAGCAAAGGGGCGTCTGGGTAGTTCAGTTAGTTAAGTGTCTAACTCTTGATTTCAGCTCAGGTCATGTTCTCAGGGTCATGAGATCAAGCTCCAAGTTGGGTCCATGCTCAACAGTATGTCTGCTTGAAATCCTTTCTCTCTCCCTCTGCCCCTCCCCCAGCTCACACGGGTGCATGTGCCCACTCTCTCTCTCAAATAAATATATCTTTTTAAAGAAGATAACAGCAAGATACAAAGATATATATCCTCACCAGTAGTGGTGAATGTGAAGTCACAATCTGCAGGGTGTTGGGACCTTAAACAGGCAGCAAGAGGTGGGACTTCCTTTCCAGTGGAGGATTAAAAGTCCTCTATTTAATATGAAGGACTGAACCCGGGCTCTAGGCTTAAAGCTGGACAGGATTTAGAACCACTTGCTTATTAAAGGAAATTAAAATAAACTATTAACAACTGATTCTCAGATGTATAAATTATACCATTGGTTACGAAGAAATGACTTTGCTCCCCAGGGAACATTTGGCAATGTCTGGAGACATTTTGGGTTGTCATAACTGGAGAGAAAGATGTGCTACTAGGGCATAATGAGTAGAGGCCAAGGATGCCACTAAACATCCTACAATGCAAAATACAGCCCCTTATGACAAAGAACCATCTAGTCTAAAATGTCAAGAGTTTCCGTAACAAGAAATCCTGGGTTACATGAAACTGAAGACCTATGAGAGCAGGAGGCATCAATACCGCCTGTCTAGACCAAAATTTTAATCAGGCTGCTACTGCCTTGGAGACTGGCTCTGTATTATCTCTCATCTCACTATAGGACAAGAGCTCCAAACCATCATACAGGACGTGGTTCTGTCCTGGGGACCCAGGCAGAAGTCAACTGAAAGAGTCAAGACACAAAGGGTTGTTCATTAAAGAGAGAGAGAGAGAGAGAGAGTGCATAAAGAGAATAAAAATGCAAAAACAAATGAGCAAGAGAGAGCTTAAAAAACACAAACAAAAAATTTCACTCAAAATTAGCCAATGAACCCAAATCATAAAACCTGTGAATAAATATAACACTGAAAAAGACAGGCAATAATATATATATATTCCTAAGTGAGTTCACTCCAGTTAAAATAATTTTACAAAATAGCTTGACAAAAACATAAAAAGAAGTGTGTTTAAAATCTTCAGGAATATAAAAGATAAGATCACATCTACAAAAACAAGAAATTATGACACAAAATTGGGCAGAAGGGAGGAAAGGACAGGAAAATGAAAAAAGGAATAAATTGAAAATTAGGAAAAATTCAGTTTTAAAATTAAAAATTCAAAGGCTAGGATAGTCTTTAGACCTGAAAAAGCTGAAAAATGAATTAATAAATTAGAATTTGGTACCAAGAAATTTGCCCAGAGGGTTCCCCTTTCTCCACATCCTCTCCAACACATGTTGTTTCCTTTCTTGCTAATTGTGGCCATTCTAACTGGTGTAAGGTGGTATCTCAATGTGGTTTTAATTTGAATCTCCCTGACGGCTAGTGATGATGAACATTTTTTCATGTGTCTGATAGCCACTTGTATGTCTTCATTGGAGAAGTGTCTGTTCTTATTTTCTGCCCATTTTTTGATATGATTATCTGTTTTGTGTGTGCTGAGTTTATAGATCCTGGATATCAACCTTTTGTCAGTACTGTAATTTGCAAATATCTTCTCCCATTCCGTGGGTTGCCTTTGTTTTGTTGACTGTTTCCTTTGCTGTGCAGAAGCTTTTGATCTTGATGAAGTCCCAAAAGTTCATTTTCGCTTTTGTTTCCTTAGCCTTTGGAGACATATCTTGAAAGAAGTCGCTGTGGCTGATATCGAAGAGGTTACTGCCTATGTTCTCCTCTAGGATTCTGATGGATTCCTGTCTCATGTTGAGGTCTTTTATCCATTTTGAGTTTATCTTTGTATACGGTATAAGAGAATGGTTGAGTTTCATTCTTCTACATATAGCTGTCCAGTTTTCCCAGCACCATTTATTGAAGAGACTGTGTTTTTTCCACTGTATATTTTTTCCTGTTTTGTTGAAGATTATTTGACCATAGAGTTGAGGGTCCATTACTGGGCTCTCTACTCTGTTCCACTGGTCTATGTGTCTGCTAACCCTCTTACACTGTTGGTGGGAATGCAAGTTGGTGCAGCCACTTGGGAGAGCAGTGTGGAGATTCCTCAAGAAATTAAAAATAGAGCTTCCCTATGACCCTGCAATTGCACTACTGGATATTTACCCCAAAGATACAGATGTAGTGAAAAGAAGGGCCATCTGTACCCCAATATTCATAGCAGCAATGGCCATGGTCGCCAAACCGTGGCAAGAACCAAGATGCCCTTCAACGGATGAATGGATAAGGAAGATGTGGCCCATATACACTATGGAGTATTACGCCTCCATCAGAAAGGATGAATACCCAACTTTTGTATCAACATGGACGGGACTGGAAGAGATTATGCTGAGTGAAATAAGTCAAGCAGAGAGAGCCAATTATCATATGGTTTCACTTATTTGTGGAGCTTAACAAATAGCATGGAGGACAAGGGGAGATGAAGAGAAGGGATTTGAGGGAAATTGGAAGAGGAGGTGAACCATGAGAGACTATGGACTCTGAAAAACATTCTGAAGGTTTTGAAGGGGCGGGGGGTGGGTGGTTAGGGGAACCAGGCGGTGGGTATTAGGGAGGGCACGGATTGTGTGGAGCACTGGGTGTGATGCAAAAACAATGACTACTGTTACGCTGAAAAGAAATTTTAAAGAAATAAAATTAAAAATAAAATTAAAAAAAAAAAGAAATTTGCCCAGAAGCCAGCAAAAATAGAAAAAGAAATTTAAATTGTTAAAGAGCATTTAAGAATCAGGAGGATGGCCTGAGAATCTCCAACTTTAGAGACTTAATCAGAGATTTATAAATTCCTAAGAGATTTCAAAAACTGGAAGTCTGAAACAACTAAAGATTAGTATCTGTACATAAATACATAACAGTTCTTTTTCCATTATCAAAAAAAATGAAAATCCTCATTTAAAGTACACTATTAGTATTCAGCAGCATGAATATGAACAAATCCTACACATAGACATATTTTAGCGAAATTGAAAAATATCAGTATTAAAAGTCAGCAGAGACAACCAGTAGCTTAACCTAAAAAAAAAAAGTGACTATCAGACTGACAGCCAAATTCTTTTTTTTTTTGAAGATTTTATTTCTTTATTTGACAGAGAGAGACAGCCAGTGAAGAAACATAAGCAAGGGAAGTGGGAGAAGAAGAAGAAGGCTTCCCACTGAGCAGGGAGCCCGATGTGGGGCTCGATCCCAGGGCCCTGAGATCATGACCTGAGCAGACCTTAATGACTGAGCCACCCAGGTGTTCCTCAAAGCTGATTTGTGATAAGTGACAAAAGTTGATAGAAGGACCTGAAGCAAAACCTTTACAATGAAGATGAAAAGTTACTGTCAATACAGAATTTTATTCCTGGATACTATCACGTGACATTGAGGGCAAAATAATGGTAGTACAAAACATTAAGAATGTTTAGCACTCACACGCACTCACTAGAAGAACTATTCAAGAACTTATTTCAGCAAGAAGAAATATGAACTTGGAGGAAAGGCATGGAACAAAAGAAATAAAGCATTTGTATTTCTTATAGATGAAAAACAAAATGATATTGCTGCAACAGTTAAACTGTACCACTCGCAAAAATGCCAAATGACCTTGACTTCAGTAATATTAATAGTTTACCTCATAATCCTTACTTTAATGTATTGCTTTTAAAATATTTTATTTATTTATTTAAGAGAGAGAGAGTGTGTGTGTGCACGCGCATCAGTGAGGAGAGGCGCAGAGGGAGAGAGACAAGCTGACTCCTTTATGAGCAGGGAGCCCTATGAAGATGACGATGTGTGGCTCCATCCCAGGACCCCGGGATCATGACCTGTGCTGAAGTCAGATGCTTAACCAACTCTGCTACCCAGGTACCTGAATATATGGGTTTTAATTTCACTAAAAGAGAAAATTCTATTTTCAAGTACAGAGACAAAAGAAAGATTGTCAAAAACAAGCTTATAAAAACTTGGAATGACCAGAACAGATCAATTATAGATAGAAACAACGTACCAAAGAAACAAAAACAAAACAAAACAAAAACAAAAACAAAAAAACCTCTTCAAATAAATAGTGACCAAGCATTAGGGGAAAAGTAAAGACAATAAAACCACCAAAAAAAAAAAAAATAGAATGGGAAGAAATATGTATCCTGGACAAAACTGAGACTGCTTTAACTACTTTATCTACAAAACAAGGAAAGGAGGGAAATCAATATCTGCATCCTTGACCAAAGGTGTTATTAACCTAAAAGATCATTTTAAGGCATCTTTTTGCTCAATTACTTAGCAAAAATTATGTAGCGGTCACAAGTATAAAATCTTAGGCTTGAAATATATATGTATTAAAGCTTTAGGTGTTCCTAGAAAATATTTTGCATTTTCTCCATGGATCTATGCCAAGTTTTTCATACTAGATATTCAACAAAGAGAATGGAACCAAAACACAGCATTTATCAACAGCCCAGGTAAAATCTTATTATTTGTAAGCCCAAGAAATACATCCTATATTACCTTTAATATTTGTTGGTAAAACTGCAAAGGAGACATTGAACCATGAACTACACAATTTCTAATAATTCCTGAAGTTGTATACTAATTGTACGCCAAATATTTCAACAGTGCCTGGTCTATGATATATCCTCAATACACTTTCACGAATAAATAAAAGAAAATTGCATAGAAAACAGAATATAAGAGAAAAGTAGAAATTAATGACAGAAAACAAGATATAATAAAAGATACATAAAACCAAAAGCTACTTTTTTACTAAAAAGCAAATTAATAAATTGGAAAGTCTTAAGTAAGATATACCTAGAGAAAATATACATGTATACAATATTAATAATGTAAAAAATACAAATACAGCAAAGATTTAGGTCATAAAAAATAGTATCAACATAAGAAATTTTAAAACTTGGGTAAAATGAATAATTTCAAAGAAACATGTAAATTATGAAAATTGGTAATGAAGAAACAGAAAACCAGAATAAATAACCATTAAAGAAATCTAATTGCTAGCTAGAAGTATGTCCTTGAAAATGACAACTAGGCCTAGATGGTTTTACAGTTTGTTCAAACAACTTCAAAAGATGCAAAACAAAAACAAAAATTCACCTAATTCTCTGAATGAAGCTAGAATGCTCCTCATACCAATTTGATAAGGACTGAATAAAAAACTAAAATTGGAGACCTACCTGCTAATGAATATAGATATCAAAGTCTGAAAGAAAATACAGAACTTTTTTTTTAATCTACCATGTATATCGATTAAGCAGGAATGGTTCAAATTTTTTTTAATCTAAAAATTTAATACACCACACTAATATATATTATGGATGAAAAGCCATATCTGCATCTCCTTGAGTTCAAGAAAAAAAAATTCCCTAAAATTCATCACTTATTCATTATTTTAAAAACTCTTATCATGTAAGAATTTTAAAAGACCCTTTTAACTTGATAAGCATTTAACAAACACCTAAGATAAAATATTAGATTATCACTTTCACACCAGCCTTTTTTTAGGGCCATAATCAATGTAAACAAAACAAAACTAAAAGAGTTAAGAATAATTAGAAAGGAAGAGATTAAATTGCCCATACTAATGAAGATGTGATGATCTCCCACAGGAATTTACAGAAAATTATTAGAACAAATACGAGAATCCAGCAAGGTTGCCAAATAAAGAGCCAAACACAAAAATCAAGAGCCTTATCATATACCAGTAATAACTAGTTAGGAAGAAAATACATCACACAAAATATCAATGAGAACTATAAGATCCCTGGAAATACACGTAATACAATCAGTACAAGCTAAGTTGAGAAAATTATAAAATTGTAAATAACATAAAACATTACTTCAACAAATGGATACATACCATTTCATGATAGAAAGACTCAATATCATGCACATGTCAATTTTCCTAAATTAATATACCAATTCAAAGCAATTCCAAACAAAACTGCAACATGATTGCTCAGGAACTTACTACGCTTATCATAAAATTTATATGAAAGGGGTATCCAAGAACAGCCAAGAAGATTTTGAAGAATCATCAATAGAAAAAGGGAGGAATGAATTCATCTTCTACTCATAAGATAGAATACTATATATCAGAGAACATGAATAATTAGAATTATGATGAGCAAAGAAAACATGTTGCAGAATGAGATTTTTTTTTTAAAGATTTTTTTTATTTATTTATTTGACAGGCAGAGATTACAAGTAGGCAGAGAGGCAGGTAGAGAGAGAGAGGAGGAAGCAGGCTCCCCACTGAGCAGAGAGCCCGACGTGGGGCTCGATCCCAGGACCCTGGGATCATGACCTGAGCCGAAGGCAGAGGCTTTAACCCACTGAGCCACCCAGGTGCCCCCAGAATGAGATTTTTTTTTAAATGTGCAAAAATGCTGAGTTTAGCCATTAAGTGTATCAGTCACAATAAATTGCCTTCATGATCACGTTTCTCCCACTTTGAATGAATAAGAAGAACACAGTGGTAGCAACCTCGTCATGAGGTCAAAGTGATGAGAACACAAACCTGGCTTTAAGTGTTGCCTCTGCCCTTACTGGCTTTGTGACTTTGAGTATCTTATCTAATCTCTGGGCCTCACTTTCCCATCTCAGAATTTACATAGGATTCAGGGAGGACTAATGAGCATACTGACCAAATTCACAAAGTACCTGGTCTCATAAGTAATCATCCCCTCATTAAGTGATGAATGTTACTGCTGTTGCAGAAACCATTTCCCCTGTGCCGTGCAGGCTGGCATCTGCAACCTCTAAGCCTTTGAGTGGCGTGGACTATTCAGAACAAAGCCACAGTTTCCACAAAATTCAAATTCTAAAGGTTATTCTTCCAGTCAACTCATTGTCTTTCGTTTCTATTTTTAGACCCATAGGTAAACTTCCATTAATGATGTAGTATAAAAGTGTCACTGTACATCTGAGGAAAAAAAGCTAAATGAAGATGAGTCATTTTCTGTGCAATAAATCAGTTTGCTCTCCAATCGTTTATTACACCACAACTTTGAAAAGGACCAGCTTGTGTAATATTTGAGACTTTAGAGGAAAACAAAATGTACTAGGTGGATCTGAGTGACACCTAAAATGTTTGACATGGGGGAAAATATTTATGATTTTGCTGTCCTGGCTAAACTTCTGAAATAGAAATCACAAAATGATTTCACAGACAATTATTTGAAAGCTGCAGAGAAAATTACATTACTGCTACACTGAAAAAGGAACTGTCCACCCAACATCATCTTCTGATTCAGTAAAGATACAAATGAATCTGTAAAAAGAAAATTGCATTATTATCTACTGTTGAGGACTTAACAGGTTTCTTACTGAAAGCCTTACAAATCTCTTTTTATAAAAGCTTCCTTTAAAAATAGTTACATTCTTTGTCTATTTCACATTTGTACACAGAGAAGCAAGGCTATGTCCCCTTGTATGGTACTCTACAGCAAGCTGATATCAGAGCATACAGAAATTCTAACCATACGCACACACAAACACACATACATGCACACACACATACACACACCCCACACAACGCATATATACACCGACATTCTAAGCATACACAATTTCAGGTAGCACTTGTCAAGTGGAAAGATGATAGCCACTTCCTCCAAAGCTCCCTTGCAAATCCGACCAACACCTGCTACATCAGAAAAAGCAGGCAATGAACAGATCAACTCCTCTTCCTAACATGGAAACTTTTCCCCAAAAATGAATATAAAGACAGTTTGGCAAAACTAGAATTGTTCTCTCCCTATTTGAATATTTCAGATTATGTGAATATTTCCCGTTTTGCTATCACGAGAAAATAAGTATGTGTACTAATCATCCCACAGCTCCCAAATGTGGCGAATATGGGCCATGTGCACACACAAGGTGGAGAGTGGGTCTTGCACGTCTTCTATCTTCATACATCGATACACAATGACTTAGTTCATTTCAAGAGAGCACTAGGAAAGGAGGGACTTGCCTCCTTTCCCCCACCTCCTTCATCTGCCATTACCAGTAGTGACCTCGTCGTCAATACAGCCCATAACCTCATAGTGGTCCATGTTCTCAGGTCCAGAGAACTTTGCATTTATCTTACAACGCCATTCATGAGGATGGCCAACTCCCCTTGGAATATCTGCCACCCTTTGGAAGTACTTGACCCGGAAACGTGCTCCAACTCCAAACTCCTACTCTTCCATTTAATGTATGTCCTTATCTTTCTAAACCTGCTCTTTCTTGTCATTTTTAACTCATTCATTCATTCTACGAATATTTATTATATATGCCAAGCAGTGCACCTAGAGCTGGGTACAATAATGAACAAGACCAACATGTTCCCTGACCTAATAAAGCTATCATGAATATGAATATTATATAAATCCTCATTAGGACACTGAATTCTGTAAGAACTTTGCCACAAGTCACTCCTAGCTCCCAAAGGCAGCATTCCATTATTAAAGCACATACTCCCACAAATTGGAAGACAAAGTCATTCTTTCTATGCCCAGGAATAAGCTGTTCCCCCAAGGCACCAAGTGGCAGCAGGAAGGCTGGGCTGAGGTTCCCCCTCACACACCCTTAAGAGTTCCCTGCCAAATCTGACCTCATGTTTCAACCACAAACACACAGCTAATAATAGCTTCTGCTCTTAACTCGCAAAATACAATTCTTAAAGGCAATTCTTGAGAACCAGTCAAACGTCTGAAAGGAAAATTTACAGAGCCTAACCAGTAACTACTACCAAAACAAAACTTCTCTGAGCAGCCACACAGTGCTTGCAAGTTTGACCAGCAAAGTCCTTTGAAAAGAACCTGAGCCCGCCCCCCCCCCAACCAGTATGCGTGTCTATTCACCCTAGAGTTCAAGTCTGTTAATCACCCCCGCTGGCTTCTGTTCTCTCAAAACAAGCAATAGATAAAAATCTGTTCAGATAGGATCAAGAGAAATATATAACCAAATGTTTTATTTATATATAAACATTTATATAGAGAGAAGTATATATAAAGATATATATAGAGAGAGAGAGAATTATTAGCAACATTTGGCATGTGTTTGGTAGCTCAGAGAAAAATAAAGTGTTACACTTAGATAAAAATAAAGCTGATGTCCAGTATATTTTTCATCCTTCAATTAAAAAATCAAACTATAAGATCTTCATTCCACTATTCAGACTATTTGTAAAAGCAAAATATCCAAGCAATCCAATTCAAGTGACTTCTGAACGAGCAGACTGATGCACGCAGACATCGAACTCCACATGTGATGGGGATGCCTGGGCCTTAGAGATCTGTAGATTAATAACATTTATCCTCCGTGTGGCTCTGGCAGGTGAAAAAAGGACTGTGCTGTCTCTGAGGGCAGGGACCGTGTCTCCTTATAATTGTGTGCCTAATGCCTGGCACAGGTAGCCTGATGATGAGCATGGAGCAAGTGCTCAATAAATATTTGATGTCTGAATTAATGGTGAATGAGAGGGAGGGAGGATGGATGGATGGTTGGGTGGATGGAAAGGTGAATGAATGCACAGATTTTGTTCCCTATTTGGATGAATAGAGGAGGGATTAGAGAGAGAGAATAATCAATGAGTTAGGGAAAGATTTTTATTTATTTATTTGACAGACAGAGATCACAAGGAGGCAGAGAGGCAGGCAGAGAGAAAGATAGGGAAGCAGGCTCTCTGGCGAGCAGAGAGCCCGTTGTGGGGCTCCATCCCAGGATCTTGGGATCATGACCTGAGCCGAAGGCAGAAGCTTTAACCCTCTGAGCCACCCAGGTGCCCTGGGAAAGATTTCTGACCCATATTAATTACCCTCTCCCTTTAGCAATAAGAGAAAATACTCTGAGCCAAGCTTTGAAGTTAGGTGAATTTACGTATAGGTCCTGCAGTGACCTTGGATCAGCTATGCAAGGTTAATCAGGTAATGCCACATTTGGGTGCCCATTTCCTTATCACTAAAGTTAAAAAGTGAAATGTACTTGGGTTATTGAGAGGATAAAATGAAGTAACAGTGAAAGAGCCCACGGGACAGCCTGGCACCATGTTTTTTTTTTATATGCTGGAAAGAGCTATATTGAAGAGAGTTGATAATCACCTTTGGGTTAAAGGACATGTCAGTCACGTATAGGTAACAGAGATAGCAGTTCAAATAATTCAGGCCCCTGGAAATCTACGATCGATCGCTTCAAATATGCAGAGATAAAAGATCTTGCACTGTGTCTGTGCTATAGCATTATGTGTTTAAGTAAAATGTTCATCAAGATAAACCGTAGTCCTCTCTTGCCTAAAGAGCTAAACTGAACTTTATTTTCATCATCACATGATTCCCCAGATTTTGTGTGTTCTAGTATTGTTTTAAAAGACCACAAAGTGTGGGCAAAGCGTGGCACAAAAATCTAGAGCAGGGATCAACGAACAGTTTCTCTAAATGGTCAAACAGTAACTATTTTAGGCTTTGAGGGTCATACAGTCTCTGTCACAACTACTCAGCTCTGGCATTATAGCACAAAAGCAGTCAGAGACAAACATAAATAAATAGGTGTGTCTGTGTTCCAATAAACTTTATTTATGGACACTGAAATTTCATTTTCCTATAATTTTCATGTGCCACAAAATGTTCTGCTGGGCCATAAAGTGAAATGTGTGAAAGGCTGAATTTGGCCCATGGACCATAGTTTACCAACTTTTAGTCTAGATCAAGCCGTTACTTTAATATTTGACTGGAGTCCTTTAATGAAGCAGGAGTATTTGCTTTAAATATGATGTTGATGTGGACAAAGGGGAACCCTCTTACACTGCTGGTGGGAATGCAAGTTGGTGCAGCCATTTCGGAAAAACAGTGTGGAGATTCCTTAAGAAATTAAAAATAGGGGTCCCTGGGTGGCTCAGTAGGTTAAGCCTCTGCCTTCCGCCCAGATCATGATCTCAGGGTCCTGGGATCAAGCCCTGCATCAGGCTCTGGCTCAGCAGGGGGCCAGCTTCCTGCCCCCGCCCCCGCCTGCTGCTCTGCCTACTTGTGATCTCTCTCTGTCAAATAAATAAATAAATAAAATCTTTTTAAAAAGAAAAGAAATTAAAAATCGAGCTTCCCTATGACCCTGCCATTGCACTACTGGGTATTTACCCCAAAGATACAGATGGAGTGAAAAGAAGGGCCATCTGTACCCCAAGGTTCATAGCAGCAATGGCCACGGTCACCAAACTGTGGAAAGAACCAAGATGCTCTTCAACAGACAAATGGATTAGGAAGATGTGGTTCATATACACTACAGAGTACTATGCCTCCATCAGAAAGGATGAATACCCAACTTTTGTATCAACATGGACGAGACTGGAAGAGATTATGCTGAGTGAAAGAAGTCAAGCAGAGAGAGCCAATTATCATATGGTTTCACTTAATTGTGGAGCATAAGGAATAACATGGAGGACATGGGGAGATGGAGAGGAGAAGGGAGTTGAGGGAAATTGGAGGGGGAGATGATCCATGAGAGACTGTGGACTCTGAGAAACAACCTGAGGGTTTTGAAGGGGCGGGGGGTGGGAAGTTGGGTGAGCCTGGTGGTGGGTATTATGGAGGGCACGTATTGCATGGAGCACTGGGTGTGGTGCATAAACAATGAATTCTGGTACACTGAAAAGAAACTAAAAAATTAAAAATAAATACGATGCTGATGATCTGCTGGTGATCCAATGTTAAAAATTTAAACATTTTTAAATTTCATATTTGACCTACACATGAAGCACTGCCATTAAGCTACACTGTCAGTGAAGTTTGGTAATACTTAAAACACGCAGGCATTTGTTGCTGTACACAGATTAGCTAACATCTGTCTTTCATAGCAAAGATAAGAAAAATTAAGAAAATAAAAGTAAAAGGGTTGCCTGAGTGGTTCGGGTGGTTAAGCATCTGCCTTCAGCTCAGGTCATGATCCCAGGATCCTGGGACTGAGTCTCAGGTAGGGCTCCCTGTTCTATGGGGAACCTTCTTCTCCCTCTTCCTCTGCCCCTCCTTGTGCACATGCTCGCTTACTCTCTCTCTCTGTGTGTCAAATAAATAAATGCAATCTTTTTTTAAAAAGAAAGAAAGAAAAGTAAGAAAAAACAATTTTCTTCTGGTTTCTGCTTAATCAATTGTTGAAGTGTATTTTAGGGTGATGACAATTGGAAAGGCACATTTCATTTCCTAATATAATAAATGATACATAACGATTTCCTATCCTGCTGTTAGAAAGCTTTTGGGACTACAGTTTCTATGACTTATTAAAACCTGCCTTTAGGGACAGAATTGAAATGCCCTGACCATAGTTTAACTATTACCATTTGCACAGCTCCGATTTGATTTTAACATGAACCTTCTAAGTGAGAGACTTGGAATTATTTGTCTTCCTTATTTTCCCTTAGAAAATTGCATTTTTAATTGACCTCAATCTAACTCCCACAGATTCAGCATAAATGATCACAGTGTAAAGAACTTAATATAATTTATCTTTGGTACTTCTGTTTGGTACATTAAGGCTCAGCAGGAACAGCTCAACCAACAAATTAAAAACTCTTCCAGTTTTCACAAATACATGGGAGCAGTATTTTTTTTAAAGATTTTATTTATTTATCTGAGAGACAGAGCACAAACATGGGGAGCCACAGAGGGAGAGGGAGAAGCAGGCTCTGTGATGAGCAGGAAGCTCAATGTGGGGGCTCAATCTCAGGACCCCTGGATCATGACCTGAGCCAAAGGCAGATGCTTCACTGACTGAGCCACCCAGGCACCCCTGGGAGCAGTATTTAAATGGATTTGTTCTCCTGATCCACTGTTGCTATGGACTGAATGTTTGAGCTTCCCCAACCTCAAAATTCATGCATGGAAGCCCTAACCTCCAATGTGTTGGTATTTGGCAGTACCTTTTAGGAGGAAATTATGTTTAGGACATGAGGGTGGAGCCTACATGACGGAATTAACATCCTTACAGGAAGAGGAAAAGACCAGATGAAGACACGCAAGAAAGTGGCCATCTGCAAGCCAAGAAAGGAGTTCTCACTAGGAACCAAACTTGCCCATGCCTTGATTTTGGACTTAACAGCCTCCAGAACTGTGACAACTAAGTGTCTGTGGTTTAAGTTACCCATCCTCCAGTATTTCGTTATAGTGGCCCTAGTTGACTAAGACAGTGGCCTCGCTACATAGTTTGAAAGCATGCTTTCCTTAGCTGTGCTACCCTCAGCAAGTTGGTCTTCGCCTACTTTCAATAAAATGAGGATTATAGTGCTATCTGCCTTGGAGTTGGCATGAAAGACAGATTAAGATAATATTCATAAGATGAATAAGGAGCAGTTGATAAATGTTCACTTATACACATCCTTAAATTTATCTTTACTTGTAGATCTAGTGGTTTAAGATACATATGTAATTATTTTAATCTAAATGTTTCCTAAGCTTCAACTGAGAGTCATGTGAAAATATAATGAGAGACATAAAGATTACAGTAACAAGGAGATACTATTTCTCAAGTTGGCTATTTTTTTTTTAAGTATTCAGTGTTGGCAAGTCAAATACTCTGAGACATGTTAAACAGCCTATCTAACTTTTCTGGAAAGTAATTTTGTAATACTCTTAAATCCTTAACATTATTCATACCCTTTAAATCACTGATTCTTCCTTTAGCAATAAACCTTAGTGGAATAAAAAGATGTGTAGGCAAAGATGGATGTGTGAGGTTATTCAGCATAACACTGTCTACAGCAGCCAGTAATCAGAAATAATCTAAATAGCCAATAACATAGAATAATTAAGACATGGCATATCCTTACTAAGTAATTTCTGCATCCATAAGAAAATCAATTTTTAATAATTTTTAATGACCCAGGAGATTTTATAAGAGAATGTTACATAAAAACACTATAAAACTCTAAATGAGACATTCCCTAATTGTATTAGTTACCTATTGCTATGCAACAAATTACCTCAAAAATAAGGTGCTTAAACAGCACACATTTTTTATCTCACAGGTTTTGTGGCACAGGAGCCACGCAGCTGGTTCTTCCACTCCGGGTCTCACAGGACTCTGGTCAAGGAATCTGTGGAGGCTGAGTTCTCATCTGGAAGCTCCACTGGGGAAGCATATGCTTACCAGCTTACTCAGGTTATTGGCAGGATCCATTCATTGAGGGCTATTAGACTACAGACTTCATTTCCTTTCTGGTGATTGGCCAGAGGTCTCCCTAAGTTCCTTGCCATGTGGGTCTCTCCAACATGCCAGCTTGCTTCAAGAGAGAGCCTGCTAGCAAGTCAAAATTCACAATCCTTTGTGACCTAATCACGGAAGTGACATCCCCTCAAATTGATTGATTATAAGCAAGTTACTCACAGGGAAGCAATCACACAAGGCTGTGAGGACAGAAGGCAGGGATCAGTGGCCATCTTAGAGACTGCCCAGAAGTCTCTGCTATATGCAATGCTATAATATATAAATATACAGAAAAAAAATACTGCAAGGATATATGCCAAGGTATTGCAAGTAATTATCTCTAAATTGAAGGAGTGTGGGGGATTTTCAGCATTGTCTCTACACTCTTCTATATTCTACTATTTTTTTTTACAGTGAGCATACATTACTTTTAAAATTAGAGAAATATGCTCTATTTTTTAATGAATACTTAGTAAAATTTAATTATAAGTTTGCTCAGAATGGCAAAATCAAGTTATTCTCAAGTGATCCCTTCTGTGATTAAATATTCCTATAAAGGTCTGGTTGTACTTAAAATGTCTAAATCCAGGTGAATACTTTCTAACCTTGGTAAATAAATGGGCACTTGGGTCATGATTAACCATATGTGGCTTAATCTTTAACCCTTTCTACTGTATAAAACTATGAACCTAAGAGAAATATCTTTAAATAATCATTTTTTGCACCATCACCCATGCTTTTAGTCACAATCATAGAGAGGAATATTACTATGAAGGAATGTCAACAACCAAACAAGAATTTCCTCGCTCTTCACTTTGGACATAGCAATGTCCTCAGAACTTCAGGCAGACAGTCCTTGTGCTCAAGAAGATTGTGTTCTAATTGGTAAGAGAAAGAACAAATACACAACAAATAATAGCACATAATTCTTTACTTTAAGGTATAAAAAACATCCTGATGTCCACATGCTTGCCCCACTTCTGTCTTAATAATTCAGATAAAAGAAGGCCAAAGTACTCCCAAGATCCTTCTTGTCAGACACTTGATGTGGGCCTTCCAAAGTGGGTAGCACTTAAACATACATGGAAGGGCGAAGAATAAAACATTCCAGGTGAGGTTTGCCCAGTACAATCTCAGGTTATGCTTGTTACTCTGGAGCAGTAATTAATAGCGCTCCTTTTCACATTCCAGACTGTCTCAATTTTGAAATAAAATGATAGGAATACCCTAAGCAAAAGTTCCCTAGTAGAGAACACGGGTGTTCACTAACTTGAGTACATTTATTCAATAGCTAATATGTCTTACCAGCACCAACAAAAGAACATTTACTCACTCAGATTATTTGTTCATTTATTAAAAGGGTAATTTGTTTTTACCTTTTTTTTATTATTGCTGCATGATACTAGTCAATTAGAGACAAGGACTATGAGAGTGTATTTTTTTTGCATAGTTGTTTTCCCTTTTTTTCTTCTGTACTGTTATCAGGATACTAGAGCAGATACCAGAAAGACTCCTAAAGCTTGGTGGTTACAGGCACACCTAGAGTTTGTAGCATGAATAAAGGTCCCCAATGGCTTTGGAAGAGGATTATATAGATTTTCTAGGATTCTCCAGGACAGGGATTGAGATGAGGTTTCTTCCCCCAAGCTGTGTCCTCAGAACTACAGTTTAATGCTCACTGAATTAAAGGACTTGTCTGAAATCCAGCAAGATTTGGGGTAGAGGTTGCCATCTCCATGGTCATCAGATCAAACCTAAGTTGGGCATCATCATTCCTCAGATTCCTCAGTACAATGGGAAACTGGAAGTACTAAATCATATGAAACAGCTGGCACCAGATAAAAGCCACAGTCATTGAGTATTCTTGCCACCACAAGAAAATCGCAACTTCTTAGAGTTCACTAGTAACCATGGAATATGAAATCCAAATTTTGGTTAGGCCAAATTTAACAATAACTTCAGTCAACCAAATATGTTACATAAAATTTTAAGCCATGATCAATTTGATAAAAATATCTGCATAATTTCACTTTGTGCAGAGTAAAATTAAAAGACTCTGTGAAATCAAAGTTGAACTACCTTCCAATAATAGTGTTGCTCCAAGGTACTACCTTATTATAAGCTATAAATTTAAGCAGAGAAACTTGACCCAGAGGAAAAATAATCTATCATCCAATATGCAATTAACAGCAAGATGGAGATTTTTTTTTTTTAAAGAAGAGTCATTTTTTTAAAAGTCCGTACTGCACAGTATTCATTACTTAACACATCATGGGTTTTACCATGGTCTGACTGTACTGGCGAAAAATCTCAAACGTAAGAGTTGGAATGGTCAAGCTGATGTTTAGGGCAGGCAATTCCATTAAAATCTGGCAAAAGGCATCAATGATAATATATGATACAAAATCCTGCCGTTATCCAGGACTCTGCTGGGACTGCATCAATTACTTTTAACAATACTTGAACTTTAGAAAAGAAAATTATTCTAAATCTTGCATTCACTTTCATTCCACCTGGTTTATTTAATAATATATGAAAGCAAAATTCATTAGCCTAATTATTTAAACTCTGATTCAAGACTAACTCCTATTTATACTAAAAGAAAGCAGAGACAAAACTAACTTGATAATAAGCACAGTTTTAGTTCAAATGTCTCTGTGAAGAGCTCAAAAAGTCACTTTACTGAGTTTAAATAAGTTTCTCTCTTCCAAATTCTTCTCAAAACTAATTAAATTTCTTTCTGTAATTGCTTTTACCCTTTCCTCCAAAGTGTTAGCTATAATAAATGCAAATTTTGATAATGTTTTCAATTGGCATTTAAAAATATTCCTAATTACCAGTGGCTGGGTGGCTTAAATTAAAATGGTTCTTTTGGGACTCTCTGAAATTGGTTTTTGAGTAGTTTCATGGAGGTTCAGGTGATAAACAGTTATGAATTTCTCCTTATAGAGAAAGAAAAATGAGAAAGGATGTTCCATGACACAAATGGGCTGTTTTCCTGCCAAAATAATATGGTCAGGGCTAAAAGTAACAATTTTCAATGATAACAGGAGAAGTTCTATTTTTAGTCCCCATAAGGAAGGAAAGCAGAGGATTAGACAGAGAGATAGCTAATAGTACAAATTTGCCTTACAGTGGTGGGACACCTCTTGAAAGCAATATACAAACAGTATCACCAGAAGAAGCAAAAATAGGAACAAGAAGCTGTTCTTAGGCATTTGCTATCTAGAACTATCTCTTCCAAACCCAAATAAACTCTGAATAATGTTTACAGTTGGACTGAAGAAAATGGTAAAGTTAAAAAAGAGCAAGAATACCACTGAACAATGCAGACAGAAGCAATGGAAACTCAATGGTCTGAGGTAAATCTACCAGAACTAAATCCATGAAAGTTGTTTATAAGTTAGCGTACATTAAAAACTGAAGCTTGAAATAATGGTGAGGCTCTGCGCAAATAACCAAATTTCAGGTATTTAGATGATTTGTCTACATGATCACACAACTAATCTGACTGAACTGTTTAGCTATTTTTAGTGATTATAGCCATCTAAAATTCATTCTAGGGGCGCCTGGGTGGCTCAGTGGGTTAAAGCCTCTGCCTTCAGCTCAGGTAATGATCTCAGGGTCCTGGAATCGAGTCCCGCATCGGGCTCTCTGCTCAGCATGGAGCCTGCTTCCCCCTCTCTCTCTGCCTGCCTGCCTGTCTGCCTACTTGTGATGTCTGTCTGTCTGTCTCTCTCTCTCTCTGTCAAATAAATAAATATTTTTTAAAAATAAAATAAAATAAAATTCATTCTCTACTGGGGCACCTGGGTGGCTCAGTCAGTTCAGAATCCAGCTCTTCATTTCAGCTCAGAACACGATCTCAGAGTGGTGAGAATGACTCCCATGTCAAGCTCCGCACTGGGTGCAGAGGGTGCTTGAGATTCTCTTCCTTCCTCTCCTTCTAATCTCTCTAGCCTGCTCCCCACTCCCGTGTGTGCCCTCTTAATTAATTAATTAATTTAATTCTATACCTCCATTAAAATCTTCACTTGTTTGAAGTTATAAGGGTAATTCCTCCTGGTATCTATGCGAGAAAAGAAGAAATCAGTTGGTATATAGAGAAAACAGGGCCAAATTACTACTCTCCTCACATTAAATTTAAGTTTTAATCAGCAACCGAAAAGAAAGTATTAATTTCCAGCAGATGAGAGAAAAATCATATGTAGCCCCAGACTAACAACTAATACAAAGACTTAAATATATAAGAAACTGTGAACTCTGAGAAACAAACTGAGGGGTTTAGAGGGGAGAGAAGTAGGGGGGTGGGTGAGCCTGGTGGTGGGTATTAAGGAGGGCACGGACTGCACGGAGCACTGGGTGTGGTGCATCAACAATGAATCTTGGAACACTGAAAAAAAATTTTTTTTAATTATTAGTAAAAAAGAAAAGCTAAAGTACTAATTTTTTTAAAGATTTTATTTATTTATTTGACAGAGAGAGAAAGAGACAGACACAGAGAGAGCACAGCAGGGGGAGCGGGAGAGGGAGAAGCAGGCTCTCTGTTGAGCAGGGAGCCCAAAGTGGGGCTCCATCCCAGCACCCTCAGATCATGACCTGAGCAGGAAGCAGATGCTTAACAAATGAGCCACCCAGGCGCTCCTAAAGTACTAATTTTGTATATTAGGACAAATGAGATCTAATGGATACAAACCCTATTTTTAAACAACTGTTAGGCTACAAAGGAACACAGCACTTGTCAGTGGAAAAGTTCATAATTGAGTTAATCTGAAAATTAGAGATTTTAGGAAGCACGAATTGACATGGTCTCATTTGAAAGGATTTCTGACTGACAAAAATCAGGGATGGAAACTAAGAATGAAAGAGTATAATAAATGTGAAATGGTAAAACAATGACAAGGTAGCAGGAATGGAAAGGAGAGAAACAAGGCTGAAAGAAAATAGCGACCTTGAACAAGTAATGAAAAGAACATAAATTATTTTTTAAATAATCCTTCTGGAGTAAATAACCATATGATACTGTAACTCAGTAGTACATTTTTACAGGATTTCACTTCTGTGATTATTGGGGGGGAGGGGCGGGTAGAGAGGAGACGGAGAGATCATCACCAACCGGCTTTACTACCAAACTCCCAATCCCCATACTCCTGGTTAAGTAAAAGTAGATGAGAACCACGCATTTGTAAAGCTTTCTTTTAAGTTTCAGCCAATGTGTATTAAAATCTTAAGTGATTTTTAGTAAGCAAGGTCATCCTACAACTTTTGATAAGCTTCTGATTCCATAGTTTTAAAATCTAATAACATGTACATGACAGATAAAACTAATGCCCCCAGGAAGGGAACATGAAAATTCCACTCTTTAATTCATCCTCACTGCTCTTTCACTGTGCTAAATTTGTTGATCCCACATCTACTATTCAAGAAAACATAAACTTGGCATCTGCATTGTCTTCTAGGCTTGCATCTGTATTTTGTTTCCCATCTGAACATAACAAAAATCCAAAAATACTAATCTTTTCAATGAACTGGAGAAAGAAAGTTCTCCTACACTGGAATTGGGTGTTCATCCTCACTCTGCCCCTGTTGGCTTCCAAAAGTCGTGGGGTTTCAAAAATCAAAAACATAAATGCAAACCTAATAAAGAACAGTGCTGCCTCGCCTTAAAGGACCTTCTATTGTAACGTATGCAAAAGGACAAACAAAGATACACCAAGAAAATAAGAGGTTTGCTCAGATGCTTAAAAAGCAGCGTCTGGCTTTGCTGCTTTGTTCCAGGCAGCTCCAGTTATAACCTCGTACATAAAGTGATTGCTTCTTCCTCAGAGCTGTTGGCTGGGTTGCTTCTCTCTCAGAGCTATGGATCATGTTTCTTCCCTAGCCTCAAGTGCCTGCGAGTCCCCACGTCCTATACTGACGTTCTATCTACCTCCAGAGCCAGCTCAAGGCCCCCCTTCTATGAGGTCTTGTTCACTCATTCCCAATCATTCCAGATTCTCCCTTCTTTCAATTTAGATGTAATTATCAGACACCTCAACAGTTTTCCCTCAGTTTAATACTTGGGTTATTCCCTAATTTTTCCCCATGTACTATCCAACTACAATGGTAACTGGATGGAAGGCTAAGGCAGTTTTACATAACAAGATTTTGGACAGTAACGGGGGCACGGATATTTGACAAATACTTGCTGGGAGATGGGCTGATGGATAGTTCTTTTCCTGGCTCGTAAGAAGGTGTAGGAATAGGGAGACTTGTCCTTGGGACAAACAGTCACCTAATTATCTGACTTCACAAGGGATCACAGCATAAGAATCCTATCCTGCCTCAAGGCAAGCATAGGTTAAATGCGGCGTCTTGTTTTGATAATCACTACATCCTTCGAATTGGCAGCCACCCTCCCTGTCCCCCCCCCCCACCGAATTAACAGTGACAAGGACTTGCCAAAAGTATACTCACAGGGAGAGGGGAGAAGGAAATATATTCCCTTGCATGGAAGAAGGGGACATTTGTGGTTCCAAGAAGATTGCCCAGAGGGGAGAAAACTTCTTCCAAAGCCATTTATCTTACTCTTCAGCAACAGCAGCACATAGCCTGGGACCTGGCATACTGACAATTACTGCAAGCACCTCAGAGTCTCAACATTCATGAAAGAGGAGAACCTTTTCATTGTGATATGCTGAACGGTCACTTTCAGCCTGAAGGTCACACCACATGTGACATCTTGGGAAAGTAACAGATGATGCAATAAATTCCGACATAAAGACACAAACATTTCAGAGAAAAAT
This sequence comes from Mustela nigripes, assembly GCF_022355385.1. NCBI lineage: Eukaryota > Metazoa > Chordata > Mammalia > Carnivora > Mustelidae > Mustela > Mustela nigripes. The sequence goes on along the minus strand of NC_081575.1, from coordinate 116,292,626 downwards.
AGAAATGTAAAAAGCATGTATTTAAATTATGTGAATAAACTGATGAGTACATTATAAGTATTTCCACAACCTGGCTTTGGAGCATTTCAGCACAGCCTGCATTCTGCATGCTTCAACAGACTCTATAGTTAGAAAAAGGCAATATTCTCCTTGTTCAAATGCTCTTAGGCTGAAGAATTTTAACAGCCCACAGGGAGGAAAGCCTAGAAACTGCTTAAGCAAATTCTAAGCATGCCCACGTGGTTTCTGCTCAGCTGCAGGTAATTATCAATCATATCATTCTGGCAAAAGCTCGACGACATCACTTGCATTCTCATCTTTTTTTCTCATTATGCTCTTTTCCCTATAGAAAAATATCATTTGGGAAAAAACAAAACAAACAAACAAACAAAAAACAAAAAAACTCCAGACTATTCTTACACTGCTTGACAGACCAATTAATAGCTTATAACTTTACCCCTTCTTTTACTCACTTTCATTCCATGGGCACAGAGCCATTTCATCTTCTCCAGTTCACCATGTAAGTATGGTAATACCAAGACTATGCAATATACCATATATTCAATTTCAAATATAATGTTTCATATGTATATGTGTGTGTGCATATAAAAATATATATGTGTGTGTCTGCGCACATGCATGTGTGTGTATAAAACATATTGGAAACAAGCAGCAGAAACTTACATATGATTTTAAAACTCACTAAAGATGCTGAACACTATTTCAACTTTTGTGCTATTGCTTAAAAGTATATGTAGAGTGGCATTTTGGAAAACTCTTCTCAGAGTTTTTTTGGAAACTCTGTATAATGTAGAGTATATGTAGAGTGGAATTTTGGAAAACTTCTCAGAGTCATTCGTTTTTTAAAGAGATTTTATTTATTTATTTGACAAAGAGAGAGCACAAGCAGGAGGAGTGGCAGGCAGAGGGAGAAGGAGAAGCAGACTCCCCACTGAGCAGGGTTCTGACATGGGACTCCATCCCAGCACCCTGGGATCACAACCCGAGCCTAAGGCAGACGCTTTACCGACTGAGCCATCCAGGCGCCCCTCAGGTATTCATTCATAACATGTATCACACTCACACCTTGGTTAAGCCCAAAGACTGTATTCTCAGCAAAACCAACTATATTTGTCAAAGGAGCCTAAGCAGTGAATTTGCTTAAACCTTAGCGTACTCAGAAATTCCACTCCCGGGTATATACCCAAGAGAATTTAAAAAATATGTTTATAGCAGCAATGTCCACCATAGCCAGACTATGGAAAGAACCTAGATGTCCATCAACAGATGAATGAATAAATTAGACGTGATACACACACACACACACACACACACACACACACACACACACACAATGGAATACTATGCAGCCATCAAAAGAAATGAAATCTTGTCATTTGCGATGACATGGATGGAACTAGAGGGTCTTATTCTTAGCGAAATACGTCAATCAGAGAAAGACACTATCATATGAGCTCCCTGATATGAGGAAGTGGAGATGCATCGTGGGGGGTTTGGGAGGTAGGAAAAGAATAAGTGAAACAAGATGGGATCGGAAGGGAGACAAACCATAAGAGACTCTTAATCTCACAAAACAAACTGAGGGGGGCCAGGGGGAGGGGGGGAGGGAGAGGGTGGTGGGGTTATGGACATTGGGGAGGGTATGAGTTATGGTGAGTGCTGTGAAGTGTGTAAACCTGGTGATTCATAGACCTGTACCCCTGGGGCTAATAATACATTATATGTTTATTTAAAAATTAAAAAGAAAAAATAAATAAAACATATGTTCACACAAAGAATTATACTAAGAGTTCATAACAGCATTATTCATAGAAGCCAAAAAGTAGAAACAACCCAAATGTCCGTCAACTGATACATGGGTAAACAAGATGTTGCCTCTCCATGCAATGGAATATTATTCGGCAACAAAATTAAATGAAGTCCGGATACATGCTACAGTATGTGGATGAACCTTGAAAAATTTGTGCTAAGTGAAAGAAGCCAAAGACAAAATGCTCCATATTGTATGACTGCATTTATATAAAATGTCTAGAATATGCAAATCCAAAGAGACAGAAAGCAAAAGCAGAATCATGGCTGTTCAGGGGCTGGAGCAGAAAGAATGGACAGTGACTGTTTGACGGGGACAGGGTTTCTTCTCATGGCCATAAAATGTTTTAAAACTGACAGTTGCACATGTCTGTGCCAATATCAGAAATCATTAAATTCTACAGTTGAAATGGGTGAACTTCATGGTGTATGAACTAATCTCAATGCAACTTTCTTAAAAAATTAGAGAGAATAATGGCTGTAACTCAAATCTACTTGATAAATGGATTCTCTAACAGCACTTACTTTTATTTTTTGTGAGAACACATATGAGCTCTAGGGAAGAAAAGCAATTTTCTTAGCCCTGGTCTCATCCATGGATCCACCATCCTACTGCCCATCCCCCAACAGTCAAAAGAACAGTCTGTTGCACAGAGTTCCTTCCCATACATGATTCCAGTCTCCCAAATTTAAGAGCTAACACTAGAATGTCTCATCTTCTACACTCTATCTTCTTGGCACAAAGCTATTATGAAAAAACATGTAAAAACTCTGAAAGTTTGGATAAAAAGCAGAGGTTCCCATCCAAATATAATGCATTTAACATTTTACACCAAAAAAAGAAAAAATCTAAACAATTTCATCCCCCAGAAGTTTACTATTTACAATTCTTCTATTTGGGAAGAAATGTTAGTGCCTTCCTCACAGACAGAAGTAATCACTCCCTTATGTTTAATTTATATAAGCAATACCTATTTACTTTAGAAGAAATAAAAATATAAAAATGCAAAAATAGGATTTAAATTCATCCAACAATATACAATTTAATGTTTTGATGTATTTCTGGCTGGATTCTCTTTTAATACACACTCACTTCAAAATTCCAAGTCATTTACACATAAAACAGACTGATTACCAAATTAGGCCCTTGCAATGCGGCAGAAATTTCCATTAATAGATGAAGTCTATCACCCCATCCTTCGAATCTGGGCTGGCCTTGTGACCCAAACAAGAGAAGACAGCAGAAGTGACAATGTACAGTTTCCAGCTCAGCCCCAACAGGCTCTGGAGCATCTTATCCTTCTTTCTAAAACCCTGCATCCCAATGAGTATAGACCTGAACCAGCCTGCTGGAGAATGAGAGACCATGTGGAAGCAAGCTGAATATCCTTTACCAACATGCTCCGTGACTGCACAGGCACAAGCAAGCCCCGTAGAGATCAGCTGAATTCTGCTCACATCAACAGAACTACTCCACCAACCTACAGAATGGTGTGCAAAAATAATTATTCACTGTTAGATGAAGTCAAGTTCTGTGATTGTTTGTTACATCGTTTTCTGTGGCCAGAGATCATTGATGCAGTGTATCACCTTCATCTGAGCTCTTAGAAGCTGAATCCATCTAATCAGAAAGGCAATTAAGAAGATACTGAGCAGCTAACAGGATCACGGAGATACTGAGGACCAAGTTTCCTGAAACAATTTCCCAAATCACATCACAAACTGACCTGATGATTAAATTGCATTTGGCCTTCCTCAAGCTCAGAGGGTGCAGCTGATGTTGCTTCCAAAACCTTGACTTTGTTGCAACTATGTTGTCACCAAACAGATGCCACTCTCATCAGAAACTTAACCTTTCAGACAACTCCTAAAAGCTAGAAGCTTCTACCTCCACTGTTGCTAAGAAATGAATGCCTTCATGATGCTCTTACCTAGGGAAACCTAGGGCGTATTTTCTCTTATGAAAATCAAAGCTATGGGCAAAGGACTTGAACAGACATTTCACCAAACAGGATCTAAGGAGGGCCAATCGGCACATAAAAAAAGATTCACCATTATGAGCTGTTAGGGGAATGCAAATCAAAACCACAATGGGATACCACAACATTCCTCTTAAAATGGATAAAATAGAAACCACTGACAACACCAAGTGCTAACAAAGATGTAGAACAACTGGAATTCTCACACATTTCTGGCGGGAATGCAAAAATAGTACAGTCGTTCTAGAAGATGACACTTAAACATACACTCACCATATGATCCAGCAATCTAACTCCTGGCATTTATCCTGGAGAAATAAAAACCCATGTTCACACAGAAACCTCTACACAGGTTTATTTATAGCAGCTCTAGTCACAATCCCCCAAAACTGGAAAACACCCAAATATCATTTAACAGGTCAATATATAAATTACAGTACATCCATACCATGGAATTTACCACTCAGCAACAAAAAGGTACAAACTATTGGGACACCTGGGTGGCTCAGTCAGTTAAGCATCTAACTCTTGAGTTTTGGCCAGATCATGATTTCAGGGTTGTGGGCGTGGGGCCTGCTTAAGATTCTCTCTCTCCTGGGGCGCCTGGGTGGCTCAGTCGATTAAGTGTCTGATTCTTGATTTCAGCCAGGTTATGATCTCAGGGTCCTGGGATCAAGCCCATGTTGGGCTCCACGACAATGGGGAGTCTTCCTGGGGATTTCTCTCTCTCCCTCTCGGGCCCTCCCTCCACTCATGCATGTCCGCCCCTCCTCAGATAAATCTTTAAGAAAAAAACATTCTCTTCCTCTCCCTCTGCCCCTCCCCCCTTAAAAAAAGGAACAAAATATCGATAACAAGGGATGAATGTGGGGAGAGTCTATATGACAAATGATATTTTGTTTTGATAGTAACAGGACTTCATAATAGGAAGTGACCTTAGTGCTTAAGGAAGAAGAAAGCAGGAATTAAAATGAGGAAACCTGTCATCCAGGAAACTAGTTACAAGGTCCAGCATGAGAAATGAGGGCCAGTGCCAGAATGGACAGAAAGAAAAGGAAAAATAAGAATATTATTTAGAAAGAAGGATAAGTTATCCCCCATGGGGGGGGGGCGTATGAATACAGAATATAAAAAAGAAGGAATAATCAAAATATTTTCAGGGTTCCAAGGTTCTGTAAATGGTTATCATGGAAGAAAACAGGAAAGTTTAGAGAAGAAGCTAGCCGTGGTTCATCTACTTACTTTCCTTCTTGCAGAGAAAGGATCATTAATTATCTTGAGCATTTAAAATTTGAAATGAGGGGTGGCTGGGTGGCTCAGTGGGTTAAAGCCTCTGCCTTCAGCTCAGGTCATGATCCCAAGGTCCTGGGATCCAGCCCCGCATCGGACTCTCTGCTCGGCGGGGAGCCTGCTTCCCTTCCTCTCTCTCTGTCTGCCTCTCTAGCTACTTTGATCTCTATCTGTCAAATAAATAAATAAAAATCATAAAAAAAAATAAAAAATAAAATTTGAACTGAACCTACAAAAAGAACCATCCTGTAGACAAATGGAAATATAGGACTAGGATTCAATTGAGGAGGTAAATAACCATTTGCACTTGTAAAGGACAGAACTGATTATTGAAACTAAGATACCATATTAACCAAGTGAATTAAACTATTGGGAAAACCCATTTCTTCCATTTGACTAAAATTGTTTTTGACAAATAGGAATATCCAATTTAATTTACAAATTTCTACCATGAAAGTACATTATAGACATCTGTTTTAGTACCACTCCATTTCAAAAGAAACCTGATGTTAGATTTACCTTCTAAAAGATATTTAATTAGTGAATATCATAGGAAATAATTGTATCAAATTTTGTAAACCAAGAGAAATATTTTAAGTTCAAATCAGGCTCAAAGATAACAAGATCAGCATATTCAAGGAATGCAGTATAAACCAGGCATATTTTGCTTCTCTTTGCAAAGCACCTCCCAAATCCATACTTCATTCCCTAGAGATATGAACGTAATCGCCGAGGATGCTGGCCAATGGTATTTTTCCCAATGGTATTTATTATAAAACAATCTTGGCAAGTGAAAGAAAACAGCACACACTGCTAATATTTTGGTAGAATTATGTGTTTATTCTAGCACTGTTAATAAGAGAGAAGCAAGCATCCAAAGAGCACAGAGGAATGCAGCTGATGTAAATGAATATTTACTCCAAGTCCAAATCTCCCCCCCCCCACCAACCTCCCCAACTTCGAGGAATGACAAAGAGCATTCTGATGCTGGCTTTTTCCCAGCCTCACACCCCAACAAATGCAGCACCCAAAGAAATGCTCGTTAATGGCTCAGGGTGGCAATAAGCACAGACAAAGCAGGAGACTATGACAGAGCTTTTCCGGTCGTGGAGAAGGGTGGGCAAATCCAAGTTATAGAGAGAGAATATGGCTCAAGGGTCTACTGGTTGCTAGCAAGGTCACTGCTGTGTGGGGGCTTTCTTCAGTCCCCTAACCACACTCTATACTCTCAATATTGCATCTGCTCAACAGACATATGACTGTGCTGCCACGCAGACAGGACAGGAGGAGGTGACTCACTGGGTGAAAAGTACTGCCATTAACAGATACGTTAAATTTTACTAATGTAGATGTATAAACAGTAACAATGGTGTTCAAACATGCAGTGTGTGTTCTTTCCATCACCTGGTTCTAACCATGGGAAACACCAGACAAACCAAAACTGGGGAACATTCCACAAAGTGCAAAGGTCATGAAAGACTGACTGGAAGAGGCTAAGAAGGTTTGCTAACTACATGCGATGCGGGTTCCTGAGCAGGATCCTGAAACCGAGAAAGAGCGAGAATAGGAAACCTAGAGACTCCAAGTAAGTTCTCTATTTCAGTTAAAAGTACTGCAGTTAATTGGTATCACTAAGATTATCTTGTTACCAAGGTTTATTTTTTAGTTTTCATAAATGTACCACGGTCATATGAGATATTACCATTAAGAAAGGTATTGTATATTTATTGTTTATCCCGTTCTTTGGATCTTAATGGCTAGTTGAGTAGAAGATTAACTCATATGCAAAACAACTCTAGAATTCATGACCCATTTTCCAATCATATCAAACAACTTTTCCCGCTTACTAATTCTTCCATATTTTTGCTCATTCTGTTTCTTCTACCTGCCTTCCTCCCCTTCTTTGTTCCCAGTTCATACTCCTTGTTTTAAGACTGACTTCAAATTTAAAAAAAAAAAAAAAAAAAAAAGACTGGCCTCAAATATCATCTCACCTGGCTTCCCCAAGCAAAGTTTTACTTTCCATTCCTAAAGCACCTTCTACAAAACCATTTTAGCTCACATGAGAAGGGACTAAATCTACCCTACATGGAATAATGGTTACAAGCAAGTGATCTAAAATCAGGCTATATGGATTCTAATCCTGACCCAATTCTTTGCCAGCAGTGTAACTTTGAACAAACTACTTAATTCTCTGTGTCTATGCTTCTTTGTCTATAAAATGGGGCTAATAACAACAATTCATGGAGTTGATAGGAGAACTAAATGAATTCCCACACAAAGTAATTCTAAGAGTGTCTGACTCAGATAAGTGGTTAATAATTGTTAGCTATTATTATGGTTATCACATGTCTTTCCAGATGGAGGACCTTCGGAACAAGGACCATATACCCCTACTTTTCTGGGTGAAATTCTCCAAGCTGGATTCAAACCCTACCTTCCCTATTTCCCAGCTTTGGATTTCCTTTTATTATTGTGAGGATTTAATGATCCAATGCCTTTCAAAGCATTTAGTAGGATAACTAGTTCAAGGCAAGCATTCAATAAATATTAGTTATTATAATTATTGTCCTGTTAACCCCAAGCTTGACACTTAGGATATGCTGAATTACTTGAAGAATGAATGAGTGAATTAACTGGTAAGAAGAATTACTGATGTAAAATACTTCAGTAGCTGATATAGATTATCATTATCAGCTAATGGTAGAAACAATTTTTTTCATTTGTCACCCCATGCCTCTAAGCTTTAGAATGCCAGTTTTAACCAAAGAGACCTGTTTGTTTTGCTCTGTGTTTTGTCATTCCAGTCATTTGGAAGGATCTCTACATACCACAAGACAAAGTTCTAGGAACAAGCAGCTTTGCACAAGGCAACTCTTACAGCCAATGGGGTTGTGTGAGCGGCAGTTATTGCCAGATGAAGACTATGTGCAAATTCCCTAAAGGCGGCAGATCAATCAATACAATGACTCCTCTAATAAACGACTGCTGTAAGACCGGATGGACAGTCTTAATTAACTTCTTTGCTCCAACTTTGACTAAAATTAAAAGGGAGGTTTATTTTGCCATTTATTTATTGGTATATCCATTTGACAGGAACCAAATTGCATTCTTTCCAATACAATTTAAAATGCAGTACACAAATCTTAAAAGCTAATACATAGAAGAAAAACCGTATGTCATAGTTCTTCAACTACTACATATTTTCCTTACAGTTTAAAAAGATTGAAATTGCATCTTACACTTGTTACTTACATGTACCGTAGTATTATTGCCTTTTTTCCTCTGAAGGCATTATAGTCATTAATCTGCATCTGTCTGTGATAGGATTTCAGAATGAAGTTGACTGAGTAATAAACACTAGACCCTGGTGCATAATACATCAGAGGGTGTGAGTGCCTCTTACGGGTCCTAAGTGCACTCATCATTGGTTTCACAACCACCTACAAAGAAAATACAATTATATTTGCCCTTAAAGATGAAGAAACTGAAATTCATCCCTCACAAGTAGTAGCCCTGGGATTTGACCCCAGGCTTAGCTACCTCTAAAATTTATGGTCATATCATCCTTCAGTAATGCTTTTGGTTAGCTAAGACAGTGCGTGAGTAATTCTAAATGCTGCTCCCCATGAGCCTAGGCTAAACATTTGAATTCAGGTGGAACTGTGCTGAGAAGTTCTGTGCAAGCTCACACTAACCTTGTGCCGCTAGTGACCCATCTCTATAGTGAATGCACAGTATTGTGCAAGAAGTTATCAGGTAAACTAAACACCCTGGAAAGAATCTCAACCAGTGGAGGATGGAAACCAATGGGGACATTGCCCAGATCCCCGATCCCCATCTTTTAGCTTGTGACAGAACAAAAAAGGCCACATATTCTTTTTTTGCTTCTCCCATCAAGAAGTAGAATCTACTTCCCTTGCCCCTGAGAGAGGAGCCACACAAAGGAATACCAAGGCACCACATATGTAAATGAAGATATCTTGAACTTTCCAACCACCGGAGACATTAGCTGATGCCATGTGAAACAGAAGTGCCTAGCTGTGCCCTGATCTAATTCCTGACTCACAGAATCACACCACTAAGTTTGGGTATAGTTTGTTATGCAGCAATAGGCAAGTGAAACACAGATGGATCATCCTGAGAGGCCTTCTGTGTGTTTTCCAGCGGTCCTGATGGAACTCCAGTTGTCCCTTTGTCCACAGCTGCAACTTCCATGACACAACTTACAACAGCATTTCATTCTCCTTTTTTTTTTTTTTTTTTCACTCCTACTTGCTTGGATCGCCTCCCAATAAACCGCACTCAGCCAGGTCCTGACTTTGGAGGAACTCAAACTAAGACCCAGAACTTTTGCCCCCTTTAAAAATTTTTATCATGGAGTTCTAAAACTTATATTTTCATAAAAATAATTTATCCAGATTGTTCTAATTATATATAGTAGTAATTAACCATTCATTTTTATTTCTAAAGAGAGATGTTTTTATGAAATTAAAAATAATGAGTAGAGATATATAGACAAACAGAGAAATGACGCTAATAGATCATGTCTAAAATCCTTTGAAATGTCTTTTGACACAAATAAATAGAAAGATATTCCATGCTGAATAAACTAATATTATTAAAATGTCCATACTACACAAAGCAATCTACAGATTAAATGTAACCCCTATCAAAACACCAACAGCATTTTTCACAGAACTAGCCAAATAATCCTATAATTTGTATGGAACCACAAAGCAATCTTGAGAAAGAAGACCAAAACTGGAAGTATCACAATTCCAGAATTCAAGATATACTACAAAGCTGCAGTAATCACAACAGTATGGTACTGACACAAAAACAGACACATAGATCAATGGAACAGAATAGAAAGCCCAGAAATAAACCCAGGACTATATGGTCAATTAATCTTTAACAAATGAGGCAAGAATATGCAATGGCGAAAAGACAGTCTCTTTAACAAATGGTGCTGGAAAAACTAGACAGCTACATGCAAAAGAATGAAACTGGACCACTTTCCTACAACAGACACAAAAATAAACTCAAAATGGAATAGGGACCTAAATGTGAGACCTGAAACCATAAAAATCCCAAAAGAGAGCACAGGCAGTATTTCTCTGACATTGGCTACAGCAACATTTTTCTAAATATGTCTCCTGAGGCAAGGAAAACAAAAGCAAAAATAAACTATTGGGACTACATTAAAATGAAAAGCTGCTGCACAGTGAAGGAAACAACCAACAAAATTAAAAAAGACAACCTTCTGAATGGGACAAGATATTAGCAAGTCATGCATCTGATAAAGAGTCAGTATCCAAATATACAAAGAACTTAACTCAATATTCAAAAAAAAATAAATAATCCAATTTAAAAATAGGCAGATACACAAACAAACAGTTCTCCAAAGAAGACATACAGATGGCCCACAGACACAAGAAAAGACACTCAACATCACAAATGATCAGGGAAATGCAAATCAAAACCACAATGAGCTATCACCTCACACACTCAGAATGGCTAAACTCAAAAACACAAGAAACAAGTGTTGGTGAGGATGTGGAGAAAAAGGAACCCTTGTGCTCTGCTGGTGGGAATACAAGCTGGTGTAACCACTGTGGAAAACAGTATGGAGGTTCCTCAAAAAAATTAAAAAACAGAATTACCATATGATCCAGTAATTCTACTACTAGGTATTTACCCAAAGAATATGAAAACACTAATTTGAAAAGATATACTGTACTCCTATGTTTATTGCAGCATTATTTACAATAGTCAAATTATGAAATCAGCCCAGGTGTCCACTGACAGATGAATAAAGAAGAGGTGGTATATATATACATGATGGAATATTATTTGGCCATAAAAAGGATGAAATCTTGCCATTTGCAACAACATGGATGGATGGAGACAGTATAATGCTAAGTGAAATAAGTCAGAGAACAACAAATACCATATAATCTGACTCATATGTGGAATTTAAGAAGCAAAACAAATGAACAAAGGGAAAATAGACAAACCAAAAAACGGACTCTCAGCTATAGAGAACAAACTGGTGGTTGCCAGACGGAAGGCAGGTGGGGGGGAAGGATGGGTGAAATAGGCGAAAGGGGATTAAGAGAGTACTTTTCATGACAAGCACTGAGTAATGTACAGAATTGCTGAATTACTGTACTGTACACCTGAAACTAATATGACACTGCATGTTAACTACACTGGAATTAAAATTTTTTAAAAACACTAAAAATAGAAAAACCGAACAATCCAGTAATTCTACTTCTGGGTATTTACCCAAGGAAAACAAAAACACTAATTCAAAAAATATAGGCACCCCTATGTTTATTGCAGCATTATTTACAATAGCCGAGACACAGAAGCAGGGACACCTCCGTGGCTCAGTCAGTTAAACGCCTGATTCCTGATTTCAGCTCAGGTCATGATCTCAGGGTTGTGAGATGGAGCTTCGTGCTGAGCATGAAGCCTGCTTAAGATTTTCCTTCCCTTTCCCTCTTTAAAAATAATTTTTAAAAAAGATATAGAAGCAACCCAAGTGTTATCAAGAGATAAATGGATAGGGGTGCCTGGGTGGCTCAGTGGGTTAAAGCCTCTGCCTTCGGCTCAGGTCATGATCCCAGGGACCTGGGATCGAGCCCTGCATGGGGCTCTCTGCTCAGCGGGGAGCCTGTTTCCTCTTCTCTCTCTGCCTGCCTCTCTACCTACTTGTGATCTCTGTCTGTCAAATAAATAAATAAAATCTTTTTTTAAAAAAAGAGATAAATGGATAGAGAAGAGGTGTTATGTATATACACAATGAAATATTACTCAGCTATAAAAAAGAATACAATCTTGCCATTTCTGGCAACATGGATGGAGCTAGAGGATATCACACTAAGTAAGATAGGTCAGACAGAGAAAAGCAAGTATCATGATTTCACTTATGTGTGGCATCTAAGAAACAAAACAAATAACAACAACAAAGAGAAACAGATTCAGAGAATGCGGCACAGGAGCAAGTGTGGAAGACAAAATAGGTTAACAGGATTCAGAGATACAAACTTCCAGTTATGAAATAAGTCGGGGGATGAAAAGTATAGCACAGGCAATATAGTCAATAATAATGCAGTGATTTTGTATAAAGAGTAACGATGCTGATCATGGTGAAAATTTCATCATGTTGAATCACTATGTTGTATACCTAAAACTAAAATAATAATATTATGTCAACTGTACCTCAATTAAAAATTTAAAAATAAAAATATTAAATTACAAGATATAATGGTAAATAAATAAAACTCTGGAAGAAGTCTCTCCAAATAAAAGAAAAAATTGGGGTGCCTGGGTGGCTCAGTTGGTTAAGCATGTGACTCTTGATTTTGGCTCAGGTCACGCTCTCAGGGTCATGAGATCGAGTTCCCCGAGTCTGGCTCCGCACTCAATGGGCAGTGTGCTTGAGATTCTCTCTCTCTCTCCCTCTGCCCCTCCCCTCCCCTGCTCACACATGCACACACACTCTCTCCAAAAAAATTAAAAAGAAAAAATTAACCTTTCTGCACTGTAAAAATACTGCATAGGAACAATGACTTGGAGAAAAATCTCCATTGGTATACTAAGTTAATTTTCTTCTTGACCATTCAACTTTCTCATCCAGTGAACTTTAAAAAAATAACTTTACTTCTTTAGAATGGTTTTAGATTTCAATGAACATTTACATAAGATAATCTACCATATCTTTATATAAATTAGAAATGATGCCTTATGAGGACAGTAACATACATAGCATGAGTTTAAATATTTCCTATAAGAGAGATACTTCTAGGTATAGAGAGACAAACTTGACAATCACAACCTACTAACTCTTCTGCATCTAGCTTCTCCCGGGGATAACCAAAACAGAATAATATTGCAAAAAGAAATGCACTAATCCATTTGTTCAAAAATTTGTAAGTCTGGGGCACTTGGGTGGCTCAGTTGGTTAACTGTCTGACTTCAGCTCGGGTCATGATCTCATGGGTCCTGCGATCCAGCCCATTACTGGGCTCCCTACTCAACGGGGCTTCTGCTTCTCCCTCTGTCTCTCCCCCAAAACCCCCACTCACATTCACTCTCTCTTAAAATCTAAAAGATTTTGTTATTTGAGAGAGCACGTGAGAGAGAGAGAGCACAAGCAGGGGGAGGAGTGGAAAGAGAAACAGACTCCCCATCAAGGAGGGAGCCCAGTGCAGGACTCGATCTCAGGACCCTGGGATCATGACCTGAGCTGAAAGCAGATGCTTAACCAAATGAGCCACCTAGGTACTCTGACACAGTGAGCTCTAATCCTGCATTTCTGTAAGTAGTTTCCAAGAGAACTTTGGGTCAATAGTATAACTTTAAACTATTCTTCAATTCTAGTTTGATGTATTCACAATTCTTATCTGCCAAAAAGAAAATATGACCAAACTTTGTGCTGACACTCAGAAAGAAAGCTAAGCCAACTTGCAGAAAAGGATAACACAATATTGGTGACTATCTGCAGAACAGGAGCGGCAGAATTCATTTGCAGCATGGTAAAAGTACCAGGGAGACTGGTTTTTTAACACAATTTCAGGAAGAATTTCCATGTCTATTATAATCTAAAGGCAGAACTGTGAAGGTCTTCATTTGTGGGGTCCAGGCATAGACTGGAGATGTCACAGATAGGATTTAAGTATCACATGGGTGTCTGTACTACATAGAAAACTTTTTAAAGCCTTCCCCTCCTAATATTCTCTTTTGTTCCTAGCCTGCTGAAGTCAGTCTAGAAATGTTAATGGGAGTTACAGTTAGATTTTGAGAGAAAAAACAAGCATCTGAACGTAGATGCTACAGCCTTATTTAGTGATGCTACCCTGTTCGCCTGGGAAGATGCTGGAGAGATGAGCCGTGAGCAAAGTCAGCTTGATCTCACGTGACAGTGGTGGTATGAGGAGGTGAGAAAAACAGCAGGCTTGAAGTGAGAAAGCAGTCTGCCGTTTACCAGCTAGAGAACCAGGGCTGGACTGAGAGCTATCCAGTTTCCAACATTCTAAGTGTTCTACAAACAAAAAGTGTCTGATGCAATGAACTTACTATGACTAGCATGTGGGAATAAAGGTTACGACCCCTAGGCCTGCTGGCATGTCGGGTTATAACAAATCCACAACGCAAGTCTGACAAATTGCTGTGTTCCAAGTCACTAGGCCAAAACACCGGGAGTGACAGCCTGCTGTTGCTACAGCGCCTATCACGAAAAGTATATCTTACTTAACAGCTTGCAAAATACATTTCAAATTGCCTTCCACTGTTGTCTAACTCAACGAGGCCTACTCACTCACTTGTTGATCACCTAAGCTCTCTTCGATAGCCACAGCAAAAAGATTAAGTTTGCCGGCACACAGTAGGTGTGGAATGCGTATTTTTTACAGATATAATATTTTAATATTTATTTCAATTTTGTTGCCTCCTTGTTGTTTGACCTGGGCACTTCCTCCACTTATTTAACCTTGTTCTCCTTTGTATCTTTTAGTCCTTCCTATGTGCTGGGCACTTTCCAAGTAATTAAGTGTTGAGATCCTCACAAAAACTCCCTGAGGCAGGCACTTTATCACCATTTGACAGATGAGGAAACTGGGGAGGAAATACACTTTGTAATTTCTCTAAGTCTACAAGGCAGAGCTGGGATCTGAACCCAGGCAGTCTGGTTCAGAGTCCAGCTCTAACCCATTCCCTTTCTTCCTCTCCAACTCAGTTTGGCTGCCTCTTAATCAGAGTCTCAGTGTCCTCATGTACAAAATAAACGTTGACAGCATCATCCCAGAGGACTGTTGTAATAACAGAAAGAAACCAGTGAGCACTCTGCAAACACGAACTGTTGTTTCACTTGCCATCACCATCAACGTCCATCAACTGAAATAAGGGCACAGAGAATCAACTGGAAGTTCCAACATGAGAAGAGTGATATTTGGCTCAAGAGCCACTAGGTCTCAGAGGACCAGCTTGCCTAACTGCTTCTTAACACCTGAGAGATGAAGTTATCAGCAATGCCACGCTTCTTCACACTTCGGCTCCTACTGGTGGTATGAATTCACCTATTTCCATGAGTGGCCCAGATACACAGAAACAATAACATGTCACTTTCCTTGATCGGTGGGCCACCCAACTCAATTCATTTCCAATTTCTCCACAGACATGAAGAGTCTTGGGTCCATCGGCACATCATTTGATGGGCGGTTTCTCAATTTGCTTTTAATTCTAATGGCTCCTCAAAATCTTTGGCTATTTAATAGGTCTGGTGTGATATGGCTGGGCAATTTTTCAAGATCATAAGTAGTTTTTAAAGTCCCTGTGTATTTTGAAAAACAATCTTTTTAAGCACTTTGCTTTCAAGGCCTAATGATCAGGCTACAGGATCTCCACGGTAACCAATCTCAGAAAATCTTGGGCTGGCTGTCAACTCTTGCACCGAATCTGCCTGAGCCATTACTGCCTCCCTTGCTGTGTCTTCAAGGCCAGCATTTCACATACATTAGGCCTAGGCCAACTGCATGACTGCTCTCTGGGTTTATGTTTTCCTGAAAAGATGGTGTAGCAACAATGTTGGTATATTTTCTAAAAGTTATAAACACCATTCTTTTTTTAACGGACATTCAAATTCGCATCCTGTAAAATCCAACCCTTTGAAGTGCACAGGTCAGCAATGTCCTAAAGGATATTCACCAGGTTGTGCAACCATCACCTCTATCTCGTTCCAGAATGTGTTCAACATCCCAAACAGAAACCCAGTATCCATTAGCAGTCACTCCCTGTCCCTCCCTACTGCCAGCCTCTGGCAGCCACTAATCTACTTTGTGTCTGATTTTGGCTCTTCTGGACAGTTCCTATAAACAGAATCATGTCATTTGTGGCCCCTTGTGACAAGCTTCCTTCACTCAGCTTGCTTCCAAGATCCATCCATGCTATGGCACGTTAGCGGTACTTCATTCCTTTTTATTGCTGAACAATCTTGCGGTGTACGGGCAGACCACAGTGTGCCTATCCCTTCAGCTATTGATGGGCATTTGGTTGTTTCCACCATTTTGGCTGTTACAATATTGCTGCTATGGGTATTCATGGGCACGTTTTTGCAAGGACAAATTTTCGCTTCTCTTGAATCTGTACCTAGAGGCGGAATTAACTGAGTCCTATGGTAACTCTACGTTTAATTTTTTGAGAAACCCTCATGCTGTTTTTCAAAGCGGCTGCACCATTTTGCACTGTCACCAATAGTATAGGAGCCTTTCAAAAGGGAGATATTCTTGCCAACACCTGTTATTATCCTTTCTATTGCAGCCATCTTAGTGGGCACGAAGGGGTATGCCATTGTAGTTTGGATCTGCAGTTCCCTAACAGCTCATGAAAGTATCATTCTTAACTAACACAATAACTAATTTCATTTTTTCACATGTTAAATTCTACCTCTTCTGCCGTATTGTAACAGAGTTGCAATTATAGTCTCCCTCTCTTTTTCAGAAGCAATGGCCCAGAGAGGATGCAGTAAACTTTAGAACAAGATGTCACGCCCCAAAGGTGTGTCTCCAGGATTTGGAAAACTGCTGTCAGAACACAGACTCCCACAAATCACTGACTGGCTTCTGATATGAACACACTTTGCCTGCTGCAGGCACCGGACCAGAAGAATCAGAATCCCACTGTGGAAAAATAAGCTCACAATTCTGCAAATCCTGAATGTGTCAAGACATGTACCATACTCAAAGCCTGTTTATTTTGAGATGGCATCTGGCTGAGCCAAGAAATGGAAATGGAGCTTTCTCAGAGAGATAGGGGACCAACTGATCAAAAGCAAAGTAAGAAGGAGAAGACAAAAATTTCTGCAGAAACCTTGGCATTAAGCGATAAAATCTGTATCGTGAAGCTCAAGGCCCAATCAGACTTTCTGCCATCTCTCACTCTCATACTCCACTCTTGGGAGACTTCTCAAAGTTCCTGGAGCATACTATGTTTTGCTGACCTACAGGTTGTTCCTGCTAGCCAGCGTGCCGCCTGCCTTCCTTTGTGTTTGGCCAAAGCCTCCCCATCCACTGGTTTCAGTTTAGACATCCCAGGCGCCCTTAGTCCTTGTACTGGCTTCCTATTGCCGCTGTAAGAAGTCACCACAAACTCTGCAGCTTCAAACAAGACACATTTATTGTCTTACTGTTCTGCAGGTCAGAAGTCCCACTGGACTAGGGCTGTACTCCTTCTGGAGGCTCTCGGGGAGGATCTATCTCCTCGCCCTTTTCAGCTTCTAGGGGATGCCCCATTCCTTGGCACATGACTCCTTCCTCCATTTTCAAAGCCAGCAGTGTAGCACCTTCAAAACCAGGTCATCCCTCCTCTTCCTCCCTCCCTCTCTCTTTCCCACCCTCTCTCACTCATTCTGTCCCCACATCTCCTTCTCAGACTCTGACCCTCCTGCTTCCCTATTGCAAGGACTCTTGGAGGGAGCCTGGGTGGCTCCGTGGGTTAAAGCCTCTGCCTTCGGCTCAGGTCATGATCTCAGGGTCTTGGGATCGAGCCCCACATTGGGCTCTCTGCTCAGCGGGGAACCTGCTTCCTCCTCTCTCTCTGCCTGCTTCTCTGCCTACTTGTGATCTCTCTCTGTCAAATAAATAAATAAAATCTTAAAAAAAAAAAAAAGGACTCTTGGAATGACCCTGGCTCACACAGATAATCCAAGATCATCTCCCACCTCAAGATTCTTAACTTAATCATATCTGCAAGGTGCCTTTTGCCAAGTAAGGTAGAGTAACTATGGGTTCCAGGAATCGGGATATGGACATTTGTTGTGGGGGTGGGCACTGCTCTGTCTACAGTAGTCCTATGATAATGCCACAGCATTCTGAACAGCACAGGGACCTGTTTATTTGAAAATGTTGCTTTCATAAAAGGGTCAGCACCTCATGGGGCCATGCCTGCTTGTTCCACATATGTCCCTGTGTCACGTTCACAGCCGGTACTTGATAAATATTTGATGACTTGCCTAGCTGAGTGGCCAGTTTGGTTTTCCTGGACCAGAGTTCCTAGGGGACAGAGGAGGTAGGCTAAGGTTATATTGTAAAAGCCCCTGAAATGACTCGCTAAGCAGTTTGGGTTTCATCCTGTACATACTGAGTCCCAGGAAAGGTTTTTGCTCAGAAAGTTAACATGATTACAAAGTGTCTTTGGAGTAAAAGGCCATAAGCCAGATGGGGAGAGGAAGAAATTGAAGGCAGGGTGGCCAAGCAGGAGGTCACAGCCAATGAGGACACGGGCTAGGCGGCAGCAATGAGAAGGAAGAGCTGGAGAAAGACGTAGGAACGGGGATACATTCCACTTCAAATCCATTTCAGAATGGAGCAAATGAGAAGTAAACACAACAGGACTGAGTAACTTATTTGAGAAGACAGGAGAAAGCAGAGGGGAGCACTGGAGATGCCTGCAACCTGGGAAAAGTAAGCAGGTGGAAGAATGGTGGCACCAGGCAAAATTAGGAATGCAGAAAGAGAAGCATGCTCACAGGGAAGGGGCATGACCTGCTCCGCTGCAGACGTGCAGAACATGAGGAGTCCAGCTGACACTGTGAGCAGACGTCCAGGAGGAAGGCAGAGATGTTAGGAACTCAAACATGTTAAGCATGTCCCCAAGAGAGATGATGGCTCAAGTCGCAAGACTGAATGAGATCATCACAGGAGAATGATTTGAAGGAAAAACAGAGGACCGAGGGGATCGGTGGACAAAGATGAACCAGCACAGAGACAGAAGAGCAAGAAGAGACACTGGAGATGGAGAGGCGGCAGCTGTGACTCAGGGTGGTGGCATCACAATTCCAGACTTCAAGCTCTATTACAAGGGTGTCATCATCAAGACAACATGGTACTGGCTCAAAAACACATAGATCAATGTAACAGAATAGAGAGCCCAGAAATAGACCCTCAACTCTTTGGTCAACTAATCTTCGACAAAGCAGGAAAGAATGTCCAATGGAAAAAAGACAGCCTCTTCAATAAATGGTGTTGGGAAAACTAGACAGCCACATGCAGAAAAATGAAATTGGACCACTTCCTTACACCACACACGAAAATAGACTCAAAATGGATGAAGGACCTCAATGTGAGAAAGGAATCCATCAAAATCCTTGAGGAGAACACAGGCAGCAACCCAATTGACCTCAGCCGCTGCAACTTCTTCCTAGGAACATCACCAAAGGCAAGGGAAGCAAGGGCAAAAATGAACTACTGGGATTTCATCAAGATCAAAAGCTTTTGCACAGTAAAGGAAATAGTTAACAAAACCAAACGATAACTGACAGAATGGGAGAAGATATTTGCAAACGACATATCAGATAAAGGGCTAGTGTCCAAAATCTATAAAGAGCTTAGCAAACTCAACACCCAAAGAACAAATAATCCAATCAAGAAATGGGCAGAGGACATGAACAGACATTTCTGCAAAGAAGACATCCAGATAGCCAAAAGACACGTGAAAAAATGCTCCACATCACTCAGCATCAGGGAAATACAAATCAAAACCACAATGAGATACCACCTCACAGCAGTCAGAATGGCTAAAATTAAGTCAGGAAATGAAAGATGCTGGTGAGGATGTGGAGAAAGGGGAACCCTCCTACACTGTTGGTGGGAATGCAAGCTGGGGCAACCACTCTGGAAAACAGCATGGAGTTTCCTCAAAAAGTTGAAAATAGAGCTACCCTATGACCCAGCAATTGCACTACTGGGTATTTACCCTAAAGATACAAACGTAGTGATCCAAAGGGGCACGTGCACCCAAATGTTTAGAGCAGCAATGTCCACAATAGCCAAACTATGGAAAGAACCTAGATGTCCATCAACAGATGAATGGATCAAGAAGATGTGGTATATATACACAATGGAATACTATGCAGCCATCAAAAGAAATGAAATCTTGCCATTTGTGATGACATGGATGGAACTAGAGGATATCATGCTTAGTGAAATAAGTCAATCAGAGAAAGACAAGTACCATATGATCTCCCTGATATGAGAAGTGGAGATGCAACATGGGGGGTTTGGGGGATAGGAAAAGAATAAATGAAACAAGATGGGATCGGGAGGGAGACAAACCATAAGAGACTCTTAATGTCACAAAACAAACTGAGGGTTGCTGCGGGGAGAGGGGGTGGACATTGAGAAGGGTATGTGCTATGGTGAGTGCTATGAAGTGTGTAAACCTGGCAATTCACAGATCTGTACCCCTGGAGATAAAAATACAGTATGTATTTATTAAAAAAAAATGTTTTTAATTAAAAAAAAATAAAAAGAAGTCCAGCTCAAAGGAGGTCTAAGAACAGTCCTGGAATCGTGGGACCTTCAAGAGAACTGTTTCTGTAAGTAATGGGGATGGAAAAGAGATTGCCAAGGAATAAGGTGCTTGTAGCCACAGACTTTTTCCAGGAGTTTGGCACTTTATACTGAGAGTCCAGAAGAATTTCCAGGTAGTTCTGCCCTTGGCTTATCTGAATTTGAGCTTAATCCTTCCAATCTGTAGCTTTAAGGAGGATGCTACCCAAGGTCCTTCTTGAGTCTAAAACTTGCTCTTTCCAACCTGCAAATCTCTAAATTCTGGTGAAAGTTCAATCTCCAGGTATCTGAGAAGTTACCTTCACATTATTCTCCACTTAAGTTTAAAATTACTTTAGGGATGAACTCTAACAGAGGGATAATCCAAGAGAGAGCATATGAAAGCTGAGTAACTATCTTCCTAATTTGTCAGTTCTCACAACATTATGCTGATTTGAGACATAATTCTTTGTAAAACGCCCTTTGTCAATTTCATATGCGAAGCTGTCTTACTGGAATTACTTTCTCTTTGGTGACACCAGTGAGCCTCTATTTTTAACAACAGTATTCATCTCTGCCTGCAGTTTAAGTTTTAATTCCAGTTTCCACCATTATATATTTACCACTCAATTTTTCCCTACACATATATTTAGACACCCCACATTTTCTTCCTATCCTCAGTATCTCTTGCAAAGGCTTTTTTTTCCCTCCCAATTCAGAGTTCTGGTTGACATATACTAGAAAAGAAGAAGAAAATGACATGAGAGAAAAAGTACTGGAAAACAAAACCTAGAATTCTATTTCTTGTATAAACTAGCACATTACACAAAGTTCCTCAACTTCAGTGCTATTGAAATTTCCAGCAGGATAGTTCTTTGCCACAGCAGCCTGTCTTACATGCTGCAGGATGATTAACAGCATCCCCGGCCTCAACCCACCAGATGTAGGTAGCGACCCCATACCCCAGCTCTGGTGACCAAAAACGCTGCCGGGTATCGCCACATGTGCTCAGGGTACAAACTCACCCGCAGATGAAAACCACTAGCCTACAGAGACGAACCCAGTAGTAGTTCAATAATGCCAGGAAACAATTTGCTAAAGTGGAAAAGAAATACAGAAGTATTGTGTTTATATGCCAACTCCCATCTGTTTGTAGGATGCTTGGCATGGTTTTCCCATGCCGGCCTCCTCTGAATCTCTGTACCCCCTGTGTGTTTCACTCTGCTAATGCACTGTCTCCCACCGCCTCACAGACACCAGATTGATCGCTCTAAAATACATATCTGATCATGTTACATCCTCATGCTTTTAAAACAAATCACCAATTTCTCCCATTCTCTAGCACAGGGTTTCTCCACCTGGGCACGCCTGACATCGAAAGACGGAGAATGCTTTGCTGTGGAACTGCCCCGTAGATCACTGGATGTTTAGCGGCATCCCTGGCTTCTCCCCCACTACATGCCAAGAGCACCTGCTGCCGTGGCAAACACACTAATGTCCACAGAAGATGTCCACGCCCTCATCTCTGAGACCTGTGAATATGTTAGGCTCTGTGGCAAGGGGAGTTAAGGGTGCAGATGGAACTAAAGGCTGCTCATCAACTGACCTCAGAACAATGAGATAGCTTGCGTTATCCAAGTGAGCCCGCTGTAATCACAAGGGTCCTTAGGAGAGTCAGAGAGAGAAAGGACTATGGAAGAGATGCAACAAGGCTGGCTTCGAATATGGAAGAAGGGGGGCACTGAAAAAGCTAAGGAAACAGATCGTAGAGCCTTTGGAACACAGTCCTGCCAACACCTTGCCTTTAGCCCTGCGAGGCCCATTTCAGACTTCTGACCTCCAGAACTAGAAGGTAATAAATGTATGTTGCTCTAAGCCACAAAAATATGTGTTATGGCAGCAATAGGAAATTACTACATCACCACCCCAAAACTGTCTTCAGACATTGCTAAATGTCCCCTGGGGATGAGGTCACCTGCAGGTTGAGAACCATCAGCCCACAAAATGTCCAGTCCAAACTCCTGGGACTTCCAACTTCAAAAGCGCTTTACGCCCTTTCACTTCCTTGCAGATTTACTAACAAGAGGGGCCTGGGAGCGTGGGCCATGAGCTCTGGCCTTCCTGCCATTGGCATCCATGCCCAGAGTCAGTTATGATCCCCCAAATATGTGCCTGATTTCTGGTCTCATTAGGTTACTATATAGACAGCCACTTGCTTGCTACATAACATAAGCCACAGATGTGCTCACCTCCTCCTGCAGACCAGCGCTGCACTCGAGCGCCACTAAGTCCTCTTCGTTGGACACCCTGACGTCACCGACTCCTCTGTGCCTTTGCGCGTCCACTCCTTTCTCTTCCACCAAGGAATCACCTCCCTCCTTCTTCTAAATGGCAGGCACCCCAGAAGATCAAGTTCAAGTGTTCTCTGCACAGTGAAGCCTTCCAAAATTCTCCAAAGCACAATGAATCATCACCCTCCACCCACCCCACACACAGCCCAGTCCCCCACTGTCCTGATCCTTCTGCACTGTACCTACCGCTCAACTCATCTGTCCTCCTCATTAGACTGTGAGCTCCTTAAGGGCCAACACCATATCTTAGCCTCTCTGTATTTCTGGTACCTAGAGAAATCTTGCGCTTGAGAAGTGCTTATGGCAGGAATGAAGAAAAGAAGTCATGGGTAGAGAGAGATCGTGTTAATTACGGGTTCTCAAAGCCGGCAAGCTCCAAGTCAGCTATGAGCATAATCGGTAGCTCTGACCCGTAAGCATCAGGAGAATGCCAGGGTTGGAAGGAGACCTCACTCCTCTGAGATCAGAATCAGGGACAGAGCTGGGCTTCTAAGAACACGAGTTGAGAAGCACGTACCAACTGGGTCACCATGTACCATTTATTCCTTTGCCTTCTCTCTTTTTCTACTCAACAGGTATTCTACCCAGCATGTCCATGAATCCATTTTTGTTAAAACAATCCTGAAATACATAGTAAGGAAATACTAATAGAGTCGTAGCTGACTTTGTTTAATACCTCCTTGTTTTAGGCCATAAAAGGGCCATTTGGGAGCTCTGAGTGAACACAAGGCACAGAACTACAGGCACTTATGGGAAGCTTGGGAGCGGGAGCCACTTTAGGAACAATTTAGTTTAAAACCAGAGAAGCTGCTCAAAGAACTATGCAGAAATAACTGTGATCCATCCCTGGCTAGACCTGAATGAGGGTGAATTCTCAGGTCTGGCTACGGATTCAGTGGAAGATAAACAGAACTGTTCATGAACCGTCAGAGGCACACATGACCAAAGAGAGGTCCATGTGGTTTTAGGAGGGGACAGAGGCCTCAGGGAAACTTCATGCCAGCTGAGAGCAATGACATGGGCGCGCGCTGGATAGGTAGCACGAGGAGCCCACATTCAGCTCACTGGTGCAGTGGTTCTCAGCTGGGGCAATTCTGTCCCCCACAGAACATTCGGCGGTGTCTGTAGACATTTGTCACTGGCACACTGGTGGGGAGGAGTGCTACTGGCATCTAGCGGGTAGAGGCCCAGGACACTACTAAACATCCTATGAGGCACAGGATGGCCTCTACCACAAAGAATCATCCGGCCATAATTGTCAACAATGCAGAGGCCGAGAAACCCTGAGCCAGGGCAACCAGGAAAAGCAAAGCAACCCAAGTACCCCCTCCAGAGCCCACGTGAAGTAACCTTGCAAGGTGTCCATTTGCTGGACTTTTGACATTATTGATAAAGAGTCACTTTTAGGAGAGATGAGCCAGCTCGTTTGCAAGTGAAGAGAAGCAGTGCCCAACCGCATGAATTTCCTTGGTTTTTGAGATGGTTCCAAAGCCTTAAACCTTTGAAAGGCAATCTAGACCCTTAAATCCCAGACCCAGGGGTTAAATAGGATATCTGGGCCTCTACTAAACAAAACCAGCCTCGGACATTCCTTCCATCCAGTCACGCCATGTCTGCTTTGAGACTAAAGAAATTGTGTGCGCGCACACACACATACACCCACGTGAACATTTGATGAGAAAATGTTCTTTTGCTAGATGGCTATGTACTAAGTTTTAACCAGTGCAAAGAGGTGAAAGTTATGGTAGACAAGCTAGCCAACTGCCCAGACACTGCACAGAAGAGTGAAAAGCCACCGGTATTGCAGCAGTTCACATACTTGTCCATTGATGATGAGATTTTAGTGGATAAGAAGATAATTTCTAACCAGCCGTGATCATCTATAGCAGAAGACCTTTTGGTCGTAACGGCAACAGCATCTGGATACTATATTTCAAGTATGTACAGTTGTTAAGAAACGCAGAGACATTCTTAATGATGCAATCGGGTTTAAACGTGAACATCAGTGGCTGTCCAATCCAAGAATCTGGCTTGCTTTTGCATTTCTCTCTCCTCTCAACTCACAGGATTATTCTGATAATGTGTGCTTCTGCTGTACAGCAGGAATTCAGCCCCTTTTAAAGACCAAGAGAAATTCAACATCTAGATTTTTTATCCTCTTCCTAATGCTGAGCTCTCTGGTTCGGAGAGAATCTCTTGTTCTCTGACTTGACTTTTCTTTCTACTGCCTATCTTCCTCAGGAAAATAGGCAGAACAGTCAGCAGGGTTTGTTAGTTTTTGTAATCCATACTCCCCACCCAACAGCAAGTTACTTTGACATAATAACCAATATTTTATTAATATGTGATACTAATATTTCTGATTAACACTGTTGATTTTTCTAAGACAGTCTATTAAAAGCCAAAATTTCATAGTTATCTCATGGTAACAGAGCGAGGTATGATCTTGGATGCTATTTTCAAACTGTTTTTCTTGGTTGCGTTTCCTTTATTTAGTCCAAATCTCCAGCAATTACATGGTATTTCATTTCATTTCTGTAATTCTAACTGTACTTTAAAATATTTAATTACAACTGATGGAATCTCCCTTCCCTTATGGAAAGAGATCCAAGGCAAATCTATAGAATTTGTGAACTGAAAGAGATTGGAAGTTGTTCATTTCTAAAACAACTACTATTTATTCTCTAAAAGCATGCTGCCTTCCAAGTACCCATCGACCACAGTTTCCCAAGAGCTCTAGTCTCCATTCTTCTTAACCAGACAGCAAACATTTTAAAGGTACCAAATAGCTCCCTCTCAGTTCCCTGTTTATTAAAGATTCCCGATTCACATATATTTCACTAACTAGTCGTTGTCCTTAGTGGAACTTGGGGCATATTTCCACGATCTCTCATAGCCTGAACAGAGATTCTTTTTCACCTAGATTAAACTAGTACTCAGTATCATAGATACCTGAAATTAGACCTGTAGAGAGAAGATAAGATCAAACTAGAGAATTCTAGTATTTACGCCCCACTCCACCCAAACACACACACACACACACACACACACACACACACCAGCACCCTCCAGAATAATGTTTCTGAATTCTCTGTAGAACAACCAGATGGCAGACATATTTCAAAACACATTACATCCAATCCTTATAAGAGCACAGGAATTAGATCATTTGAGTTCTGAAAAATATCCCCAGTGCATGAAGGGATCAGACGACCCTCAGACACCGCCCGCAGCACCGACAGGAAAGCACACCAGCTCTCCCTGCAGCTCCCACCACTGCTCCAAAGTGAAGCCAAGAAGTCCTAACAAGACACACATGGGTGGCCACTAGGGACATCCCATGTCCAGGCACCATTTAACCAGCCAAAGAGGGACAGCCACACCATGGAGACCTCTCAATGGGTCCCTGGCACTGTAAACGTGATGGAATGAAACAAATGCCCTGGGGGCCAGCCTTGGGCCATGAGAATGCACAGCACCGGACCCTACCTACCTCGGACTTCCACACAACGTAGGGGTGGCTGTGGCTGTTGGGGGGGGACTGGAACTTCCTCTGCTGGAGCCACCTCCTGGGAGAAGTGAAGATGCCATTAGGGCCACCCCCCGAGGAGCAGAGGATGGCGCTGCGGCCACTGCCAGGCCCAGCCAGGACTGAAGGCAGGTCCCAGGCCATGCTCTTCTTGAGGCCACCGCGACCCAGGGGCACCTCATAGTCAAAGTGAAAACTGCCAGAAGGCGACTTCTCCTGCGGGGTGCTTGGCGTGGAGAAGGATGAGCAGAGGGGTCTAGGGGGTGGGAGTCGGTTGGCCCTGGGGTGTGGGCCCCTAGGGGAGGACGCCGAGCGGGAGCCCAGACCCTCGGCTGGAGGCAGCGGGGAGCAGAGGCGGCCCCCGGTGGCCCCCCGCGAGCTGCCCTCCACGCCGGTCTCGCCCCCGCAGCCGCCGATCAGGGCCGGGTCCAAGCTGCGGGTCTGGCGCAGCTTTCTCTTGGAGAAGCCCTTGGCCGAGGCCGAGCCACCCGAGGCCGGCGAGGAGCAGGAGAAGACACTGTGGAGTAGGCTCTGCGCGGACATCCCGGCGTGACTGTGCCTAAGGGCCACCCTCTTCCCGCTCTCGGGACGCAGGCGATTTGGAGCCGGGAAAGGAAGGGGGCTCAGACTGGGCTGCCAGGCGGAACTGGCCCGAGGCTGGCCGAGGGCGGTGGAGGGCGGTGGAGGGCAGTGACAGGCTCACGCGCCACCAGCGCGCTCCAAGTGCCCCAGCGGGTGCAGAAGCAGAAGATCCATCACCAGCCTTCTAGGGAAAGAGGTCGGATGGCCTCCTGCGGCCACTAGAACTTTCCCCCAGAGCCCAAGTCTCGAAAGGGGTGAGGAAGAGGAGGAAGGTCAGGCGCTCTCTGGGTTCCCAGCTCCAGCCCGCCAGCGCCACTCCCCCTTCCCAGCCGAGGCAGGAGACGCCGCGCTCCCGCTCCCTGGCTCTGGACAGCCTCGAAGTCTTCAGCAAGCTCCTCCTCGCGCCCTGAGGACGGTCTCGAGGGCTGGGGAGGAGGCCTCCAGGGCGTGCGCTCAGGGCGCGTCCGTCTGTTGCGCTCCCCTGCAATGCGAGAGGGACTTCCTCCGCTCTGAAGTTGGGCGCCCGAGCTGCGCCTGGGCTGTACGGTCCTTGTGCCCCGGCCCCTGAAGCTGCGCGTCTGGCCTCCACTTGGCTGCTGTGCCCACTCCTCCGACTGGCTAGGTGCGAGAGTGTCTCCAAGCTCCAGGATCCCTCGGGGTGCAAACCTTGCTACGAAGTGGGGACACGAACCACGCTGCGCCTAGGGCCTCCCGAGGGCTGAGTGGCTACGGTGGGAGAGAATTCCTGGCTGCGCTCAGGGAGCTATGGAAAGAGCCCCAGTGGCGAGAGTCTAAGCCCCACCGGATAAAGGCTCTGGATCTTCGCAACCCAGCTGTGGGCCCAGAGCTGGAGCGGAGCGGTCCCCGCACGCTCACGCTGGAGGCAGAGGGAAGGGGGTGGGCGGGCCGGGTAGGGCGGGAGGGAAGCCAGGTCTGGAGCTGGGGCGGAGCCAAGAGCAGGAGAAAGCAGAACGTGGAGTTTTCCAGGCGCCAAACCCGGCAGCCGCGCTGTGAGAGCGCAGCTCGCTGCTGATACCCGGTGTCCAGGGGAGATAGCTAGTGAGGACGGAAGTTCGGACCTTCTCCCTGTCTCCCCTCCCCCAGATAGAGGGGGCGCCAGCTCCACTCACGTTTCTGGAAAGGAAAGGAAGTGTCAGATTGCACCCCACCCACTGGTGTCAGATGGGCAGCCCAGGACGGTTGCTCTAAAGTTGGAGTTCAATCTCCTGTCCTCCTTTTCCAACCCCTACAGCTTTTTCTTTCTTTTCTTTTCTTTTTTTTTTTTTTTTTTTTTTTTTTTAAGGGGGCATTTTTATGTTTAAAAACTGAGTGACAAAATGAACGGGCTGGAGATGGGGACCTACTATGGAGGTGGGGGGAATCCTGGCCCAGT
The DNA here is from genome assembly GCF_022355385.1 of Mustela nigripes. NCBI lineage: Eukaryota > Metazoa > Chordata > Mammalia > Carnivora > Mustelidae > Mustela > Mustela nigripes. The sequence goes on along the minus strand of NC_081575.1, from coordinate 116,264,340 downwards.
AAGGGTCATGTGTGAATGTACTCGAGGAGGAGGGGTGAGTGAGAGGCAGGCGCCCAAAGCAGCGTCCGCCCAGAGGCTTCGGAGATTGGCGCTCCCAAGTGATAGGTCTCCCGGTTCCGCTCTGGGACGCCTCTGGGCGAAGTGCACAGCGGCCACATTCCTGAGAAGCTGAAGAAAGCTGGCGATGTCAATGTTCCTCACTTGAAAACAAGTCTGGAAGCAGCTTTTCCAGCTACTGTCCAACCCCTGGAATCTAAAAAGCTCAAAGCCTCGCCGGCCTCTTAGCGGGCTTTGTGATGTAACATTTAGGTTTTGCAACGCAACTTATAACCTCCTCAATAGGGGAGCAGAATGTTGGAAATGCCTACATACTTTTTTAAACTATGTTCGTGTGTCCTCTTACCCCTTCAGGGTGAAGAGAATCATATATGAATGTAAAGGTAACTTTTCTCTACCATTTATCGTATTAAAGAAAAAAAACTTACAATGAACTTACAAACAGGTGTTTGGCACAAATGTTCACCTTGGTATGGGTATATAAGAATTGTCCAAGTTTGATTTTGGAAGATTTCTTTTACTCCATATAAAATTTTCAGGGGAAAATTTTGTCTTTTTCAAAAGTATGTTTGATGTTCCCAGATATCCAACTGTCTAGGAAAGAGGTACTTCATGAAATCTAACAGAAGAATCCAACACCTCCACAAAAGGCTTCATTGGGCCCCCAGGATCTCTGTTACACAGGTTTTTGTAAATGTGGTGGGACAGTCTGTATCCAGGGATTTCCTTCTGGTGACTTTATGACCTATCTGTTGCCTGAAGACACAGTGAGTTATATATTCCCCAAGACTCTCACCGCTGTCAATCGCTTAGCACACTGAGACTGAAGTACTTCCACTGGCTGATGATTATGTGTGTATGGAGAAGCACAGATTTTCACGTTGCTTACTTCCCTGCCTGACTACACACGCCAAATTACATTTGGGGGACTGTTGGTGTTTGCTCTCTTCCCCCCTCAAACAAGTCACATTGGAAGTAAAAGAAGGAAGGTCTCGCCTGCCCTTTCCTTTCTTAACAACACCCTGTAACCTGTCACTAATAATGAAAACACTGACGATCCTTACCATTCAGATACCATTGCATGGCATTGGTTATGCCTCACTGGATCTTGGCATTTGAAGTAGATGGTTAACAAAGTCACACTTCATAGAACCTCTTATAACTCAAGGTGGTTGAGCAAATGTAATTTATGGTTCATATATATTCTATTCCTCTAAACCCATATGATGACCATGGAATTGAAAATGCAACCCTGCCATGATTATGCCAGGCTTCTAAGAATGTGCTCTAGATACAAAGTCATATATTCCTGGTTATGGATGTTGAGAACCAATGAGCGGAAGGACTCCTCTACTGGTACTGGGGGCTTGGGGCAGACACATCCAGTTAATTCATCATCTTGTTTCTTTTTTTTTTTTTTTTCATCACCTTGTTTCCAATGGGTCTTGACCCTCTATTAGCCTAAAGCTTGCCTCACTGTGGGAAACAATGAATAAATTGTTTTATATATTCATAAAATTAACTTTGGGCTCCTTTTTCAAACCCCAGTATAAGCATGTGAGCTTTTAAAACATGGGGGGAAATGTAGTGGTACTTATGGGGAAAAAAAGCATTCATAAGAAAATTATTTGGATTTTTAAAATATTTTTGAACTATCTTGATTTCCAACCTGACTGCTAGCTATTAGGTTTATTTTGTAGTCATTGTGGTTTGTGGCATATTTATTCATTCCTAGTTAAGGCATCCGATTTTACTCTTGTTTGTTATATAATCCCTTTGCTTATACAGACCCAACTCACATTGGCCTTTCTGATTGACTGCCATCTGGATTAAGGAAGATCTGGGTTTCACTCAACAGTTTCAAAAATGGCTGGTTGTGTTACATGCTCCCCAGAATCTTTCTTGCAATTCATCAGCCTGCTTCATAAGCAATATAACCAGTAGTCTAGAAATAAATGGCTTTTAAATATATATACTTTAAAAATCAGATCTCAGGACTTTGCTCCTTTACGAGGACATTTGCTATTGAAAAGTAGTGTCCACGTTTATTTCTTTCCCTCAGAACCAAAGTTAATCAAAGCCTTAGGATACCTGCTATTAAAGGGTAGCACAGCCTGTTCACTCTTCATTCCGCATTATAATTATCTTAGAAATTCAGTATAAAAAATATATCCCATCTGGTCATGGCACAAGAATATTCTAATGAAAGTTCTAGAGTCCTTGGTCTGACATTAAGGTATCCTCTTATCAAGGACCCTTGAATACTCATCAGTTTCCTTTGTGTTCCCTTGAGATGTTGTTCTACAAACACATCTTACTACCAAAGGATATATTCTGTTAAACCTAAATTTCCCTTTTCTTAACTTTATCCCTTGAAATTTTTCTTATCTCAAGCCAAAATTCCTCTTTCCCCTTGGTGTTTAGACCCTCAAACTATTTGTAGATTTTTATCATGCCCCTTGGGTCTGACTCTGTGGTTTGGCTACACTATAAAGTTCATATTTTGCTTTAAAACCATCATTGTAGATGATCTCCTCTGGAGTTCCTCCAGTTGCTTATTTCTTTTGAGTTCTGATGTCTAATGTTCGAGGTTGGGGCATCCTATTTTGCCCTTGTTTGTTATATAATCCCATTGCTTATATCGTCCCCAATCACATTCAACTTCCTGATTGATTGCCATGTAATATTTCAGGTTTCTATATGATTGGCTCCCATCACTGACTTTTGCTTCATTCTGCTTGTGACTCTCAAACTGAGTGTGATCCCTCTGATATCATTTCTACATTTTTAGTGGTATCTACGGTAAACAGTTCACAGCACCTCACTTTCTTATAGAGGAAGTCCAGAGTTCTGTCTCTAAGTTCCTGAAACGTGAAAGGGGGGACAGGTTTTTAATCTATGTGATGTGGACTATATGAGAACTTTACAGGACTTAAGAATGCTAGTTACATTAAATAACCAGACTGCTCCATACTCAAACTGCTTGATTTTAAGCTAGGAATTTTTTGCAGCTGAACTAAGATTGTCTCTTCTGAGTCCCATTGTAGCATCTCCCTGAATGAATATAATTGCCTAGTCACTTAAACTACCATTGATGGATGTCAGTGGAGGTAAATCTAGAGGCACAGGATAATTCCATATGGGTAAGATTAGCAAAAACTCACTGTCTTAAACACCAACCCAGCATTGAGGAAGAGTGATCATTTTCCAAACATGAAAATATTGTTGGGGCACCTGCGTGGCTCAGTTGGTTAAACATCTACCTTCGGCTCAGATCATGATCTCAGGGTCTGGGGATTGAACCCCACTTTGGGCTCCCTGCTCCGTGGAGAGTGTGCTTCTCCCTTTGCTTCTGCTGCTCCCCCACTCATGCTTGCTTGCTCGTGCTCTCTCTCTCTCTCTCTCTCAAACTCTTAAAAAAAATTGTCATAAATATTCCCTAGAAGGTGAATTTAATGATTTGCAAGGTAGAAGGACATTTGAGAGCTTAAATCATAATCTATACTATGATGTGAGAAGACTAAGACAATAAGTTCCACTCTCTAGCTTAAAGAAAAATATTCTATTACCAAAAGAAATATTCAGGGAGGGAAAATCTTCACACAACCACTAAAGGGAAAAAGCACTGAACATATCTATAGCATTTATTAACTTGAATTTAGTGTTGTACTCAAGGTCACTTATTCAAACAGCTTGGTCCTGACCTTTTTAATCATAACAATATAATAACTAACACTTGTTGGAACTTACTACATGGCAGGCACTGGGCTGAAATCATGCATGCACTATTGAAATCGACAGACACACACACACACACACACACACACACACACACACATATACACACACACGCAGAATTAGAATACTTAACCCCCAATTTTATAAATGAAGAAAACCAAGACCTGGATCAGTCCCACAGGTCACCCCCTGGTTAAGTGGCAGAGCTAGTATTCAGATCCATGTCACCTAACCTTAACCTCTAACTCTTGCAGGACTAGAACTGCAGATTAAGAAGCCCTTCATTTTGGAGGTGCTTTGAGATCCCTTCTGGATGGATTTCGATTTGTTGTTTTCCCATCTAGCTGTGTGTCCTTGTGTACATCATTTCACGGCTCTCGATCTCACTTCCCCATCTGCAAAATCACATCCACTTCGGAAGGCTGTAGAAATGGCGGGCGGGGGGGGGGTACCACTGTATGCAGCATGCTTAGCAAAGGGCATTCCAGATAGAACAAGCACAATGACAGGAGTTACAACTATAATCTATACAAAATCTATACATTCTAAATTACTTTATGAATCCAAATATATTGAATGACCAACCAGCCCTAATGTGAGTTTACCTGGCCTAACACCCAAAAGACCTATCCAAATCTTTCCAATTTGCTAATGAATCATTTTAAAATATTTGAAAAAGAATTGTGGTTGATTCTGAATAGTCATAGCTGGGATTTTCACCACTCCCCCAAGTTTTCGTGAGGTGCTATCAATACCAACTAAACAATACCAACATAGCCTTTCAAGGTAGGGCACTTGAGGGGCACGTGCATGGCTCAGTGGGTTAAAGCCTCTACCTTCATCTCAGGTCATGATTCCAGGGTCCTGGGATCAAGCCCTGCACTGGGCTCTCTGCTCAGCAGGGAGCCTTTTTCCCTTCCGCTCTCTCTACCCGCCTCCCTGCCTACTTATGATCTCTGTCTGTCAAATAAATAAAAACTTTTAAAAAATGGTAGGGCACTTGAGTTAAACGAAGGACTATTTGGGATTCTCTGTATTCAGAGAGGAGTATAGGAAATGTTTTGCCTCCTACTACATTTATATACCAAAAGGTCAGTTTTTTGGCTCAATTTCACATTGCCCAGACCTATAAACATGAACCCTCTCTCTCTAAAAAAAGGCATGCAGATGAGGTTTGAGGTATGATCTCAGGATCCTGGGATGGAGTCCTGTGTTAGGCTCCAAACTCACTGCAGAGTCTACTTAAGGTTCTCTCCCTCTCCCTCTGCCCCCACCTAAAATAAGTAAATAAACCTTAAAAAAAAAGTCAAGTTCCAGTATGGGTTTGAAAGAATCTTCCAACATCACATCCTAAATGTATGACCATCAGCACTTTCGGTTTGGGCTTTGAAACTTGATCTCAAGAGACTTTTAATAATAATACAAGTTGGCTGACAACCAAATTCTGTTTCAATTTATAAAATTTTTATTTTTTAATTTATTTTGGAGGGGACAGACAGGGGGAGAGGGACAGAATCTTAAGCAGACTCTGTGCTGAGCGTGGAGCTAATGCTGGGCTCCATCTCACGACCCCGAGATCATGACCTGAGCCGAAACCAAGAGTTGGTGGCTTAACCAACTGTGCCACCCAGGCACCTCATCAGTTTATAAATATTTTGAACACACACTTTGTGCCAGTAGCGTTCCTTCTTTGTTTTGCTTTCTCCTGTCTTTGCAGGTAAAGGTGCACTTGGAGTCTCAAAGTCGTTAATTTTACCTAAACCTGCTATATGGCTCAGCTGTACTTACTTTCTTAGTTTTTAACATCTTCCCATAGCATGTTTTAGACTACTTTTGAGGATGAAGAATTAAGTAATGGGGCAGCTCAGTCAGTTAAATGTCTGTCTTCAGCTCAGGTCCTGATCCCAGGGTCACGGGATCGAGCCCTGCATCCCCCCATCAGGCTCCCAGCTCAGCGGGGAGCCTGCTTTTCCCTCTCCCTCTGCCCCCTCCCTGGCTTGTGCTCCTGCTCTTTCTCTCTCTCTCAAATAAATAAATAAAATCTTTTTTTTAATTAGGTAATAATGTAAATGACTTTTAATATTTTGTTACTCTAAAATTTTCATAATCTAAGCATTTTTCAATATTTTTTATTTTTAAAAGTAAACAATGTAAAATTTTTGCTTCTGAAATTTGCATTTTCCCCAGAATCCTGACTTCTCATCATTGAATGGAAACAGGAAAACCTATTTGCCCAACATTTTTTCTAGTGACAAGACAGGGTGGGGCATGGGAGGGAAAAAAGAAAACCAGCTGGTACTGTGCCTAGGGTGTATATTTTTTCTCATCCACTTTACTGAGGAATAATCTAGATACAATAAACTATATCAATGAGTTTTGACAGCTGTAAATACCTATGAAACCACCAACACAATCAAGTCCAGAACATTCCCATCACCTCCTGGGTTAGTTCTTATTAATGTTCCATGAACACTGACAACTAGATTTTACACCATGTAATGGTTGAATTATGCCTTTAGTTAATATTCAGAGGGAGGGAGGGAGGACTAAATAGAGAACAGAGCTCTTTGCTTCTTGTAGTGGGTCAGATTATGTCTCCCCAAAAGACATGTCCAAGTCCTAATCCCTGGTACCAGAGAATGTCACCTTATCTGGAAATGGGGTCCTTGCAGATGCAATCAAGTTAAGATTAGGTCAGACTGGATTAGGGTGGGACCTAAAATGACTGGTGTCTTTATAAGAGAAAAGAGTGGTGATTTGGACACACACACACACCACATGAAAAGTGAAAATGGAGGCACAGATCAGAGTGATACATTTACAAGCCAAGAAACACCAAAGACTGCGGGCAACAACCAGAAGCTGGAGAGAGGCATAAAACAGATTCTCTCTTGGAGACTCCAGAAGGAACCAATCCTTCTGACACCTTGATTTCCAACTTCTGGCCTTCTTAACTGTGAGAGAATAAATTTCTGTTGTTTTAAGCCACCCACTTTGTAATAATTGGTTGTATTTCTTAAGCATAGCATGCCACAGCTTGGTTCTCGTTGTAACAATTTAATAAAACCCAGAACCAAGAAATTCATTGAGTAAAAAGCAATCATAGAGAATTTTAAAAATAAGGCAAGAGAAGAGCTACTCAATGGTTCCAAGCACAGTCACATCCTTGCACAGCAGCAGCTAAGCCACAGCTGGGTCCCATGCCTGGTTCTAACCCTCCTTCAGGATGGAGTTCAGTGCGCTTTTCCCCTTTGGAACCTTCTGTCCGCCCATGCATCTGTTTCAAGAAAGGTGTGGGGGCTCGGTTTTTTTGTAACTGGTCAGCAACACAAAGAAGTGTATCACTAGTTCAAGCCCAAAAGAGACAAACTTGGAGGGCTATGAGGCTTTCGATTACCTTCTTTAGTGCCTAATGCGCTCTTCATTTAAGGTGCTGAGCACACACCTGGGATCCAAGCAAATTCAAATGCCAGAAGAGGCCTGGGGGGGAAAAAGGCCTTTAAAAGGACAGATGGGAGCTGATCAAACTCTTCAACAGGCATGGAGAACCAGTGCCCAGTAAGGTTTCGCTAAAGAAAATCTCGAGGGATCCGGTTGAAAAAAGCAGAGCTGCTCAAGTTCATAGCTGCATGTCCTTCATTTGCCTTCTGTACGATTTATTGGGAATTCCTTGGGTATTTTTCACAGTTCACTGCTTTGTGGCATGACACAGATTAGAGACATACCAAAGAACTCCCACCCCCTTTAAAGATACAGGAATGAAAATAAGACACTCACAGGTTGTAATAAACACGCTGTGGATCAGGGAGCTAAATTTAAGGGGTTTCCCCCCTTTTTAAATAGAAATGGCTCCAGAAAGCAGAGCTATAAAGTTGCCAAATGCAGACTGTGGGAAGTCACTGAAGGTTTACACAGCAGTGAGGGAAAGCTGCTGCTTTTCCCAGATCTAACTTTTAGTACAGGACTGGCCACTAACTAACTAGAACAGTCAACTACCCTTGTGCAAGATAAATCCATATTCACCTTCCTGGTCTCAGCTTCAGAGTGACTCTCATGAGGAGCTCTCTCCCTGCCTATTCCTCCTGCCTCAGCTAAGTTAGGTCCCTGTTACATGCTCTTTGACTCACAGACTTTTCCTTCGTCATAGCACTTGCCAACAGAACGGTAATTACATGGTATTCATTAATGCAATCGTATATGTTCAAGCTCTAACAGCCCCAAGATCATGAGTTTCATGAAGCAGGAGCCACGACTGATTGGCTTTCCCTTGTATGCCGAGGGCTGAAACAGCTCAGATCACATAAGAATAAGGGCTCAATCCATAATCATAAATCAGCCCCTGTCCCCTCATCTGGGATCTGGCTCTTTTGGTCCCGCTGGCTCTTGCCTTCTGTGTCTCAGAAAACTTGGAATTATCCTCAGGGCATCACAGGGAGATATCTCTGTTGCTCTGACTTGTTGTGAAAGGACTGAAATAAGCAATAATGATGTAGACATCTGTTTATCACAACTGTTGCTATTTTGTTAAATGCATGGCCTCTAAATTGGACATCTCCAACTTTGAATCCTAGGGTTTTGTGTGTGTATGTGTGTGTGTGAGAGAGAGAGAGAGAAAGAGACAGACAGAGACAGACAGACAAACCAACTAACCAACCTTGGGTAAAGTTATTTAACTCTTCAGAGATTCAATGTTTCCTCTGATACAGGGAGTTTATAACTCTAAGATGTAAACCATTTAGTACATTTTCCAACACAGAACACACACATAATAACTGTTCCCTATTATTAATAAAATTTACTAGCATGAATTATAAAGTATACAGTATGGCTTATCGAGGCTTGTCTATTTCTATGTACCATCATGAAATCAAACACCTAATAACAGTAACAGTAATAATAGCCAATCCTTCATACACATTAAGTGCTTCACCAAGTACTTTACATGGGTTAGCTTATTTAATGCTCACAACTTGATGAGATATTTATTGTCTTCATTGCCCAATGAGGAAACTGAGTCTCTAAGAGGTTACAGACTTGCCTAAGTGAGCTAATAAATGGTAAAGCCAGGATTTTCCCAACATAGCTGATCAATGACAGAGCCAGTAAGTTCATCTCAGACGCACAATGCTAACTGGGTTTATAAAATATGTTTTCTATGGAAGATGTGTGACAAATTAAAAAAAGGTCACGTTCATCTCCCCACTGACATGATCTAGACCACATGCACAGGACAGGAGGCATCTGGGTCTGGGGGTCAGATGTGGAAGAAGGGGGAAGGCAGGCTTAACATTTCCCAAGCACCTATTCTGTGCCAAACCCTCTGCATAGATGATTCCTACACAACTTGGCTAAAATGGGAACGTTCTTATTCCCATCTCCACCATGGTGAAATCACCATAAACCAGTGATCTACAGGCACATTTGTCTAACATCGAAACCTCCTCACTTCCCACTACACTTCATGAATGTCAAATCTGACTTTAAAAGAACATGGTCATCATAAAACCTGAATGGGAATGTCATATCTCTAACTTGAACTTAACCCTTTGTCCTTTCTAAATGCAGATGGAAATTAGACAGCCATAGCTCTGTGTTTCTTGTGCATATTTTCACTTATTAAAGGAGTTCTAGCCTTCTTTCCTCCAGGGTAAGTCTTCAGATTTTTGTTTTCTGGTATCATTGCTTTGTTTTAAATGTTTTCTTCTGGATATTTTTTCCCTTACTGCATATCCCTCTTAAATTGTGAAGCCCCAAACTGGACACAGTGCTCTTATAAGAGACATATTCAAGCTGTGTTTAGTTTAATTTATGTCCACCAAATAAGAAGTTGAGTAGAAGGCTTTTATTCACATTTTATGACCTGCCTGATATGTGTAGGATGACAATAAGTTCATCAAATTCTTGTTATCTATAAAGTAAAAGGAAATCAATCCTACCAAATTGGGTTATAAGGTTATGAGAAATAAGTTGCTAAATTCCCTTTTATTATTCAGAACAGCTCCTTCTGCCCAAATGAGTTCTCATCAATGGAAAGTCACTATCTTGAGCCAGATGATCCTTGGGGCATTTCCAAATTGCATGCTGTAGCAAAAAGTGTCTTTCTAAATGGAGATTGATCTGATAAAGCAGAGGGCCAAGAAAGTATCTATTTGGCTCAAGCATGTGACACAACGTGGATCATTAAGATAATGGAAAAAGTGTGTTTAAACTACTTGAGAGCCTGACTGGAAGAAATGTGATCACATAAACCTTTTATTCAAAGGTCCCGAACTTAAAAAAAAAAAAAAAAAGAAACAATAACAATAACAACAACAACAACAAAACCACACACACACAACCTTTGCTCATAGTAAGCCCTTATATCTCAGCACCTGCTAAGGCAGTCTTCTATGCATTCAGTATGTCCTCAAGTCTGCACCCCTCTCTCCCTAGTTGTCAGCATCCGCACCAGCAACGAGATCACACAAGTAGAAGAAACACAACACCCAATCTGCTTGAGAAACGGAGAAAGTTGTGGCACAGAAATGGCAAGTAACATGCCCATTATATGAGAGACTATATTCCATTCATTTTTTTGGCCTTAGAATATTCCACAATGGCTGATACAAGATAGGCAGTTATTAAAATGAAAAAAAAGTGAATGAATGACAGGGGCTAGAATTATTTTTGCCATCTTACATGCTGAGATCACCCTCTATAACGTTATCGAGGTATAAGTCACATACCATTAAATTCACCCATTTTCAGCTCAGTTCACTTTAACTCAATTTAGCTAAATGGTGCCATATATATATATGGCACCATTGTTTTTTTTAGGTGTGTAAAAAAAACTTAAACTTTAACTTACTTAAAGTCTGCTTCAAGATTTGTCAGGAGATGAGGTGAGCACACATAGTTAAAACTAGTTTTGGGGATCTATCTCTTAATTTATTTGTTAATGCATCCCTTGAGACCACCAGTTGAGAAATGAAAACTAAAAACTACAAGTCACTGATAAAAGAAATGGAAGAACACAAATAAATAGAAGACACTCCAAGTTCATTGACTAGAAGAATCAACATTGTTAAAAGGTCCACGTTATCCAAAGTAATCTACACATTCAATGCAATCCCTATGAAAATCCCAATGGCATTCTTAACAGAACAAGAACAAATAATTCTAAAACGTGTATTGAACCACAGAAGGTTCCAAGTAGCCAAAGTGATATTGAGAAAGAATAACAAAGCAGGGGGTATCACACTCCCTGATGTCAAACTAGACTACAAAGCAATAATAATCAAAACAGTATGATATTGGCATAAAAACAGACACATAGATCAATGGAACAGAACAGAAAGCCCCCAAATAAGCCCACACATTTATGGTCATTAATTTACTACAAAAGAAACAAGACAATACAACAGGGAAAGGACAGTCTCCTCAATAAATGGTGGTGGGAACACTAGCCAGCCAGATGCAAGAGAATGAAACTAGACCACTGTCTTACACCAGACACAAACATTAACTCCAAATGGATAAAGACTTGAATCTTCAAGACCTGAAACCAGAAAATTCCTAAGAGAAAACATAGGCAGTAAACTCCTTGACATGAGTCTTAATGATTTTGTTTTTTTCTGGATCTGACTCCAGAGGCAAGGGAAACAAAAGCAAAAACGAACAAATGGAACTATATGAAACCAAAAAGCTTCTACACAGCAAAGGAAATCGTCAAGAAAGCAAAAAGGCAACCTACTGAATAGAGGAAGATTTTTGCAAATCATACAACCAATAAGGGGTTAATACTCAAATATATAAAGAACTTATACAACTTAACAATAACAAAAACAAACAATCCCATTAAAAATGGGCAGAGGATCTGAACAGATATTTTTCCAAGGAAGACATATAGATGGCCAATAAGCACATGAAAAGATACTTAACATCACTAATTATCAGAGAAATGCAAATCAAAAACCACAATGAGACATCTCCTTACACCTGTTAGAATGGCTATTATCAAAAAGACAAGAAATAACGAGTGTTGGTGAGGAGGTGGAGAAAAGGGAATCCCCTCGCAGTGTGTCTGACAATGCAAACCAGAGCAGCCACTGTGCAAGACCATATGCAGGTTCTGCAAAAAACTGAAAACAGAACTACCGTATGAGCCAGCCATTCTACATCTGGGTATTCATCCGAAGAATACAAAAATATGAATTCAAAAAGATGTATGCAGCCCTATGTTTCCTGCAGCATTCTTTACAATAGCCAAGATAGGGAAACCACCTAAGTGTCCAATGATGGATAAGTGGATGAAGATGTAACACACACACACACACACACACACACACACACACACACACATATGACTACTTCTCAACCATGGGGAAAAAAGGGAAAGCTTACTGTTTATGACAACATGGGTGGATCTTAGGAGCATTATGCTAAGTGAAATAAGTCAGATGAAGAAAGACAAACACTGTAAGATTTTACTTATATGTAGAATCTAAAAAACAAAAACAAAAACAAATTCATAAACACAGAGAACGGATTGGTGGGTGCCAGGGGGAAGGTGCATAGAGCAATGGCCAAATGGGTAAAGGGGCTGAACTGCACGGGGATGATTACATCTAGACTTCCAGTGGTGTTCACCCTGTAGTGTGGGCAAACATCGAATTAGAACGCTGTATACCTGAAACTTATAAAATGTTACATATCAATTTTACCTCAGTAAAACAAAAAGAGTATATTTTCCAAAATATATATTGGCTAAACTAAGAGGTTATTTTGTGTATTTTTAACTTAGTGAAGAAATCCTTACAATTATGAGGAGATTGCTTATTTTTAGTCAGAATCTTTCTTGAAAAAAAGAGCTTCCAAAAGAGAGTCATAAGATTTTCAGATGATTGACCAGATCCAGAGAGTAAGACTTCTAAGGAGAAGCCAGATGGATTTATTATTACCGATTTTCAGCAAGATAAAGTATTTGTTTTCACAGATTGCTTTAGTGTCCTGGTTTGACATTTACTATTGTTTTAAAAGGCAAATTAAAAACACTGGAAATGAGAGGGCCAGATAAAATAAAACCCCAAAGTACCCTGGAGGGACAGAGTAATTGATAAAGGTGACCTAGAACCCCTTTCTTCGGCCCTAGACAGCCCAGGGCCCCAAGGACTATTTGGTTGGTGCCTCTCCTTATTTGAAAAGATTTAATCCTGGCCAACCAGCTTCTTTCTCTTCTAGGAGCTCAAATTATTTGTCTAAGGCAGAACATCACCAGCTTTTTAAAGGAAGGCAATGAACTCAATGAGACTTTATCTGGTAAGATCGAAAGCCAAATGAAGCCAAATGAATATTTTTTTCGGTCAGCTCTTATGTTCTCTCGCTAAAGGAAATGAAAGTTCTCCCAATATGCGGCCCCTTTTCTGTGACAACCACAGGACACCTTGGAAATACTAATTTTCACACACCACCTTTCTAAAGAAAGAAATTTTGCCACAGATCTTTTGACTAACCTGACTCAAATTAGATAGATTTTAGTCAGTGCGCTTGAACCTCCAATTTCAAGTCAAGTATCCTTTTGAGACATTTCACCCCACAATGCATGATTTCAGCTTTATCTCTCGAGTCAGTCAACAAACATTTAGTGAGCAACTGCTTACACCCTGGAAATTCTCCTCCGTGCCAGATACAGCAGTAAACAAGAAAGAATGTGTCCCCGCCTTCAGAGAGCTCACCAAATTGTAAAGGGAGGTACATGACAAATACGTAAATAAGTTAATATATCATTTTGAGTAATAACAAATATGTAAATAAGCTAATATATCATTTTAAGAAATAATATGTGCTATGTAGAGTGGAAAACGCGACTAGCGGGTTGCTTTGGCTACAGTGAAAAAAGACCTTCCTGAGGAGGTGGTAACAGATTTGATTTCTATGTGTCTGTAGAGAACTCAGACCAAGACAATAATCCAAAAGGCAAAGGGGGGGGTGACACAAATACCCTGAGCAAACAAGGCAGATGTGAAGGGTGATGACCCTGAAATGTTCCCAAAGGTCTGCTTCCTTGTCCTTGTGAGAAAAGCAAAGTCTGGCTTCTCTTAAGAGACCTAAGAGGGTACTCTGGGTGCTGGGGATGTCCTGTTTTGTGATGTGGCCACTGGTAACCTTTGTGAAAATGTACTGGGCGCCTGGGTGGCTCAGTGGGTTAAGCCGCTGCCTTCGGCTCAGGTCATGATCTCAGGGTCCTGGGATCGAGTCCCACATCGGGCTCTCTGCTCAGCAGGGAGCCTGCTTCCCTCTCTCTCTCTCTCTCTGCCTGCCTCTCCATCTGCTTGTGATTTCTCTCTGTCAAATAAATAAATAAAATCTTTTTAAAAAAATCAAAAAATTAAAAAATTAAAAAAAAAAAAAGAGAGAGACCTGAGAGGAGCTTTAAACAATCACTTGCCTTGGGGTTCTTACCTTTAGGAGGCTGGGTGTTCTAATCCCACCCACAGATCTATCATCTCTCTGAAAAGACAGTACTTCTGTGATTTCAAAGAAGTCTTTGTAAAAATACTTCACTTCCACACAAAATATAGTTTCCAGAACTAAATATAGTTTCAGCACTTGTGCCATTGGCTGACTTCCCTGCATTACATTTGCCTTTAAGGGCATGTTATGTTCACTCTCTAGTTCTCAGGCTTTCAGACGCGGCTGTCAGTCGGGTTCACAGCCCTGCAGGGGCAGTGTTTCAGTGACCTCCCATGTTTCCATTAATTCTTAAAAAACCTTACACAAACATTTCTGTTCATGTTAGGTTTTGCAAACCTTTGCCCTTGTGCTCTTTTTTTCTTTCACAAAATCCTAAGTTTGGTGCTTTGACTAATTTGACCTCAAAATATATCATCTTTTAAATAACTAGAAGACGTGACAAGAGCCAGAAACTGGTGCCGAAATAGAAGACAGGATCCCCTCCAGTTTTCTGAGGCCAGGTCAACAGAGCTACAATTCTCCCAACAGCTCTGGGGGAAAATAAAAGAGTCTATTTTGGGGGAAGGAAGATAAACAAACATTCAAGGGGAGTATCTATTTTGGGGGGAATCCACGCCAGAGACCTCGCTGAGTGTTACCTGAATTCCTTATCTGCCCAACTCTTCTGAGGTATTTTCTGGACTCTGTTTCATCTTGGGCTTTGAAGATCAGCCCCAATGTTATGATTTCTTGGTCATAACGTCCACATCATAACATCAGCTCAAGTGATCAGCAGTAAATGGGCTAATTTAACAGGACTCCACGATTTAAGGAATGGCTCCTGACTCCCGACCGACCACGGTACTTCGGTCAATTTTCTAAATATTTGCAGCCGCTTCGCTTGCTCGTCTGCAGGCGAGGAAGGTAACAGGAGTCCGCGGACACGTCAGCCCCGTCGCTGCATTCAGCCGACCGCCGCGACTGAGCACCGTGTGAGAAGCAACGCCAACACTGTAGTAACGGAGTCGGTTTTTAAAAGAAAATAAACATGTGTCTTACAAAGCAAAGCTTAAACATGTAACTTTCATTACTTGTTAGGCTTTGAAGGGAAATTTGTAGAACACAATTTCTAAGCCATTTGCTTCATTATTTCCACAGAAACCGCAAGGGGAATTAAATAGGAGAGCTCAGTGGTTATAGGAATAACTCACATGGAAAAATAGCAGCTTTTTAATGAGTTTCCTGAGTACTGCAGCACTGTAGAGACGACGGAAGAATGCTTCTTAGAAGTGCGGCTGAAATGAGCAAGATTGAGTAGGATACTAGCTCTTGGGTGCCTATCAGCCAAGTCATGCTAGGGTCAGGCATTTTAGCCCAATTATCTATGAGATTCAGAGAAAAACTCAGAGTTCCCAGAAAGATCCCTGTTTAGAATAAATGCTGGGCGCTAAGACGAGGGCTGCTGGGAATAGAAACCCGGGAAGAGAGGGAAATAAATAGGGTGGCGGGTCAGAAATCGCAGGCTGACAGGTTGTAAAGGGGTCTGCACCGTCTCAGGAGCAGCAGGGAGGGAAGCAACGGGAGAGGACAAAGGAGAGAGAGCTCTCTCCGTTCCCCCTGCAGGCATCACCGGCCGCCGAATGCCGCAGTGGCCACCAGCCAGCGAATCAGACAGTAGCAAAAGCAAATCCAAGAGGCAACAGAATAAAGGCTGAAGAGCGTGGATGCTGGAATCAGAGCCAGGTGGGAAGCCAGGCTCCGCCCTTTACCAGCTCTGTGCCTCCATCTCCTCCTCCGAAAAAATGGGACAGTAGCCGTCTTTGCTCCCTAGCTCCTAGGGGAATTCAGCGAGTTACTACTTGCAAAATGCTTAGACCTCTGCCTGACACATAGAGAACACTCCATGAGTTTTTGAACTAGTAAGTACACTTACACCTAGAATGCTTTAGTCTATGTTTTGGTAGGTTTATCAGTTGATAGAAAATGGGCAGTACTTTTGATTGCTTATAACTCATACTTCAATTTCTTTCTTTCCAAGAGTTTCTGTTTATAAAGAGGACCTTGTTGTAGTATTTCCATTTATTTTTACAATTTTTACTGTTCTGGAAAAGTTCTCTAACAGACATCTCCACAAACAAAAAAAAATTTTTTTCTGAAATGAAGCTGGTCTTCAGAAAGTTGGTTACGGTCCATTACGGTCACCTAATACATTGCATAGCATGTACACACAATGCATTACAGGTACTGAGGATTTTTTCTTCTCTGTGAACTGCCTTGACTTTCTTTCACATTGAGACTTTCAAAGAATCCATTTGTGATTTTATGGAAACTTTTCTAATGAATGGTGCTGCTTTTGAAGTTCAATCCACTCATTCTGTGGAAAATGTAAGTAACACTTGGCATGGAGAAGAGCAGGAAAATTCTGAGAAGTAAACCAAAATATTTATATATTGGTCCACAAAAGATGTGCACCAGTGATCTTAGAATATATAGGAAAATGAGTTTTGCCCTCAATGCTAAGACCTACATCTATTTGTAAGAACAACATAAAAGATGCCATAAGCTTTCCCTTTGTTACTGGGTCACCACAAGAATGTGAGTTGGGTGAACTGAGGGTGTTCTCAGCGCTACCTTTAGCTTCTAGTCTGGTGGTCCTTGCTGGAGCCAGACTTCTCTTGTTAACTCAAAACCATTTTGGCAAAATGTGAAAAAGCTGTCTTACTATTCTTCATATGTCAGAAAAGATAGTTTCAAGTTAATACTACTCTGAATTTATTCTGTTTCTTACACTACTTTGCTCTTATCTAGTTGCCTGGCATGCTTGCACATTCAATTTGAATATTCTGTAAGTGATTTACATTTGATGAATTTTATTTCTTCCAACATATTTTAATGCCAATTTTCTCCCAAAGAAAGTGGTTCGAATGCAAGTATACTAAATTTCAGCCAAGGAACTGAACAAAATAATTGTTTCACTATAATCATTTCTTCTAGATTTAATTCTAGGCTACTGGGCAATTTAAAGGAAAAAGTGAGAACAGATTTCTTTTCTACATAATAATCTATAATGTGTCCCAATTATTTTTGTGAATATACATGTATACACATACATACACAGACACATACACATATACATATAGACATACATATATATGCACGTTTATACACACAGATGTTACAGATATGCCTTCCTAACTTTCTTTCATATATAATGTTTCCATAATGGTTGGCAAGATGAAGTAATTCTCTCCGGTGAATTACGCTGGGAAATTTGAACGCAGGCACTTTAAAAATTCCTCCTCAGCTATGGACAAGATAAATAGGTGTGCCTGGGTGGCTCAGTCATTAAGCAACTCCCTTCAGCTCAGGTCATGGTCCCAGGATCCTGGGATGGAGTCCTGCATCGGGCTCTCTGCTCAACAGGGAGTCTGCTCCTTCCTCTCCCTCTGCCCCTGCCCCCATGTTCATGCTTGTTCTCTCTCTCTCAAATAAATAAAATCTTTAAAATAAAAAAATAAAATACCAACATAAATATCAAGTGATCAGGACCAAAGGCCAAAAGACACTAAAACAGGTTACAAATAAAACTGCTCATTTAACTACCATTTCCCCCCGTAAGCACACCATACTTCAGCACATTACATTACAGAAACTATAAAGTGTGCTCAGAAAGCTGGTATAAACAGTGGCGAAGAAAGCAGGCAAAGGTGTATCTGCTAGCCAAATGCCCTTCCTCCTAAGGTGAATTTCCCTGCTGGGAGTTCGCGCACACTCATGGTTAAAAATGCATTTTCCTCCAGGCAATTATATCCTAATCATGTGACCAAGAATCTGATGCATGCACCCTAAGAAGCAAGTCACACAGGTCCTGGACACCAAGTTCTCCAGCAACACTCTTCCAAGGACACAATAAACAGCCTTCCTTTGCTCACAGGAGGTCACACATGCGCCAATCATCACTAACTTGCTCCTGCCCAAGCTTGCCATTCTCTTTTTTTCTTTGTAGAATTCATTCCAATTGTGCCTCCTTATTTCAGGCTGTTATACCAAGTTCCATAGACTGGGTGGCTTCTAAACAACAGAAATTTCTTTCTCGACGTTCCAGAAGCTGAAAATCCAAGATCACGATGCCAGCACAGTCACATCTGGTAATGGCCTTCTTCCAGATTGCAGATGGCTTTCTCCTTGTTGTATCCTCAATGGCAGAAAGAATCAAGTGTGCATTCTGAAGTCTCCTTTACAAGGGCACAAATCCCAGTCATAAAGGTCTTCGTGTTACCATGGCAATGGTGGTGAGTGGCTGCAGGTTTGGGGCGGGGGAGTGCGGTTAGTGGTAAGATTTCAACCTATGAATGAGAGCAGCGAACACGTTCAGTCCACTGAAGTTCTAAACCACACCTTCGGGGAGCAAGTGGATTGATTTGGACCTTGAACTTTGACTAGATGTGTCCCATTGTTTCTACTTTCATGGGTGGGGGAGGGGTGCTCCGACCACTCATCAGTGCATACAGCATTCTAGGGAATACAACCACCAATGAGAATTACAGATGTTACATAAAATTATATTTTCTTTCTGCCAATGGCTGGAAATATATAAGCAAATACTCTTCCTCTACAACTATTTTTTTCTAATTTCAGAAAATAAAAACAGAATATATTTTACCCGTCTTTCTTCTGGCACAGTAAGAAAAGATCTAAGCTTCATAATAAAAGTTATTTTGAGAATGATCTCAAGTCCACAATCAGGGGGGAAAAAACAGTAACCCCAAAGGAATGGCAGGGAAGTAAGGGATCAACCTAACGAAGGTGCTTAGGAATGTTAGGATTGTCATAGAGGAACATGAGTCACTTAAAATGCAACTGATGCGGGAGGTATGCTCTTTATCAAGGTCTGGTCTGCACAAAAAGACTTATCTCCCCCAGCAAAAGGAGAAGTAAATTCCCTCTAGCTATGCAGTGAGTAATTTAAACCATTTTGAAGTTTTAAAAAATGCGGTATTTCCTTTCATGTGGTTGCACAAAAATTTGAACTGAGTGAAGACTCAGGGTGTTAATTGGGCACATTCCTGCATTTAAGTGAAATAAAAACATCAAAGAGGGAATGAGAAGAAAAACACCAAGAGAACACATTTGACACTCGTGTACAATATGGTAGACCAAAACAAAACTCTGAAAACCATTTGCAAGACTTGCCATGTCGGTCAGCACTTAAAGAACCGAACAAGCAGTTCAGCTTAGCATATAGGAGAATTTTCGAACCAGAAGTTATCTTGGACCCAGGATGACCCGTCTTCCCTCAGTTACTGAGAAAACTGAGGCCACACCAAGTCAACTGATCTGGGTTTTAAACACTTTATAGGCCGGGTTCTGGTCTACATGATCCGCTTATCTGTAAGTGGAGTGCCCAAGACTGACCTGCTGGGTGTCTAAATCAAGTAATTCATGTCCAAGGTGTCCTCCACTTCATACTTCCTCCCTCCAGCACTCTCAGTTTTCAGAATTTCTCGCTGTGTCTACACTGTGGTGGACAATGTGGCAGATGCCCGAACTCCTGATACCTACTATCCTAGTGACCTCTCCAGGCTTCTTGCTACCTTTGTCTTCAAACCACTTTGCCCTGGGTTGGATATACCAAGTCTCCTCTTCTTCACTGCCAAGATGTAACTCAAAGAATTGTGTGTTGTGTAGCAAACTCTACCAAAGATTGAAAAATGGGGGCGAGGAATGGCCCTAGAGCGCCAGCAATCACTTAGCACTGGGCACCCCCACTCTTCTGGCTTTCCTCTAGCTATAGCTATTACAGAGAAAGCTAGTATTGACTCCCTTTCCAGAGGCCTCAGCCCTCTCCTCTGGCCCCAGTTCCAAGACTTCACATCTATTTCTTTCAAGGTACAGAGCAGGCAACTTCATCCTCCCCAAACGCCTAATGTGTGAGTAGGTCCAGGCACAAAGCTTTGCAGACCCTAGAGACCCATTTGGTGTTTTCCTAAGCTACAGAGAAGCTATTTTCTCTAAGTTTATCTCTTAGCATACATACATGACTGCAATTTTAAAACAAAGCACCATTTTCTTAGATTGTGGCCATATTAAACAAAAATCTGGCACATTGGAATCATCAATCCACAGGAACCTCTGCTCAACTTACAGAGCCATGGGTGGCTTACAAATTAATTTTGTCTCCTGAATACCTTTCCGACCCATCTCCCATCCCCTCCTCTGCATCACTACTGCCACTGCTGTGGACTGGGCCCTCACCATGTCACCCTTGACTCCGACCATTACCTCCTAAACTCGTCACCCTGACACCAGCCTCCTCCTCCTCCTCTTCCAGTTGCATTCACCAGGCCATCAAAGTTTTGTCTCAAGAATTCAAACTTTATCAGGACACTCTCCCAGTGAAGCACCACAATCACTATCACCAGCTCTCAGGAGCGTGTGTGGTCTTATTTCATCACAGGCTAGCCCTAACTTAGCGCTCCACCCTCACACCCTTCCATTCTCCTAATGATATTGTCTGGCTGCTATTAAAACACACTTTCCCTTTTCACACCTTAGTATCTTAAAGAAGGTTTTTCCTTTTTAGAATGTGACTTATAACTTCTTAAAACTATCTAACACAACTGCTTTAAGAATAAAGGCCTCCTAAAGGGATAAAAGGTGGGGGGGGGGGGGAGGAAGGGTCCCCTGTCAGGCGGGGGGCCTACTTAAAAAAAAAAAAAAAGGAATCAGTGCCCAGCCTGAACATCACTTTTATGAAGTCTCCCTCTTGACTCTCATAATCTTCAGTATGTGCCTTCATTATTGCATTTTCCACATTATGTTGTTAACAGAAGTGATTTCCCTACTAGAAGTAAAAGGTGAAGTAAAAAGAACACTTGCTTTAATTCAACTCAGCTTTCTACTGCTTAGCACAATACTTAGCTCTGAGTAGGGAGATATTTAAGGCCCTATGTTAAGCATTTTAAATTAATTTCAACTTAAATTTCTGGAAAATAATGGAGGAGAGGGGACCCTGACTCATTTCATTCAAATCAATGACAATGTTTCCTGGGTAATGTTGGTAAAATTGACTCTACGAAGAAAAATAATTTGTACTGCTATCTCAAACAACTGTGTAAAAGTGACCTCAGAATGAATTAAAAACCCCAAAATGAAAGTCTCCCATCAAAAACAAAGTAGTGAACAGAAGCAATGAACTAGAAGTGCATAAAAATGGCTTGGTAAAAAACATAGTTAAGTAAAATATAAGCAACAGAATCAGACCAAGAATACAACAGCATTTATGGAAATTAAAATCATAAATATACAAATATAAAACAACAATGAATATTTTCCCAGTATACTTTCTTTTTCAAAGACATATATTAACCATGGCTGGGTGTATGGCCTAAGGCAGGGTACAGAATGAAGAAGAAAATTAACAAAATAAGACAGAAGAAAGACATTGCCTGAAATGATAATAGTGGGCTCTGAGAGAGGATTTTTTTTTTTCAATGTAAAGACCCTGCTGGCCCTTGAACAACACAGGTTTGAACTGTGTGGGTCCACTTATACATGGATTTTTTTTTCACCATACTACAGTACTTCAAATATCTCTTCTCTTCTGATTTTCTTAGCACAGTATATAATACATATACATACAAAATATGCGTTAAGCAACTGTTTGTGTTATCATTAAGGCTTCTAGTCAACAGTAGGATATCAAGAGTTACATTTTTGACTATGTGGAGGGGTCAGAGTTCCTAACCCCTGCATTATTCTAAGGTCAACTGTAGACTGAACCTATTAAACTGGTGTAGTGTGAGAGGAAAATAGAGGAGGAAAAATAAAAATTTTTATATGGGTAAGGTACAGGGTAATCTATTGTGCGCTCAGCAATATAAGTAACTCAGTTGTGCCTCTAAGTTTAAATAATGAAATTAAAAGCTTACAGAAATGTGAGAATATTCAGTTTGGTATCATGAAACAATGAGTGTGTCGGACAGCAAAGCATCTATCTTCAAGGTGTGATGTCACATTCTGGCATCTGAAAATCAGCTGGTGGCTCCTTTCTGAAAGCAGTGATGTAGAACAGGCCAGGACCTGACAGAAGATTCAAGTTCCTGCTGTGTCTGGAACTTGCTAGGTGATCCCAACAGGCCACCCCCTCCCTATTCCTAGGCTGCTTCCTTATCAGAATGACACAGATAACAATACCCCTGCCTCGTCAGAGAGGGTGCGAGACAGCAAGCAGAAAGGACTGCACCTTACAAATGACCCATTTCCCTCCAGATATTAAAGACATTAAGCAGGGGGGAATTCAGCTCCCAGGTGAAGAGTGCCTGCTCCCCATTGTCAGAAGTCTGCAGCCATTGTATTGAAATTCAGGAGGGAAAGTAAGTGCTAAGGATAAGTGGCCCAACCATTGAACCCACCTGTTGTCTGTTAGCTTGTGCCTTAGAATCTGTTGAGGATCACTTAGCCATCTGTGTGTCTTTGGAGGACCATCCAGATTCTAGGGATCTATGGTCAATATGATGCAGACCTCAACTAATGGACACCCTTGGCTCCCATTCCATCTTTAATGAGCAGGGTTAGATGGAGGTCACATGATAACAGCCTGGGGCCTGTGTTTCAAGGACCTGAGGATAAGATAGTTCCCATGCAAGAGGGATGACCTTGAAATTTCCTTCCTGTTTTGATTAAATAGAAACCATTAACTGCACTTGTAGGACCAAATGCAAAGTTCACCTGTTCCACTCATCTGCTAACATAAACAAGGAAAACCCTCATTCTTTCATACAAAACAGCCATCTGAATTTATTAAATATTATTATTCTTTTGACACAATTTATAGTTAGAATGTCTTATGATTTAGACTGAAGGCAAATATTTATAAAATGTGAGAAATTACCTTTTAAGAGAATCCCCAAATTACTTATATTGACAAAAAGAATAATTTTTTTACCACTAATAATTGAATCTGCTGTGTTAAAGACATGAACTCTTCCAGAAGTAAACTGAAGACAACTTAAACTAAAGTCTTTTCGTGAGCTACCACTGCCTATGGCCTATTCTGTAGTTTTTTCCTGGAAACTTGGCACTGTTGTCACACAATACCTTACTCAGATGTATAACATGCTGTTGGACAGGTGAGTGACCAGTGGGGAAAGTCTTGAAGGAAAGAGAACACCAACTGTTGAAGTTACTCACAAGACTTACAGTCTAAGAGTGGGCCTAGAACTCAAGCCTCTGACATGATCTCAGAAACCTGGGTTGATCTCAACTTCCAGGGAAAATGGTGGAATAAGAGGAAGCTTCCCTAAGCTCACCTCATCCCATGGATACAACTAGATGATACCCACATCAGTGTAAATAACCCAGAAAATGACCTGAAGACTGGCAGAACAAACTCCACAGCTAAATGTAGAGAAGGGGCCACATCAAACAGGGTAGGAAGAGTGGAGGTATGGCGGGGAGCTAAACAGACCCACAGGGATGTCATAGGCATGGAGAGGGGAGAAAAACAGATTCACACCAGGGACCCACAAGGGGAGGATGAATCCACATAACTTCAGCTTTAAAAACTAGAGGGGCCAAATTTCACATCAGCAGGACTTAACACCTGAAACTTTAAAACTCAGCAGGCTTGGCTCTGGGAGAGCCAAGAGGGTGACAGCAAACAGTCTGCACCCTTAAAGTGACAGCACAACAAACAGCCCTACAGAGATAGAGCATAGAAGCAGCAGTTTGGAAAATGCATGGGGTATATGGGAGAGAGATTCATTTACCAACCTCCACCGAGTGTGCTGGAGGGGTATGGATCATTGGGCAACTTCTCCAGAAAAAAGGAGATAGCAGGTACCTTTCCCTCCCATTTCCCCAGCATAAAACCATGGGCACCTAAGAGAAACCAGTATGTTGCTGACACTAACTTTGGAGGGACACCTGGCTGGCTCAGTCAGCAGAGCATGTGATTCTTCATCTTGTGGTCATGCGTTCAATCCCCACAGTAGGCATGGAACCTACTTAAAAAAATACACTAGAGAAAATGAACAGACTGGAGAAATCAGGAGACCGGATCAGCAACATGGAGGACAGAGTAAATGGAAAGCAATCAAGCTGAACATGAGAGAAAAATAATAATACAAAATGAATATAGACTTAGTTAATTCAGTGACAACAACAAGAATAATGACATTTGCATTATACAGATCTCAGAAGAAGACAAGAGAGAAAGGGGACAGAAAATTTATTGTAAGAAATAACAGCTAAGGGGCACCTGGGTGGCTCAGTGAGTTAAAACCTCTGCCTTCAGCTCAGGTCATGATCCTGGGGTCCTGGCATCCAGCCCCGCATTGGGCTCTGCTCAGCAGGGAGCCTGTTGTCCCAGCTCTCTCTCTGCCTGCCTCTCTGCCTACTTGTGATCTCTGTCAAATAAATAAATAAAATATTTTAAAAAGAAAAAGAAGAAATAACAGCTAAAAACTTCCCAAATCTGGGGAAGGAAGTCTAAACCAGATCCAGGAGGGAAAGAGGACTCCAAAACAAAATCA
The DNA here is from genome assembly GCF_022355385.1 of Mustela nigripes. Lineage (NCBI taxonomy): Eukaryota > Metazoa > Chordata > Mammalia > Carnivora > Mustelidae > Mustela > Mustela nigripes. The sequence continues at coordinate 116,239,579 of NC_081575.1, read as the reverse complement.
ACCCAAGGAGATCCACACGAAGACATATAATAAATAAAATGGCAAAAAGTACTAATAAAGAGAGAATTTTAAAAGAAGCAAGAGAAAAAACAGTTATATATGAGGGAAACACCATAAGGCTATCAGCTGATTGTTCAGCAGAAATTTTGCAGGTCAGAAGAGAGTGGCATGATATAGTCAGAGCGCTAAAAGAAAAAACCTGTAGCCAAGAATACTCTATCCAGCAAGTCTATCATTCAGAATAGAGAGAGACAAACAAAAAGACGAACAAAAGTTAAAGGAATTCATGACCACTAAACCATCCCTACAAGAGATGTTAAAGGAGACTCTTTGAGTGAGAAGGGAAGACTAGAAGTAGGAGTAAGAAAAGTAAGAAGCACAAAAGCAGGGAAAAAAAGTATATCTATAAAAATCAGTCACAGATAAAAGGATGTATAGAATGACACTTTATACCTAAAACATGGGAGGGGAGAAGTGTAAAGAATGGGTTCGGGGCACCTGGGTGGCTCAGGGGGTTAAAGCCTCTGCCTTTGCTCGGGTCATGGCCCCAGGTCCTGGGATCCAGCCCTGCATCAGGCTCTCTGCTCAGCAGGGAGCCTGCTTCTACCTCTCTCTCTGCCTGCCTCTCTGCCTGCTTGTGACCTCTGTCTGTCAAATAAATAAATAAAACCTTAAAAAAAAAAAAAAGAATGGGTTCAAACTTAAGTGACCATCAACTTAATACAGACTGCCAATGCAGAAAATGTTATATACAAACCTAATGGTAACCACAAATCAAAAACCAGTAATACATATACAAAAATAAAGAAAAAGGAATCCAGGTAAATCATTAAAGAAAACCAACATGCTGTGAGAGAAGAGAAGAGAGCGAGAGAAGAAAGAAACAAAGAACTACAAAAACAACAATAAAACTAGTAACAAAATGGCAATAATACATACCTACCAATGATTAAATTGAATATAAATGGATGAAATGCTCCAATAAAGACACAGAGTGATGTAATGGATAAAAATGCGAGATCCACCTATATGCTCTCTACAAGAGACTCATTTCAGACCTAAAGACACATGCAGATTGAAAGTGAAGGGATGGAGGGCACCAGGGGGGCTCAGTTGGTTAAGTATCTGTCTTTAGCTCAGGTCATGGTCTCAGGGTCCTGCAATGGAAGCCCCCATCCAGCGGGAGGTCTGCTTCTCCCTCTCCTTCTGTCCCTCACCTCTACTCATGTGTGCTCTCAGTTAAATAATAAATAAAATTTAGGGCACCTGGGTGGCTCACTTCATTAAACAACTGCCTTCGGCTCAGGTCATGATCCTGGAGTCCCAGGATCAAGTCCCACATCAGGCCCTCTGCTCATCAGGGAACCGGCTTCTCCCTCTGCCCCTCGCCCCCTTTCATGCTCGCTCTCTCTCTCTCTCAAAAAAAAAAAAAAAAACTTTAAAAATAAATAAATAAAATAAATAAATAAAATTTAAAAAAGAGAAAGTGAAGGGATGGAAAAGCCCTTATGCAAATAGAAGTGAAAAGAAAGCCAGGGTAGCAATACTTATGTTAGACAAAACAGACTTTAAAACAGACTGTAAAGGGTGCCTGGGTGGCTCAGTCAATTAAGCATCTGTCTTCAGCACAGGTCATGATCCCAGGGTCCCGCAAGTGAGCCCTGCATCAGGCTTCGTACTCAGGGGGGAGTCTGCTTCTCCCTCTCCCTCTGTGCTCTCTCTCCCTCTCTTGTTCTCTCTCATACAAATAAATAAAATCTTTTAAAAAAATTCCTGACTTTGGGCTAAAATGAAAGAGTGGTGTTCTCTGTAGCAGTAGATAAGGGATAAGTTGCAAACAGCTTGTTCATGGCCTCCGACACTGTTGGTGGGAATGCAAGCTGGTGCAGCCACTCTGGAAAACAGCATAGAGGTTCCTCAAAAAGTGAAAATAGAGTTACCCTATGACCCAGCAATCGTACTACTGGGTATTTACCCCAAAGTTACAAATGTAGGAATCCAAAGGGGCACTTGCACCTGGATGTGTACAGCAGCAATATCCACAGTAGCCAAACTATGGAAAGAACCTAGATGTCCATCAATAGATGAATGGATAAAGAAAATGTGGT